>NW_006777938.1:921467-930719 GCF_000442215.2 Lipotes vexillifer | reverse complement strand
GGGAGGTTGGGCCCCTGATCCCCAAGGGGTGAGCGGTTCACAGGTGTTGCTCTGGGCCTCCTATTCTTTCGTGTGGAATTAACCCATTTTTGGCAAGTAGCGCAGAATTTATAGAATCTTACAATCCTTTGCTATCCCTCAGGTTGACTGAAACATTTATGCCCGTCTGTTGCAGAAGAAGACTACAAAGAGATTGATTTCCCATTGTCAGACACCTCACAAATGCATGAAGATACATACAGTAAAAATCCAGTCCCGCCCAAGGGGAGGTTTATAGAAAGCATATGGCACCTGAACTTAAATTCAACATGCAGCAAAGAAGAGCAACCTGAGAAGTTATGTCTCCTTGCTGGAGGCTTTGCCTGAGCCCCTCTGAGTATCCGGGAACATCTCACGCCATGGACCTGGCCACACACCAGCAAACATACAGGCTTTTTATAGAGGAAAACCACCCTTGGTCTCCCCGTAGCCCCTCAGCGGGGCCACTTCGCTGCTTTTGCTCCTTCTCACACCACCTGCCTCTCCTCTGGGTTCTCCTCCTCCCTTTGCTGTAACCTTTGCTTTGACCGCAGCCTTGTATGGCCCGGTATTCTTTGGCCCATCCGGAGGGATTTTTCTGCTCTGTTGTTAGGTGCTTTCCTCTAACCTGACCCTACACGTACACTTTCGGGGACCAGATGCTCCTCGCACTGCATTTCTGTGATTCAATTAGACAGCAGCAAACGCTTGCCGACAAACTTTGCTGTGCCGGGGGTCGTGCTGGTCTCTGTGGGGAGCATACGTGAATCAGAGCCCACTCTTGGGTTCAGCCAGGGAGAGAGAAGAAGGGCATCAAGCCCTTGGAGAATATTAGGGCAGTTTCATAAAAGTAGAGCCACTTGAGAATAGAGCATCTTAAGAGATGAGTAGGATCTTGACAGAAAAACGTGTGAAAAGGATGTGCAGAGATTCCAGGCAGTGAAAATTCTAGACCATCAGCCGGAGAACGAGGGGCCTTCTGGTGAGCCTGGAGCTCAGAGTGGGAGAGGGAAGGACTGTAGGCTGTGGCCAAGGTAGAGGGGGCCTTCATAGGGTGTGTTTATTTGGGGGGCTTTATAACGGGAGGATGTTGTGATCAGAGCTGCCCTTCAGGAAAAGATAACAGAATCTGAAAACCTCTGGTAGGTGTTTTAAGAGAAGATGTTTCATCCATTTAGCAGACATTTACTGAGCACCTAATATGTGCCACACACTGTGTTAGGTATTGAGGATTCAGGAATGAACGACAATGATGAGGTTTCTGGTATCATGGAGCCTTGTACATTCCAGGGATCTTATTATCATTGAGGGATCATGCCAGAGGGCAAATAGAAGAAGCAGATTCCAACTTAGGATGCTTACTTGGATGAAGTAAAAGCATGCATTTGAATTATGTCTTTATTTCAATGTTCCAGGCCCTCCCACCCATCCCAGCCTTTGTCTCAAACTCATCCATCCCATGGCACCTAAAATAGCCTGTGAATAAACAGATTTCTTTTCAAGCTAAAGCTAAGTCAATAATTCACTTCTGGATTCCTAAAGGTACTCATTTGAGTCTACTCTCCATACAGCCAATGAGAGTATTCATTAGTAGTTGGGAACCCTCTCTGGGGAAAGTTCAATTAAAAGGTATTCTTGGGCTTCCCTGGTGGCGCAGTGCTTGAGAGTCCGCCTGCCGATGCAGGAGACGCGGGTTCGTGCCCCGTTTCGGGAAGATCCCACATGCCGCGGAGCGGCTGGGCCCGTGAGCCATGGCCGCTGAGCCTGCGCGTCCGGAGCCTGTGCTCCGCAAATGGGAGAGGCCACAACAGTGAGAGGCCCGCATAACGCAAGAAAAAAAAAAAAAAAAAAAAAAAAAAAGGTATTCTTTATATTTTTTTAATCTAAGAATTCTCTTCTAGGCCCCCCACGTTACTTGCTGAGCGCTGCTCATCTACAGTGTTTCATTAGTATTTATGAGCTTTGCATCATTAGCATTTCCAGGAAACAATCAAATATCTCCTTGGCGGTATGAATTAAAAGTTAGAGCTTCTATGAACGTTTTTGCAAAAGGGGCCACGCTTGGAGCCTTAGAAATGCTCTCGGGAGACTCCATCCCTTGGTTGGCTCTCAAGTATCACCCACACTGTTTGAAAAACAATTCATCTATTCTTGTAAAACCAACAGTAGGTGTTAACCAACCTTGATTGTGGTTGTGGGGGTGGTTATGAGGAGGGAGAAGAGGGGAAAAAGGTCCTTTCAGTTTTCTTGAAAGTGAGCAGTATTCACCTCTGTATCCTTTGTAGTATTTAGCTGGGAGAGAGTCCTTCATCCATTCTTTCATCCCACAAGCGTCTGTCTGCCTGCATGTGAGGTGTTGATGGAGAACACAGGTCCTGGAGCCAGAAGACCTGGGTTTGAGCCCTGGGTCAACTCTTGTGACCTTGGCCAGTTACCGAACTTCAGCTACAAAATAAAGCTGATAAGCTTCCCTTGTAATGAGGTTGTGAAGATTAAGAGCTCAATATGTTTCATGCATTTCATAAACTGTAAAATACTATAAAACATAATCTATAAGATAGCGAGTGATCTCCCCGTAAGAGTGGACTGATTCTAGCCTTGAGCTCTTCTTCCCCATCCCTCACCTGTAGCCCAGTCTTCATGGCCAGAGAACCATGGACACCCCGCCACCCACCCCCCCGCCGCCATTCAAATGAAAAGGGCTTCACAGGTGACCTCCCCGCTTAGAACTGGTCTGCAGTTCTGTGGCTGTAATTCTAGACTCTGGCATCCAGCAACAGGAATAGAAAAGGGTCGCTTGGGGAACATCTGCTGGTATCTGGAGGACTGTTGAGCTCATAAAGTGAGACCTGGGGAGAGCACCTAGCCCTCTGCAGGCCCCAGCTTCCCTCCAGGCTTTGGAACCCCTGGAAGTGTACTGGGATGGCTCCTGCCACAGGGATGTCTGATCCATCCCTGAGAGCCAAGAGCTGCTCCAGAGTTGTGTCTAGGGCTGGCCCTCAGACTGCTGTTGCTTCTGGAGCTCCCCAAGAAGGGGGAAGGGCATTCTACTTTGCACCGGCCTCTTGTAATTTCTGTCTGTTAGGTGAAATAATACATGTAAAGCTGAAGAATAGTGTCTGTTGGATAGCAGATGCTTTCTGGAAATGTTAATGATAAGGATCATGATGGCACCCAATTGAAATCCCTGAAACCTTCTCCAGAGTGATTTCCAAATGGTTTAAACCTTTGGCCTTCTTGTAAGGCGTGGGGTGAAGCAGGAGGGTCAGGTTTCTCTCAGAGCCTTAGAAGATTCCTCTGCTGCAGCTGCAGACTCCTGGGTATGTGTGGGGGGGTCACCTCATAATTGTAACTTGGGGGCAAAGACCTTCCCTTCTTGTGTTGTGGTCATCACTGTGCTTGCTTTATCTCCTCACCCAAAGATCTCAGGTGACGGCCGGATGGCCTTCTGGCCAGGGAAGGGTGTCACCAGGTGTGTCACCAAGGGATTAAAGGATGCAGGCCCCCGACTTACACTCCTGGAGACCCTGATTCAGTAGGTCTAGGGTACGCCCAGGAATTTATGACAAACAACCCAAGTGTTTCTGGACAATTATCAGGTTCAAAAACTGCTGAATGAGCAGGTTGAGCTGATGACCCTTTTCTGTAAGCTCAGAAGCCATGTGCTGAGTGAGAGGATGGATGGATCATGGGTGAGGAGAGGTGGGAAAGAGGTTTATTTTCATACACAGCAGCACCAGGGCCTGCTGCAGGGAGCCTCCTTGGGTGTTACTTCTTGCTCTTGTGTAGTCAGGGCATCTGGGCCAGAGCTACTCTCGTGGAGGTCACAGTTCAATGCAATAAACATTCACGGAACACCCACTATGTGTCTGGGCCTGTGCATTCAGATCCTGAGCTCCTCCCTGTCTAGTAAGGAGCAGAGACAAAAATAGCAGAAGCAGGGCTTCCCTGGTGGCACAGTGGTTGAGAGTCCGCCTGCCGATGCAGGGGACACGGGTTCGTGCCCCGGTCCGGGAAGATCCCACATGCCGCGGAGCGGCTGGGCCCGTGAGCCATGGCCGTTGAGCCTGCTCGTCCGGAGCCTGTGCTCTGCAACGGGAGAGGCCACAACAGTGAGAGGCCCGCGTACCGCAAAAAAAAAAAAAAAAAAAAATAGCAGAAGCACAGTGTGATCAAGGGTCCTGTGGTCAAACTCTGTGTAAAGGGCATGCGAGCAGCGCAGGGGAAGGCAAGTAAGCAAGCTGGCCTGGAGGGGATTAAGAGGTGAAAAGGAAATGACAATCAGGACAGAGACTGCTCAGTCATTCCTTCAGGGACTACTTATGCGGCACCTAGTACACGCTGGGAACTGTGTTGGGTCCTGGGTATCCAGGAGCAGGCAGGCTCAATCCTTGTCCCTTTTTTGTGCAAAGTCTGGTGTGGGCAGCAAACACTCATCAAAGAACCCCGCAGACCGGTGTGTAAGTGTATAGTTGCTATGAAGGAGAAGCCCGGGATGCTGTGAAAGTGAGTGATACCCATCAGGGAAGCCAGGGCAGGCTCTGGGTGGGGATGGCTTCACTAAGATCTGAATGACAAAAACAGCAAACATGTGGTCAGGGTGTCTGAAAACTCTTGAGGACATAGACTAAACTTATCTAAAGCACTTTCGAGTAATATACGTGATGTGTTTTTTTTTTTTTTTTTTTTTTTTTTTCTTCTTGGAAGCAGACAGCCCTCTACCTGGCTACATTTCCAAGGCATAGTGACATAAATAGCTTCTGGGTATACATCTAGAAATGTTCTACCTGCTAACTTAGACTTGAAGGCAGAAAACTACTAAGGGCAGATGGGCACACTTGAGGCTTATGTGTCAAATCCAGCCTGTGGTCATATTTTATTAGGTGTACGTGGTGTTTTAAAAATCCTCCCGAAACGGGGCACGAACCCGCGTCTCCTGCAACGGCAGGCGGACCCTCAAGCACTGCGCCACCAGGGAAGCCCACGTGATGTGTTTTATTTCAACTCTCCAGTACCTTTTCAGATGAAGTGCCTCTAAATTTAAAGCAATGAGTTCAATTGTTAATACATGATAAATTTTCCCCCCACCCCAAAGTCTGGAAACACAGGAAATAATGTGTTCATTGTATTTTTTTCAGATGAACAATTGGACCTGTTGCTTCTCCTGCAAAGGACCTGAAAGGACAGTGTGGCTGGACGCAGCAGCAGTGAGTGGGGGTGACAATGGGGTGACGTGAAGCCCTCGAGGCAGGTGGCCCTACACCTTCAGGGCCTGCTAAGCCGTGTCAATGGCTGGTGTGTACTGTAATGGCCATGGGATTTCAAGCAAGGAGCGGACAGAATAGATCTGTGTTTCATAAAGAACACTGTCACTGGGGTGAGAGAGAACAGGTTGGCAAGGGCAGGAGCGGGAGGAGACGACTGCAGTTGTTCAGGGAAAATGGCACTGGGACCAGGGTGAGGGTGGTGGCGTTGGGTGGGATAAGTGCCTGACTTGGGTGTTCTCCAGCGGATGTGGTGAGAGAACCGTCAGGCGGAGGGACATGAGGACTGTCTCTGGGCTGTGCTCTGCTCTTCTAGCCCTAGTCTCCTCTCTGGTCTCCAACTCTGGTATATTCCTAAAATAGGAATCCCATCCAACAGGCTCTAGGTGACTCTCGCCAACTCTCCTGAGGGTTTAAAACCTCTTTTTCAGCCCCAGGCCTCTCCACCCTGCCTGCCCAAACCTTGTCTCAGCTCCCAAAACTACCCTGCAGTCCTTGCAAAATCCCTGTGGTTACAATATCACACACTTCAGGAACCAAGGCTCTCTGGCAGCTAGGGCGCGGGTGGAACCTCAGTCAGCAGTTATTAACTGTGCTGCTCTGGATATATATTTTCTTGATGTTTCTCACCTTGCTAACCTGGCACGCTCAGATGCCCTCTAATAGATATAAGTACTGTTTTGTACAAAAATTGTCAGATTACAGAAAATAATCTGCTAGTGGAATATTACGCTTATAACTTAAAACCTAACTTAAAAAGGCATGGTGAAATAGATGTCTGTATTTCCCCCAATTTAATTAATTGCTTCAAGTAACTAGTCCAAATACAAAATTGGATCCTCCTTTTGTCCCCCCAGAGTATGCATACATGGTGTGGAACTAGATATCGAGGATTAGAAGAAAACAGATAGTATTTTCCCTCAGAATCAATGTTATAATTATGGTTGCAATTTTGAACAAAAGCACAAATAGGTCATCAGTACAGAAACGATTAAGGTACCATGGTTATTAAAAATAATAAGATGATGCTTTGTCATGTAGACATTCTGAATTGGAAGAATCCAGAGATGGGTCATCTGGTTGGGTTCCCTCGCTTTATTGATAAGGAATCTGGGAGCAAAAGAAGCTGTGACTTGCTGGAGGTCACACAGTTGACAACTGGTGGATTCAGGGTCAGAACCAATGTCTTCTGACTCCCAGCACCCCTCCTGCCAGGTTTCCCCTACAGAAGTCCGCACAGGTAACTACTGAGGCAGCACTAGGCAAGATGCCCACCACGTCCTCATCCTGGGCTCAGGCTAGTCTATGCCTCTCAGCCCCCTGACACCTCTGGAGCTGTGTGACTGAGTTCTGGCCAAAGGAACGTGGGCCTGGCTCCTGAAATCTCCCCCAAGGGCCTCCACATTCTCTGCTTGCTCACCGGCTGGCCAGATGCAAAGGGCCCAGGGGAGGACTCCAGTGCCCCTGAGACAGCAGAGATGGAAGATGTTCCTGAATGATTGCTAGCAGAGCACCTCGCTGACCACAGTGAACAGTGGAACGAATGAGAAGGAAACTTTTGTTGGGGGAAGCCACTGAGATTTAAGGATTATTCGCTATAGCAATTAGCCCATCCTACCTCATACAAGTGACAAAAAGCTAACGTTGGCAATGATTATAACAAATATGTGATACATTTAACAACTCTTCTGTGGTGCAGCTTTGACCCAAGAGGGGTTTAGCTAAGTGCTTCAGAGTGCCGGTTAAGGGACCAAATATCCTGGGTTCGAATCCTGATGCGGCTACTCACTAAGTCTATCACGTTGGGCAGGTTACTTAACCCAGGGGGCTCACTTTCCTCATTTGTAAAATGGAGCTGATAATAGTAGGCTGTTGTGAAGACTAAATGAGTCAGTAGATATAGAGCCTCTTGGAGCCACGCCTGGCCATAGATGTGTGCCCTTATTATTTGACCCCAAAGGAATAGGCTGGCCAAAGAAACACCCTCGACTTCTTAGTTAATGATGATTTTGTTTGCCTTTTCAGAATCTGGGATGGCTCTGGAGTCATGACTGATTCTTTATGTCTCCTTTAAAAGGCATTTATTTTCTTCTTTCTCTATAGTTTTCCTGTAGTAAGGAGACTCTTACTACACTCATCATTCTTTTTCAAAGCAACCCTTTCAGAATTAAAACATGTACAGGCATCACTCAGAAGCAGCAGTATGAGGGTGTGGATACAGCCTTTTCACCCCCCGCGGATCTCATATCACTGGGCAGAGTGGGACATGAGCCTCCATCCTTCCCCCACACCAAACTGTCTTTTTGTTCCTTCCCTCTCTCCCTTCTTTCCTTCTGCCAATGCATTTAATGAGCTCCTAGTATGTGTCAGTTCCTTCCCAGGCACTGCATATATAGTCACGAATGATGCAGATATGGTAAAGCTACTTACTTTCCGCAGGGAGAAGGCAGATAGTAAACAGGTGCACAAACAAAGAAGCCAAGATATGCTGTCGGTGCTATAAAGCAAACAGTCGGCATGGCCTCTGAGGAGGTGACTTTGACCTGAGGTTGGAGGGATGACAAGGGGTCCAGTTGTGTGCAGGTGGCAGGAACAGCAAGGCGAAGGCCCGGAGTGGGAAAGAGCTTGGCGTAATCTAGGAGAGAGCTGGAGCCCGAGAGCGCCGGAGGTGAAGCAGGGTTCAAGCCAGGCAGCTCTGGTGGCATGAGTATAGAGGGCAGAGGCTGGAGAAGCAGAGAAAGGACTCCAAGGAGCACAGGCATCCTCCTCTTCACCCTCGTTGTTATCGCATTTGTCCAAGCCCTCAGACTGCTCTCTAGTTTTCCTTCCTTCAGTTCATCTTCTAAAATCCAAATGGGGTCATGCTCCCCCTGCTCAGCCTGTCTTTGGCTCTTCGTCACTTGCATGATCATCACAACTCCTTAGCAAGGGGGACAAATCACTTGTGAGCTCTTGGTCTCTGCTCTCACCCTAGCCTCATCTCCCACCACCACCCTTGTTGCCACATTTCTTCAGATTCTCCCGAGCATCCTGCTGTCTCACACTGCCATTCTTTGGCACGTGCTGTTCCACCTGCCTGAAATGTCTTCTCACCTCTTCCCTTGGTCCGTTCACAGGGAAACTCCTTGTCCTTCCAGCCTCCTCTGGGAGGTCTTCTGTGACTGTCAGTCCTCTGCTTGCAGACCTCCCTGAATCCATTTCTTTCTCTTCTGAACTCTCATGGAGCCAATAACCTACCATCACAGCCCTTGTTGACTACATTGTAATTATTTGTTTTCTTTGAAAAATTAAAAGAATACAGAAAAGCACAAAGAATCATATATATGTGTATATATATATGATATATTTATATGTTAAAATCGTAACCCCTATCTCAAAATATGACCTTAGTTGGACACAGCATTTTTGCAGATGTAATTAGGTAAGATGAGGTCATACTGGAGTAAAGTGGGTCCATAATCCAATATGGCTGGTTTCCTTATGAAAAGGGGAAATCTGGACATAGAGGTAGACTTGCACAGAGGGAAGGCAATGAAGGGGCATTTAGAGAAGATGGCCGTTGACAAGCCAAGGAGAGCGGCCTGGAACAGATCCTTCCTTCACAGCTTCCAGAAGGAAAGCTGTTGGTTCAGAAGGAACCAACCCTGCCAACACCTTAATTTCAGATTTCTAGCCTCCAGATCTGTGAGGCAATACATTTCTGTTGTTTAAGCCACCCAGCCTGTGGTACTTTGTCACGGTAGCCCCAGGAGACTCATGTACCCCTCTTGCTTCACACCACTCCCACCCCTCAGCTGGTCTCATCCCTTCTATCTCCAGAATATATCCCGCATCTACCACTTCTGTCCATTTCATGGCTAGGTCACCATCACCCCTCACCTGGATTACTGCACAGCTTCCTAACCAGTCTCTCTGGTTCTACTCTTCCCTCTTTATAGCCTCTTTTCCCCCGACGAGCCCCCCCACTCCC
>NW_006777938.1:912890-921440 GCF_000442215.2 Lipotes vexillifer | reverse complement strand
CCCCCCCCCCCCCACAGCTTCCCAGTGCCTGGAAAGTACTGAATAAAAGTATCCCACAAGTGCTTCCATCAGCTGGCTCTGCCTCCATCTCTAATCTCATCCTGTAACCCCCTCTCACTTGCTGTGCCCTGGACACATCTACTTCAGAGCTGTCCACCCCTCAGGACCTTGTTTGTCCCTCTGGTACATTTTCTCTCAGGTCTTGGCGTGGCCGACTGCTTCCTAACATGCAGAGTTCCACACAAAGGCATTTCCACTCACTTGTAACCACAGATGTTACCTCAACACGAAGCCTTTCTTGACCAAGTCATCTAAGAAGCCTAGCCCCCATCAACCTCTAGCACACCATCCTGTCTTATGGCCTTGGTAGTTCTTCCCACTCTAAAGTTTCGGAGTCACACGTGATGCTCTTGTCACTGTAGTGTATGCATTTATGGACTCTCTTCCTGCTCTGGAAAATAAGTTCAGTGAGAACTGGGCCCTTGCCTGTCTTATTCTGTGTAGATACTCAGAGTCGGGAATGTCCCTGAATGAATGAATGAAGTCATGCTGGTTAACCCAAGGGTCCTAAAAGAAAAGAGATCTTGAAAAAAAAATGTAAGTTAGTCAACCGAGGTCATTGGAGAGAGAGCAGGGGCAATGAAAGGCATAGAAAAGAGGCCATCAGTCACATCTGTGGCCAGACTTTGATGACAATTATCCACCATTTAGCCCACCATCCAGACGGATCTTCCAGCCAAGTAACTCATTTAAGGAGGAAATAATGATCAAGAAACTCCCATATCACTGAAAGCAGAAGGGAGTGGGGAGTGTGCTTTATCAGCTCCTAAATAATCATCTACCTTCCTTTGGCTCAGTTACAGAGAGCTCATTGTGGCTGGGACTTTCTGATAACAAGGGATCCTTTCCTAATTACTATATGCTCTATTTCAGGTTCAGCAGAAAGAAAATTAAAAAGCTCCGTTTCACTCCAGGTTCAAATGAGTCAATCTTTCAATCAATAAAGTATTAATTAAGCTATGCTAGGAAATACAGAGGAGGAAAACGACACCTTCTCTCTACTCAAAGATGATGTGGGGAAAATAATTAGAGAATAATTTAAGAACAATGAAAGGAGTTTAAAAGGCTTTTCATCCAGGCTTTCTTTGACTTTCTGTTATGGATGGCCTAAAATGTCTAGACACTTTATTCTCCTTTACTCTTTCTCCCGCCCTCTTCCCTCTCTCTTCTCCATTCTCTTCCCTAATTACATTGTCTCCAAAGGGTCCATGTCATAGACTCTGACAATAATTAGTTGCTTTCAGTCACTCTTAGGATTAAACACTAAAAATCGTGTCTCTCCGATACTCTGAAAATTCCAGCTGTGCTAAATGTGATCGGATGCAATACCCACAGCCTGTTAGCAAGTTACAGACTTCCTCATGTTTATGTCCCTAGATCATCATGATAACTTCCTGATTTTTCTCCTAAACCAGAAAACATGCACCAAGAGTTTTGCCTCCTTGGGGATATATGTATACATATAGCTGATTCAGTTTGTTATAAAGCAGAAACTAACACACCATTGTAAAGCAATTATACTCCATTAAAGATGTTAAAAAAATGATATAGTAAGATGAAAACAAAAAAGTTATCCCCCCCCCCCAAAAACAAAAAAAGAATTTTGCCTCCTCTGCTAACACTGGCGTGGAGTCTGGGCAACATCCACTTAAGCACTTTGAGTTTAGTTTTCTCTTCTGTAAACAGAGATATGAGCACACTTCTCTGAGGGCGAGGTGTTTTTTCCACTGTGCTACATCATTTTATTCTTTCTCCCCAGAACAGTGTCTGGCAGAAAGTGGGCTGGCCATAAGTATTTGTTGAATGGATGAATGAATGAATGAATGAATGAGTGCGTGAGTGAGTGAATGACGCGTGTAAAGACAGTGTGTGTAAAGCGTGTAGGCTAAGTACATTTCACACAGTGGGGGCCTTAAAATTGCCTTGAAAACCTTATAGCACCCTATTTGTTATTATACTACTCATATTGTGTGAAAGACAAAAGCATCCATTCATTACAGAATTCATAAGCAGAGTCTGATCAACTTTTCTGTGAGCCGGTGGGAGTGAGTCAGCCAATCCTAGGAATCAGGGCAGACTCATTTGCCTTTCCCCTGCTTTCTTGCTAATTTTATTTCCATTCATTCTCAGCTGCCGCCCCTCTTTCAGCCCTCCTGACCTCCAGGATCTAGTTTCTTAGGGATGCCTTGTTCTGTCCATCACTATCAACTTTCTCCTCTTCATTGCAGCTAGAATGCTCACTTGTTTTCCTTTGACTGGCCTCTTTTGACATAGATACCTCAGGAGGCCAAAGCCTCAAAAACAGAGGCTTGGCATAATGTCTTATCACCTTTCACAGGAACAGGGAATGATCTATTGAATCCAAAAGCCACCATTCGTTGTGTTCTTACTAAGTGCGCAACTCTGCATGTATAATCAAGGCTCTACAGACATTGCCTCCTTCAGCAATTCAGGAGGTGGGTCTTTTAATCCCCATTATACAGATGAGGAAACTGAGCCTATCAGAGACTAAGTAATTTGCCCAAGGCCATAGAGCTACTAAAGTGCAAAAGACCCTGCTGTAACTGCTATGCTCTAGAGCTCCCATTCTCCGGACGGACAGACACTGAGGACTTCTCTCTTCTAGGAGGAAGGGGTATTCACCAATCATTCATCTGTCAAGCATTTGAAAGCCTGCCACATGTGCCACACCCTATGGATATACTCTTGATGGACTAAAACACCTTCTGTGACCTCAAGGAGCTCACATTTTAATAGGACCAAAAATACAAGAAGAGAAGGGCAATATGTCATGTATGACAGTGGGTGCTGGGGACCCAAAGGCATAAAACTCCTTAGAGTACTCGCTGGCAGCCCAGGAGCTATATCCAACCCATAGGCACTTCTATTTTACTTTTCTTTTTTCTCCTCTGATTTCATATAAAATTCTCAATCTTTAGCGAGTCCTAAAATTTGGTCACACTAACCTCCCACATAGCTATAATCTGCTGGAGCTTTAGAGGGACCGATGTTCCCCCAACCTGTACCCCAGTCCCCACCTTGCCGGCTTCACCCAGTACTGACACCTACCTGGTCCCTGGAGGCATATTAAGCCTGTAGCCCCTGGACCACACCCTCCCTCTGGAATGGGGACGACATTACCTATTCTTTGTGCTGTCATCCATGAAGGGGAGAACCATGCAGGGGGCTTGAAAAAGAGATGAGGACAAAAGACAAAAGGCAAGCCTTACTTTCCAGCTGTCACCTCCAGTTTAATGGATTGATCCTGGTCTCTGGCTAATTAGACAAATAATAAGGATGAGGGATGTTTGCAAGAGGAATTAATACATATCATAATGTCCCAAGCAGAATACAGAAGGCTGGCAGAGGGGTGCAGTGGAAAGAATATTAAGAGGACCCAGTTCTAGTCCCAGTTCAGTTGTCCTCCAAGCCTCTGACCTTGGGCAAATCAGTTAAGCTTCCTGAGCCCTTTTCTCATCTGAGAAGTGAGGCTATTAGCCATCTCAGTTATCTCTCAAGATTGTTGTGAAGAACAGACAAGACCTGTGAGAAAACATCGAGAAGGGAAAATTGCAATCTAAATGCAAGCAGTGGCATATTAGAGGATCGTGTTAAAGCTGAACTACAGCTAAAATTAGAACCCTGACTTCTCTTACCGATGCAGCCCTCTGCCCTAAACCTTCCCCTTCTGACCCACTGCCACCATCCCCACCTCTACCCACCCCAGGTCCTTTATGAATCATAGTCATTAAGGGCTACGTTTTCAATTTGGAAAGTTTGAGGGCACACACTCTGACACCACTCAGGCTTGTGTTTGCCGTCTGTATATATCCAGTCTGACCACATCCTGGTATTAGTGCTAATAAAACCTGTAGTCATGGTTACAGTGACATACCTGGGTTATACTGTTCTTATTTTCACTCTTCGAAACTATTTGGTAAAAGATTTTGGAGCCAGTTTTCGTAGGTGTGGTAAAGCACTGAAGCAAGTTCTACTTTTGGAAAGTGTGAGTTGAGGCTCTGAGGTCATCTTCGAGTTAGAAGCAGTTGGGGAGGGGTGGTGCCTTCTCTGGTCCCCAGATAAAGGGGACAGTTTGTGGCTGACTCCAATAACTGATGTTTAAGTCTTCCAATGTCATATCTGCTTAGAAGGAAGGTGTGTTTTTTTAAAAAGCAAGAAGATGACCAAGCACTTGTGTGATTCAGGGTCTCCCACAGGTGGTAATTAAAAAAGACTCAATTTAAAGGTGCATCGTTCTCTTTAATATTAGAGAAGAGAACTGAGAATTTGGCAAACTTTGCAGTGATAACCGAACGACTGACTGATTTTCCTCGGTGGTGGCAGGGGAGAGGTTTATGGGCTGGAATAGTTGAAAACTAATGGGGTGGCAAAAATATACAATTATGAAACTCAAAAGCAGTACAGATACGGTTTTATTTTCCTTTCCTTTTCCTCCCTTCATTTAATGTTAACAAAAGCTCAGGGCAATTAAAAGCCGAAAGCTACCTTACTGCAATATTAAGGCTTAAAATATAAAGGCCAAATCATGGAGTGAGCAAAAATATTCTCATTCCCATCATAACTCACCCCTGCAGAATGCACAGTGTAGAATATTTCAGGTCCATCAGACTTCGGGTCACAGGCTCCGTCCAGAGGGCGTGTAGCACAGAGTTGATGTTGCTGGAGAATGAACCTTCACTTTCTGTGTGTATGCGTTTACATCTGTATCCCTAACGTTGCATGTAGATGTTTTTTTTTTTTTTTTACAGTTTTGATAAATAACTGTTGGTGAATGCAGAGGACATATATGAGTGTGATAAAATATTTATCGAGCCCCCACTCAGGCAAGTAGCACCCCCTTTTTTGCCTCAGTACCCTATTTCTTTTTTTGCGGTACGCGGGCCTCTCACTGCTGTGGCCTCTCCCGTCGCGGAGCACAGGCTCTGGACGCGCAGGCTCAGCGGCCGTGGCTCACGGGCCCAGCCGCTCTGCGGCATGTGGGATCTTCCCAGACCGGGGCACGAACCCATGTCCCCTGCATCGGCAGGCGGACTCTCAACCACTGCGCCACCAGGCAAGCCCCAGTACCCTATTTCTTTGATAGAGATGATATTTGCTCAGTTTCATCAAATGCAGCTTTAGGTGCTTCTGTGCAAATAGACTGTTACCTGTAAGACCCTGTTCTAGAGAAATTCTGCAACTGCCACTGGCTTCACCTCATCCCTGATGCCCTCAACTTGCCTGCCTTTGCCCCCGAATATCTTATCTTCCTCTCTAGCCCTAAAATGACCTTCCCAAAGGAGGCTGCAGGTATTGCCTGTGAGTGATTTGGGAGTATGGATGGAAGAAACTGCTGGAGACTGTGGGCTAGGGGAGTTCCCCATAGATACCAAAGTGTATGCGTGCGCACATACACACACACACACACACACACACACACACACTCGCTCTTCCCTCAGCCCCACCCTGTCACTCCTCCCCATCTACCACCCCTGCTCCATTCTTGCCTGGAGGCCTCAAAGCTTTATGGAAGACTCTCTGGAAAGCACATGGGGCCACTGGGAGGTGGGGGGATGGTGGGAAAGGCCAGGGAATTCTGATCTTGTCTCCCAGCTCTCTACTTGTGGCCTTAGGCCTGGACCACCTGCAGGCTCTGTACCAGCCTTAAGTTTTTTCTTTCCTTAGCAGCCCAGAATGTGTGTGTGTGTGTGTGTGTGTGTGTGTGTGTGTGTGTGTACATATATATATATATGTATATATGTACACACACACACACACATATACACATATATATTGTTATCAGACCAACCCTCAAAGTATCAGGGTCTTGAAGAATAGGACATTGGGTGGGAACACTTTGATAGAGCAAAACGGTCAGGATGTATGGTCCTGCCCCTGGTAGGTGGAAGGCAGGAGAGAGTCCTGGAGATGGGAGTTGGCTTGGAGCAGCCAGAGAAGGGGCTTGGAGTGCCCTGAGAGGGACAGGCAGCTCTGCTTCTCAGTGGACAGCCTATGGAGCTCCAGGCCTCCAGTTCTGGCTTTGACATTTATCTGGTTTTATTTGTTTACATGCTTGTGGATTTTCATGAGCTGAATTCTTGGCTAAAATATAGCCTGGAGTGCAGGGGAAGTTCATAGGGGTGTGAGAAGCCAGTTCAAATTCTCACCCGTGACTTACTCAGTATGCGTCCTCGGGAAGGTCATTCAGTTGCTTTGGGCCTCAGCTTCTTCATCTCCAAAATGGGGGCAATCTGGAAAGAGACACAAGAAAATTACAGATAGCATTCTTGCCTCTACCGAAGGGCATCGGGGGCAGGGCTGGGAGGGGCTTGGCTTTCCTCTCAGTCCTTTGGTACAGTTCTGAAGGTCTGACTGTATGCAGGTACTTTCCAAAGTCAACAACCAACTGGAAGTGAGTACCTGCCTGGCGGGGAGGGTCCTTGTGTCAAAGCAACAGTGCATGTGAATGTGCTCCTAGGCTGTTAGGAACTGTACAAAATTGAGAGGCATAATTGGTATTATTCCAGGTAGATGTAGGGACATGGCAACAAACAACACTCCTCAGTTCTGCCAGGTAGTCACAGTGGCCTGAAATTCTTAGAAAATTGGCTCCCACACTGGGAGGTCTTCCTACCTCCAACCCAGAATGGATGGATGGACCCCACCCTTACCCCACCCCAACCTTCGAGGCTCTGGCACCTGGCTCTGCGGCGGTTCTGGGCAACCTGGATCCTCCATGTGCCCAAATGACTCCAGATTTCCAAGGGCTAGCCCAGCATGTCAACCCTGCCAGGCAAGTCCTGATAAGCACGTTCCATCCTTTGCCAGGAGGCAGTGGGGCCATGCTGCTTGGTGTGAACAGAGGGGGCAGAGCCTGCATGAGTGGCTGCCCTCTGATTGACCCCCGGGGGCAGGAGTGGGGACATTTGTACAGAACACGTGAGAGCCTCCCTTAGGTTGTTTACTGGGTTACTATAATAAAAATAATGCTGCAAGCATACTGTTCTTTATACATGAAGAGGCTAATAGTACTAATAGCGATGATGTGCGTCAATGAAATATGCCATTCCAATTATTTTTCCAGTAGTTGCTTATGGATTTCATTTCAAGAAATGTTAGTTACTAACTATCTGCTGTGTGATCAACATGGTGCTGAGGGAAAAAAGAAGGTTATGATCTGGTTCCCATCCTAGGAGAGTTTCTTAATGAAACTTAGAACATGGTAAGTCCTGACAGGTGACAGTGCAGGTCCCCGAATCTCCAAGCCTCAGGTTCCCCATCTCAGCTGGGAAGATAATAATCCCACTGACTCCACTCACCATCCAGTGTTGTTGTAAAAGTCAAATAATACATACATGAGATTCTTTATAGACTGATAATGCTCTTCACAGTTTAATTTTCAAAAATAATACAAGCAATTCAAGGCTAAGGTAGATATCAGGAAGTGCCAAAATCATGCACGGTTAGAAAGGAGAGGGATTGATGTTGGCTTAGGTTTTTGTTTTTTTAACTTATTTTTTATTTTTATTTACTTTTGGCTGTGTTGGGTCTTCGTTGCTGTGCGTGGGCTTTCTCTAGTTGCGGCAAGCGGGGGCTACTCTTCGTTGCGGTGCGCGGGCTTCTCATTGCAGTGGCTGCTCTTGTTGCGGAGCATGGGCTCTAGGCGTGCGGGCTTCAGTACTTGTGGCTCGCAGGCTCGGTAGTTGTGGCTTGCGGGCTCTAGAGCACAGGCTCAGTAGTTGTGGCACACGGGCTTGGTTGCTCCGTGGCATGTGGAATCTTCCTGGACCAGGGCTTGAACCTGTGTCCCCTGCTTGGCAGGCGGATTCTTAAACACTGCGCCACCAGGGAAGCCTGGCTTAGGTTTTAAGGGAGAGGCTGCCTGGAGGAGATGGAGATTGGGTACCCCCCTCACCCGTGCTGGGTGTTATCACATGGAGGGTTGGACATTTGGGTGGGAGAAGGGAAGCTGTGCTGAGCTGGGTAGGATGGGAAAGCAAGAGTAGAGGTCCAGAGGCCAGCACATATAGAGTTTGGAACTGCGAAGGCAGTGAAGAAACCTCCTGAGGAAGAGTGGGAAATGAGTTGGTACCGGCAAGGCTGGTGAGATTTCAGGGGGCTGGGAAGGCTCAACATAGGTTTGCTGTACAGTAATGGGCCCCAGGGAAGCCCTGAAAGTTGGTGAGCAGAAGACAGGTAGCTGCGTCAGTGTTTCAGAGGCTACATTCTCTTACCTGATCCCTCTTGTAATTCGAAGTATGCCTTGGCCAGAGCAGGATTAAGCCCCACCCTGGGTTCATGGGCAGTCTGCCCTAACTAGCCAGGCTCAGTAATCACAAATATTACAATTTAAAAAAACCCCTTTTATTAATAGCATACTTTCTCCCCTAGATAAAATTGGATTATGAACTGAAATGACATATGACCAAACCAATCAGAAGGAACCTGCTATTTATCTCCTGATCCCTTGGGAAGGGAGGTGGGGGTGGG
>NW_006777938.1:875429-912579 GCF_000442215.2 Lipotes vexillifer | reverse complement strand
GGGGTGGGGTGGGGGGGAACCCTGACGCAATCACTTCTCCAGTCTAAATGGGCTTGCGTTTATTTATGATTGGGGAAAGTCCTAGCAAAGACCCTGCACTTAATAACTCGTTTTAATTTTTTAACAGCTTCTGCAAACATTTCTTCATTAAATCCACTGTAATGTGAGGAGGGAAGAGATTTCTTGCCCTATTTCACAGATGAATAAACCAAAGAACAGAAATGGGTGTTCAGAATTTGTTTAAAATTGCAAAGCTGGTCAGTGGTCAAGGGCAGACTGGGTTCTAGTTTTCCCATTTCCCAGAGTGATACTCTCCTTACTCCACGAACTCCTAAAAAGCAGCTAGAGAGGAGCAAACAATGGCAACCAGTCACTTTTCCAGTTTACAAAGCCTTCCATTTCTCAGACTCCCTGAGATTTGTCGTCCCTCCTGCTTTAGGGCCTCATGGAAGCTTCTTTATTTGAAACCCCCAACTCTCTCCCAATCCCACCCCAACCAATATCCCCCAGTCTCCTGGTCTCTATGCATTTAGTCTCTTCTGAAATATCATCCCCCTTGGGAAACTTTCTGAGACCTCATTATGTTTAGAGCCCCTGTCCTGTGCCCCATCACTGTCTCTATACTATTACCATAGCCCTCAACCCACTTTAGGTTCATTTTATTTAATCATCTTTCTTCCATTCCCAGTAGGGCATCCAGGGACCTGTTTTGTTCTTGGAAAGTATTTGCTGAATTAATGAATGACCATACTTATAGACGAGGAAACTGAGGTTCACTGAAATTAAATGAGTTGCCCAAGGTCTCACAGCTAATCGTGGAAGATGTGGCAGTTCTACCCCTAAATATCCAGTGCTCATTCCCCTCTGCTACCCTGGTTTCTGGGTTCTCACCCAGCATTGTGGCCAGGTAGAAGATACTCAGGAAAAGAAAAAAATCTACCAATTGGAATTTCAGTATTCTGGGTTTGGAGAATTCATTCAGCTTGGGCTCAGAGTGTGCTCAGATGCCAGATATTCTGGGGCATTTCAGACTGCAAGCACAGTCTGCAGGCCTCTTTTGGTGACTGGCTACTTTTGAGTCTCCAGTGAGGCTGTCAGCACCAAGAAACAGAGATGACAGCAGTGAGACCTGACTTCCAAAGATCACTGGCCTCAAATGGATAGGGGCCTTTGCCTCACGGGGTGCCATGTTGAATATTATGATTATATCACTTGAAAGTGAGGTTATCGCCACGTTTTTGGAAAGCCCCGATTGGCTGTGTTCCTAACATATTTTGGTGTCATGAATTGATATCGTTCCATCTGGTAATTTTCAGATGCCAAGCCAACTGAGCAGAGTACGTGTGTGTAGCATTCAGCATCTCACTGTCTCACTG
The DNA here is from genome assembly GCF_000442215.2 of Lipotes vexillifer. Taxonomy (NCBI): domain Eukaryota; kingdom Metazoa; phylum Chordata; class Mammalia; order Artiodactyla; family Lipotidae; genus Lipotes; species Lipotes vexillifer. The sequence goes on along the minus strand of NW_006777938.1, from coordinate 911,203 downwards.
TTATTACTGCAGAAAGCTCTCCCTGTTTTTTTCCAGAGGGAGGAACTCTTTGCTGGCTTTTTTCTTCCTTCCCTGAACCTGGGTTGTTGACACAATTGAGTCCAAGGAGGCCAGGAACCGCCCTCTCCCCTCTCTGCAGCACAGCAGTGCACAATTCAATTCAGTGCACATTAGTTGAGAACCTTCTACGTGCACAAGGAACTTCTCTCTTTTCTAGGGCTCTCCCAGCTAATGCTGCCTAACAAGATGTAGAAACCTGCCAACTACCGGGGTAAGGGATTCCAAACTGAACTAAAGATGTAGACTGTGAAGTCAAGGAATTTATTTTTTGTTTGGGAAATGGATGAGCACAGGGGAACTATGAAGCATGACTAGTTAAGTGTCCCAGGGGACACTTATGCCAACAAATGGTTATGGGAGCAGCACAGAGGAAGCTGTGAATTCCATTGAGGAATCTAGGCAAGGCTTCAAGGAGGCTGTGATTTGAGTTGGCACCTGCAGGGAGAATGGAATGATTAAATGCAGTGAGGATGAGAATGAAGAGATTCCAGACCTGCTCAAGAAAGCACAGCTGGCTCAGAGAAAGAATCCAATCAAGGTGGCCTAGGCACCGGGCCAAGATCTGGGGACTTTGAATCTCCCATTGTTACCATGGCAACAAGCAGCTCACTCCTGCCTGGCCCTCTCCCAGCCAGCTGCTCTAATCCATGGCATTCCAGTGGCCTGAGGAGAAGGGCTGCTACTGGGAGACCTTCTCTCCCTCCTTACCTTCTTACTTATTATGACTTGAATGTTCAGGGACAGGGCAGGGGGTAACTGATGATACACTGGGCCAAGGACCTTCAGGGGATGTTTTTCATGTTTAACCATGAAAGCAGATTATTGTGTAAGAAAATGTGAGTGGATAGTGAGTTTTCTGCCTCCTTCCCTCTCAACTCCAAACACGCTTTATTCCTTTGTATGTTCTTAAATTTGGTGATAATCCTGAATTCAAATCTGGTGCCACAAGGGTAACCAAAGCCGATTCCAGTTGGCACAAGTTCAAAGGGATCTCTCTCTCTCTCTCTCATACATAGATACACACACACACACACACACACACACACAGACACACAGACACAGAGACACACACACAGCCTACCCATGTAATAATACTGGTAACATTTAGCCCAAGGTTGGTAGAAACCAAATGAGATTTTTGTGCAAGAAGGGCAAACCTAGACCACAGGTTGCAAGCTGGAAGCCCCTGAGGTAGATGTGACCAATGAAGAGAGGTTGTTTGAACCACAGCTTCCAGCACAGCTGGTCCTGCCCGTATTCCCACACCGCCTGTGTTACTCTTTCGGGCGGATCAGCTTGGGTCAAAGGTTGCCCCTCCTGCATTCACTGGCTGTCTGACCTTGGAAAGTCCCTTTACCCCTCTGTGCCTCAGTTTCCTCAAATATAAAAGAAGAATCAGAAGAGATTCTGTCATTGAATTTTTATGGAAATCAGATGAGTTAAATCATCTGTAACATGTCGTTAAAGCAGCACATGGCACAGAGTAAGCGTTCTATAAATGTTAGCTTTATCTGTCAGGCCTCGTGGGTGTTGAGCTTGTGAGCCCTGCTATGATCCAGCAGTGGGGAGCTCAAGGATGCAGAAGGGACCACAGTGATTGACGACTGCTGTGTGTAGCATGGCAAGACGCTTTGGTTATCTCAGGCAGAGCCAGTGAGGAATGCTGTGGCCTGTAGAACTGCACCAGAAATTGACCTGTGTACTGTACTGCCCCCACCAGATAGGGTAAGAGAAAGGAAAATTTAGTGGCCTGGGGCTTTTTCTGCAATCATGGGTTACATAGAGATCATCATGGTTGAACATTTCTGTCCCTCTCTCCTACATTACCTCCTTGACAATGGGTGAAAGATACTGTTGGATACTTGTGTTGTCTTACTATTGTATTCTTATGGTACAGATGCTGTTCATGTCTGCTTTTCCACTTGACTATAGACTGTTTGAGAATTTTTTCCTCTAGGAATCCCCCATGCCTAGTTCATTGTTGGCACATAGTAGATGCTCAATAAATGCTTGTCCGTTTGATTAATGAACTGACTGAATGGTTATAGGATGGAAAAGACCCAGAGTTGAGAGTGCCTTTGTGAGGCTGTATATTACCTCCTGCAGGCCAGGGTGCCACATTTTCATTCCTGGGAGACTGAGCCCTCATATCTCCACAAACTTTGCATTGGCCTCTGCAGGACCAGGTCACAGGTGCTATAAGAGGGTAGGGTTACAGTAGTGAATGGGGACCAGGACTGGGGCCTGTGCAGAGCAAGAAGGCCTTGCTTTCACAGTTGGGGTAGGAACCCAAAGCAGCAGCTTATGTCTTAGGTAAGTTGGTCAGAGCCTGGGAGCCGGCTGAGCAGGGATGAAGCAGGTGTCAGGGATGCTGAGAGTCACACCACACTGAGCCTGGATGGTGGGTGAAGAGAGGATGGCACCAGCAAGCAGAGATCCCAGGACAGGCTCTAATCCCAGGGGGGAGGCTGCTTCTTCCACCTCTGGATGAGGGGGCAGGACTACGGCTAAGGACTGGCAGGTTCCTAGGCATAGGAAGTAGGCCCCTGCAGGTGGGATCTGTGCCTGTTTTTGTGTTTTAAATTCCCCACAGCCTCCAGTATAGTGTCTGGCACACACAAAGACATTTAAGAAATGTGTATGAATAAAATGCAGCCAGAGCCACGCTGGGACAGCTCCTGTCTTCTAAAGCAAGGCCAGCAGGGCTCCTAAGAGTTTTTACAGTTCTCCTTTTGTAGAGAGGTGCTGAACGTGAACCAGTCTCACTGAAAACCCCTGAGAAAGAGGAGTGAGGGTTATCAACTGGGGAGAGTCTAGACCTTTCTGTGAGGCTCCTGATTCTTGTCCCTGCTGGTGAGGTGAATTGCCCCAGATACCGGATAGCCATGAGCTAGGAGTCTTGAAGTAACAACACAACCTTGAGATGAAATGGAGAACGTACAGTTTGGTAAAGTGGTTTAGCAGTTCATTCCAGTTCTGCTTCAGGATCCCAGGCACCTCTGCAGACTCCTCACCTGGGTGTGGGGAGATGTCTTCACAGTCCCCCCCCCGTCTCCCCACCCTTCTTCCCCCTCTTCTCTTGTCTTCTCATGTACGCAAGCCTGTTCAGATGTAGAGAGAACAACAGAAGCCCTTCTAGGCTTTTTCTAATTTCCTTCCCCTCATGCCTGGGCCACAGCTTTTTTGAGAAAGCATATGAGTTGAGTTCCAGGCATTGGAGTTCCGTAACAGTGTGACAGGGGCTGGAAGTTCCATCGGCAGAAGCACACGTGTTTATTAACCTGTGTTTAATGAGCAGCTACTGTGTGCCAGACACTGGGCTCTGGGAATGATGAGGTGGTGTTGCCAAAGGGAGGATGGGGGAGGGTCAAGCCTTACCAAGGGGCACAAAGGCTCATTTATTTATAAATGAAATAACAACTTTGACTTAGATGTTGTCTCCTCTGGTAAGTCTGTCACCTAGAGCTGGGCTAAGTGCACTTCCTCTCTGTTGTGACACCTATCATAACACTGATGACACTGTATTATAATTGCGTCTTTATCCATCCACCAAAGTAGACTGTAAACTCCCAAGATATTGAACAGCTTCTGATTCATCATTGGTGGCAGCTGCAGAACTTCTTTGTAGGAGAGGCTTACAGATAATACTCTGGAGCCAGAGGAAGAGAACTTTGCTCTTGGTAGAAACCTTAGTTTTCCTCTTCTGTAAAATAGGTATCATAGTTGAACTGTCATGAGGGTTAAGTGAGAAGTTTGTGACTTTCTTAATGCAGTGCCCGGCACACATAAGTTCCTCCATAAATGTTGCTGGTGTTATCTGTTGCTTACTACTCAGCTACACCAAGAAGGATTTATAGTTTACCCAAATATTATCTATCTCAAGAATCCAAATAACTCTGCATCTCTAGGACCACAAAAAGCCAGGTTTAATATCTTTCTTTAAAGCATAAGATTAAAGGCAAGAAATAAGGGACCAGGCATGGGAAAGCATGCCACTTACTATGCACTTTATCCTCAAGAAAGGAAAGTGAATTTATAAATATGCTGATTAAAATGTGGGAGAAGAGAAAACAGTTTGGTCATTCCTCAAAAACTTAAACATAGAGTTACCCTATGGTCCAGCAATTCCACTGCTGGGTATCTACCCAAAACAATTGAAAATAGGTACTCAAACAAATCCTTGTACGTGCCTGTTCACAGCAGCATTATTCACAATAGCCGAAAGGTAGAAACAACCCAAGTGTCTATCAACAGATGAACAGGTAAACAAATGGTGGTACATACGCACGATGGAATATTATTCAGCCACGAAAAAGTACGAAGCACCAATAAATGCTAAAACATGAATGAACCTTGAAAACATTATGCTAAATGAAAGAAGCCAGACACAAAAGGGCATACATTGTATGGCTCCATTTATAAGAAATAGCAGAATAGATAAATCCATAAATGCAGATTGGTAGTTGCCACGGGCTGGGAAGAGGGAGCAATAGGAGGTGACTGCTTACTGGGCATGGGGGTTTATTTTGCAATGATGAAAGTATTTTGGAAGTAGATGGAGGTGATGGTTCTACAGCATCATGAATGTACTAAATGCCACTGAATTTTTCACAGTAAAATGGTTAATTTTATGTAATGTGAATTTCACCTCAATAAAAAAAGTGGGAGGAGATAACACAAAATTTCTCGAAAGCTGATTGATGGTTAAATGGAAAAGAATGGTGTAGTTTCCATTATTAATGGTTTGAGAAGTATAACGTCACTGGTTATCTTTTTAGTGTGTATTTATTCATTCACTCCAATACCAAATGTCGAATGACCACATACCTCAGTGGTTTAAGTATTCCTTATTGAAGGAATAATATTTTTTAAACCACTGAAGACTTATTCCTGGAAAATGTCAGTCAGGAGCATCAGAACTTCTTCCCTGTGTGTCACATGCTCTGTGACTGTATCCCTTCCTCTTGTCCCAGACAGGGAGGGGGAAATGCAGTATCTCTGTCTGGAAATGAGATATTCTTTCCACATCCAGCCGTGGAAACCTGTGCCATCCATCCATTGAAAACACAGTAAAAATCAGCTCTTTTCTCAGAGGGGTCAATAATGTCTTCGTGCAAAACTACAAAGAACACAGTAGTTGGAAATCAGCAAGTGCCCTAAGGCACCCGGCGCATCATTGCTTTTTTCCTGAACCAGAGAAGGCTTTGGGCCAAATATCCCACAGGGCAGGGTCTGAGTTTCTAATTTGGAAACCAGGTGAACTCTGAGCAAGCAGCTCATGTCTGGGTGGTGTGCTGTGCCAATGTGCTCCCCTCTCCCAGGGGAGGTCTCATTATGGGATGGGGTGGGTCACCCACGTAATGAGTCTGGAGGTTTTAATCTAGGCCATGGACAGGTTGCACTGGCAACTGCTATTCAGCCGACTGTGGGCCTTGGGCAGGAGCAGGGGGATGTTTCAGGTCAGGAATGGAAGGCGGAGTGAGGGAGGGGAGGGTGGGAGCCATCAGTCACTTACAAGAAAGGAGTTTGACAGTTGGGGTAGGTCTGCAGGGCTGGCCCTGAGAGTGGTGTGTTCTCTTCCAGCCTTGCCGCTTCTCCCCAACATGATGTTGAGTAAACCACTGTGATGTGCTCGTAAAGCAACCTGGTGGGTGGCTGGGAGGCAGCAGTGGCTGTCATTTTTGTGTGCCTCAAATTCTTAGCACCACTATTCAGCAAATAGTTATGGAGAGCCTAGTGTGCACACTAACAGATTCATGGGAGCAAGAAAAGTTGGATGGACATTTGTTTGCTCCCGGTCCCTGATCACTGGGAAGGTCAATTTGACCCCAGCGTTAGTTCCTGGGTGATTTCGGGCCCGTGTGCCTGAGTGGCTCTCTGGAACGTCAGGCTACGGTGGGACTTTTACAGCAGAAGGGCTTTTGAAAGCCGGCGCCTTGTCCCATTGGTGGAGCTGCATAGGAACCTAAGATTATAAACCTGGAAAGGACACAGCCTCAGGATCTTCCTTGGGTTGGGGTGGGAAAAGCAGGCTCCGGACTCGCATGCAGCTTTTCTCTTCTCTTATTTAAGGTGGCCGCAGTCACACCTCATTTAGGTTAAGACCCAGCATGGGCACCGTGTGCCTTTCTGTTCCCATTAACAGTAAAGCTAATTGAATGTCCCAGTTTCCCCTGCCTCTTTCTCCATCCCCAACCCCCAGCCTCCATACACATCTCTAAACCTGTGTACCCCCAGCTTTTCCTTCTCAGGACAATTTGAAGACTAAAAGAACTATAACATACAACTATCCTTATTGCTATTACATTTTCTTCCCCCTTCTCTTCTGCCAGTTTTCTCTTATGACTTGCCTGGAAAACGAAAAGAAATTGCTGATGGGCTTTACTTAAGCCTGTCCGGCTTGAAATTAGGATTGTATCTGAGGAGAATAAAAGTCTGCTGAAAAACATCCTAACAGGAAGGAGTTATAGACAGTTAAGAGCAAGGGCAAGTCTGTGATGACTTACAAACACAATCTTCAATTTTGACCAAGAAACACGGCTATGATTCGGTTTTCCTTCATTTCTTAGCAACAAATTCCATGGAGCAGTTTGCTTACAGACGTGGGAGGAAGTCTCTTCCCAGGGCCAGGATTTGGTTCGGACACTGCCGTAAGCCCCTTGGGAGCTGCCCTAAGAAAGGAATCTTGTGTTTGTGTGAAGTTCGTTTTGGAACTCAGCTACCCTTGCCCGGTCTCCACGAAGGGGCCACTGACGTCCCCAGGTGGTGCTCTGTTCAGATGGCTCGGGCTGATGTGGGAGAAATGTCAGAAACCTGAGCCGGTCGATGGCCCTGGGGATTGCCCATCCAAAAATTTGCTGTGGATTTTCCTTTTGCTGCTTGGAGAGGGAAAGTCTGTCTGTCACGGTTTTATCTCTTACTGTGCCTGTGATGAGTCTCACGAGCGCCTGTGATTCACTTAGAGCCTTTCTCATCGAACGGTCAGTTGAATATCATATTCGATGTGTAATGCGGACCCACCCACTGGTCTGGAAACAGTCTTCATGATAAGTTTCATGAAACACTAAACAGGCTTTAGTTCATTAAGGCACCCAGTGCTGTTCTCCTTCTTGAGGGATCTCTGGGAATTCTTGAGAACAGTTTAAGGATTGACATCGAGGAAACAGAAGGGGTGGGTGTGGTATGGAGATTGTTTTAAAGGAGGAGATCTGTCCACATCTCTTGAAGGTCTGCTCTGGGTTATCCCCAGAGACCGCTCGGGGAAGATTCAGCCTTCAAGTAGAATCTTCTCGCTTTTCCTCTCTGCCAGCACTTGAGCGCCTGCGTGTGTCCCTGTGTGTGAGGCACAGAAGGTCCAGGTGATAGAGAGTCTAGAGAGTGTTCGCTATTCCTGAACTTGGATTCTGGTCCCTTCATTAACCAGCTGTTGACCCGGGCACACACTTCCCTCCCTGAACCTTGGTTTGCTCATCTGTGGAGTGAGCGGGGGAGGGGCTGGCTCATCTCTAAAGTATCTTTCCATCTGAAGTCTCTGTGTCTGTGGTTATTTCCTTTTCTTCATTCAACAACCAGCCCCTACAGGGAGTCTGTTTACTTGAAAGTTTGGATGTTGGCATAAAACTTGAGCTTCACTGGGTTGGAATATGTCAGGCTTCTCTGGCTGGGAGAAGACACAGAGACATCTAAGCCATCAAAAGATGCTCAGATTCAGGGCCACTACTGGTTCAACTAGCGCACTGGTGAGGATTAGGAAAAAACTGTCCCCTCTGGGTGGACTTGGCTGCAAAGGGGGTGGGTCTGTGGCTTAGCAAGTGGAATCCTGACTGCTTTCGGCCCCATGAGCTCCCGGGAGCCCTTGTGCACCACGCAACCTGCACATGCTTTAGGAGAGCATTTGCTTCTTTGGTCTCTGACCATGTTAGGTAAGGAGTAAAAAGAGAAGTGGCCAGAATAGATGCATGTCATTGCTCTGATGGAAGGAGACTTTTATAATTACTGCCTTAAAATATTTCATGCAGTTAAAAAGCTGCGAGCCTGGGCCTAAGACGCTGCCCAGATCCTGCACCTACACAGTCCATCTGATTTGGTAGCTTCGAGAGGAAAGTCTAGTACTGCTAATAAAAACCCTTTACATTTTTATAGAACCTTACAATTTATGTAGCACATTAAATGTACTTTCTTTTTCAATTTGATTCTGATTCTGACTGTTGCCCTGGTGAGATATAATTATCTCCATTTTAAATATAAGGGAAATGAAGCTGAGAGATTCAAAGACTTGTTCAAGGGCAGCTAGTAAGTGGTCAAGGCAAGAATTGAACCCATGTCAGTCTAGTTCCAAGTTCAAGGATTTTTTCTTCCACACCAGGACACATAAGATCCTGATCTGGGCATTGGCAGCCAGACCTAAAGGACCACTCTATAGCGGTTTAGAATTAGTCTGAGAGAGTTGTCCTTCTTGTTTTAATGAAGGTAGGACTCTCCCACACAGGTGCCATGACTAGATTTGGGGTATGAGTTCCGGAGGTGTCTCTGCAGATTTTACAATTCAACTAAAGTATTCATTTCTCACATGGGGGAGTGATTCTTGGGGATTTACTTGTTCGGTTAAATGCATCTGTACCACCTGTGTGCCATTTTAGGGTTCTCGCCAACATTTTAGGTATCACCGTGCAAGTCATCTGGGGAAAACCTTGGGAGTCTAGAGAGAGTCATCTGGAAGTCACTGTGTGGTATGAAAATAATACCTGTAGGCCATTACTGACAAATCCAAGACTCTTCAGGGTCAGGTGGTCTCCTGACAGTGTAATCAGGCCTCTTTAGCTTCCTTCGACACTGCTTTTCTGTACAGCGTCTGAGATAGTTACGTTGGAGCAGCCTCCGCCTCTCCTTGGGCTCCAGACTTGTGTGCCCACTGCCTCCCATATATCTCCACCTGGACATCCCCTGAGTACATCCAACTTAAATGTGTCTAACATGTTCATCGTTTTCTTCAAAAATCTGCTTCCCAAGCCCACTCCTCCCCTAGTTCATGTGGTTTCCATTACAAGCATCACGGTGCATCTCCCCATCCCCAGCTCAACACCTTATAATCCTCTGTTCCGCTCATTCCTCCTTTGCCACGTTCACTTGGTCACCAGGTACCTTTGACTCTACTTCCTAAACACCACTAAAGTCCATGCCCTTTTCTCAGTTCCCTCTGCCATTATCTTAGTTGAGGTCTTCCTTTTCTCTGTTCTCATCTCTCCAAGTCAGCCTCCATCTGGCCATCAGTTCTCTCTCCAAACACAAATCTGACCATACTGTTGCCCTGTTTAAAAAATGACTTCCCACTGCTACAGGAAAGAGCTCACCATTCTTCGTACAGTAGTGTAATCCCCATTCCTTGCAATTCCCCCAACCTGCCATTGAATTTGCAGATACTCCTTCCTCTGTCTGGAATACCCTTTTCCTGGGAATGCCTAATGATTTTCAAAACCTGCTCATCCGTCATTTCTGCAGATAATCCCTGGGGGATTTATTCACTCCCTCCTTTGGATTGTTTTAGTGTCCCATAGCTATTGCTATGATGATGTGTATTATTCTGAGCTGTAGTTTGTTCCTCTGTCTCACTTACCAGATTTCATGTCCTCAAATGCAGAAACTGTATCATGATAATTGGACTCCAAGGCCCCGGCATACTGCCTGGCACACAGTGGGTACAGTAACTGTTGAATGAATGAATGGGATGGATGTACATCCCTGTTTGATGAAATCAGTGACTCTGCTTGTTGAGTGTTCGTTACTCTCTTGGGGTTAGTCTTCAGGGAAGAGGACAGAAAAGATCCTTTCTTTATTCCACAGGCTAAATATTAACAAACTTTGAAGGCTGGAGAAACATTTGTTTGCAATACATTTCTTTCCTAAAATTGTATCTGGGGTGGGGATGGGGAGCCAGAATTTCAGATGAAATGAAGGACTTGATCAGATTGTTTTAATACAGCTGACTCCCCAGCCCAGCACAGGCGAAAGGTAGATGCATCAGACCAGGAGGTTGATGGTGACATCCTTGCTGAATTCTCTAGGCGGAACTTGCAAACCATTTGTACAGAGGTTAGGAACAACCTAGCGTCAGTGCTGTCTTCCAGTCCTGTTCCGTGTAACTCAAGGCTCTCCCCTTATCCAACAGGACTTCAGAATGAGGCTCCCTTCAAATTAGCTGCAGGTTCTTATGAACTTCAGTTGAGTGGATGAAACGCAACAGCTTTGGAAGGAAAGTGCTTCTCAGATGCTCAAGTGTACCACCCTTCCTCATTCAACAGAATCTGTGGAGCAGTCCTGCAAGGCAGCTAGCATGTGGGCCGCCAGTGTTCCCTAAGAAATTAGGGCAGTGCCTGTCTGCTTCAGTTTCCCTTTCGGTTAAGCAGGGCTGGTGTTCCCACTAGCTAATGTCCATAGTTTAACTCTACTATAATGTATTCCTGTGAAACTCTTCAAAATACTAGGGAAACAGGTCTCATTGTGTCCTCCATTTTACGTTCATGGGCAGGGTGAGGGACTGGGTGTGGGACTGTTGAGAGAGGTAAAGAAGTTAGCAAGCGGTCTGTGTCAGGGCAGATCCCCCCAGAGGCTCGGGGAAGAGCAGACAGGTTCCCATTCCAGCCCTGGCTCCAGGCCATATTTTCGCGGTGGCCAGTTTCTTAGACCCCTTGAAAATTTGGCTTCACCTAGGATAATTTAGAAACCTCTGAGCCTGGGGTGATTTTTGGAGTGTCTCAGGTCTTGACTTTTTTGTTAGCAAACTGAATGTCCCTCTGTCCCTCTCAAGCCGCTCCTGCCGGCAGCTGTTGTCAACGGGAGTCGGAGAACTCCACCCCAAGCCCCTCTAGGAACCCATGTGGACTCAGCCCAGAAGCAGAAGTAAGGCTGCCAAGAATCCTCGCAAAGCAGGGGAACACTGGAAGTGAAGTTGCGAAGGGGCAAGAGGCTGTTTGGAAACAATCCTTAAATTTCACTTATCTAGGGGGCTAGTCTCAATCTTCTAAAGAAAGGAGGGAGTGGGAAGCCCCCTTGCAAACGGAGGGCAGCTCAAAAAGTGTTTTAAAACACACACACACAACAACCACAAAAAATCTTGAGACTCACCCTTGAGTCCACTGGAGGGCTTCCTGCAGGCGTGGTCGCTCGGGGGTCCGCCGGGTGCTGCCCGTGCACCAGCGATCGGGCGCAGGGACGAGGTCCTGGTGTCTCGTTGGAAGCCCCTGCGGGTCCCGCGCGGGCCAGGCCCAGGTGGAGGGTCAGCGGGGGCCGCCCTGCGCTGCGCGTACCTGCCTCCGGCTTCGAGAAAGACGCCCTCTGTGTTCCCTGCCCTCCCGCTGGCCGACGCCTCGCATTTTTGAGGTTTCACTCCAACTCCGTCCTGCCCCTGATGTCAGAGGCTCGACTTCCTGAATCAGACTCGCTCCTTCTCCCGCTCCCTGGGCTCGGCCCAAAATCGCCACCCTGGGGCCCGCGGAGGACGGCTGCCCTTGGACCTGGGCCCACACGGCCCAGACTCGCCCTCCCTCCCACCCCGACTTCCCGCCAGTTACCCCCTCCCTGCCCCGCCCATAAGTGTCGGTGCCCTGTCGGTCCCCGGAACACGCCTCCTGCAGGACATAGCTGCTCAGGAGCCTGCGGAACCAGTCCCAGTCACTTTCACGGAGGCACCAAAGTTCCCAGGGATCTGAGACCTAATTCGGGGAAAAGTGGGCTTAAGTGAAAATAGCCCAGCCCTTCCTAATGGAGCAGCCTTATTGGAAAGGGGGTGGGAGGTGTTGGAGAGGGAGGCCATGGGGCAGATTGGGTGAAGGCTCCAGTGCCTTATCTGGACAAAGGACGTGATGGGCTCCCCTGGTCAGCACGGTGTGTTTGGTGGGGTGCACGCAACACCTTGGAAAAGTCTCTGCACTGCTTACCAAAGGCAATAAGAAACAGTGTGCTCCAGCAGGAGCTGTCAGAAGCAGAGATGGAGGGGAAAACTGCCTTCACCAAGTTCTCAAAGGTGCTTCCCCTCTCATCCTCAGTTGCCCTCTATCCACTTTTTATTCAGAGCTGGTGGGTCTGGAGTCCAGCACCTGGAAAGCTAGGAAATGAAAGAGCTGCACCAGCATGGGATGGAGGACTCCAGACACAAAGCTTCTGATTACCCATGGCAGGGAGCTCAGTGTCTCCCAGGTACTGTGTGTGTGGGGGGAGGGTGGGTTGATGACAGAACCTGGCCCTGGAGTGTCTAGGGGCCTCCTCAGAGGTCCTCCCATGACATGGACCTGAGATGCTGCCCTCTTGACTATTTTTGCCAGGTGCCCAGGTGCCAGGTGCTGAGCCGTGTCTTGCCCACCAGCTGCTGTGCTTGAGTGCTGGTGTCCTTTGGCCTCTGCGTGTGTGTGTTAAAATGACTGGTGCAGCCAACTGTTTCGACTGAGGAATAAGAGATCTGTTTCTGTTAGCGATGGAGAAACCAAATGGCTCTGAGTTGAAAGACCAAAGAGAAAACCCAGCCCTGCAGTCAGAAATGCCAAAGATGATTAAGGAAAGAGAGAAAAGAAAGTTTTCCTCCAATGGAAGGAAATTAGATGAGACCTTCTCCCCAGAAACCCAGGTGGAGCAAACTTAGTCTGGATTTGAACAAGAGGGGGAAGGTGGGTCCCAGAAGCAGGTGGGCTAACAGGTGGTCAGGTAGGGCCAGCAGAGATTGGAAGATTGGGCTGAGGAGATTGCTTAGAAGTGTCCAGATGAGGGGCTTCCCTTAGTAGATGTGCTAACCAAGATGGGAGACGCTCAATCTGTAACCACATTTTGAGCTTACAACTGTCTACCTACATAGAGTTGGTTCCTCTGACACTCTGGGAGTTTAAAGCCAGAGTCTAACAGAGCCCTGAGCAAGGGATGGGGTAGGGGCAGGGGGCAAAGTGAGGCCTTGAATGCTGGCCTGAGGATTTGGGAGTGGAGATGTCCTTTCATGCTAAGGACACTTGACACTGTCCCAGGAGCTTTGCCCATAACATATCATTCAGCCTTTCACAGCACAGCTATGAGATGTAGTATCATCCTCGTTTTACAGATGAGGAAACTGAGGTTCAGAGTAGCTAAGTAACTTCCTCCCAGTCACATAACTCATAAATGGTGGAACCCAGATTTGAGTCTGTTTCCAACCCCTCAATCCATCCTTTTACTACTATATCATCAAGTAGAGGAGGAAGTACCTTCCGTTAAGGAATTCCACATTGGAGCAAGGGTCATGTTCAGGCCTGGAATGAGGCCTATTGAGGAAGGGTTACAGAAGATGCCTTCCTGGAAATCTAGAGCAACATTACAGATTGGCTCTGGCCTACATGACAATTTTTAGGGTTGCTTTTGAGAGAGAATGGGAAGAAATTAAACAAGAGAAACTGAGCCAATTGATTTGAGCTTAGGGCTTGATGGACATGCCTGTCAATGGTGGAAAGAAAATCTCGGGCCTATCCATAAGGTGGTATCTCTGTGATGTCTCAGTAAGTGAGGAAGGCCAACAGCTTCTGTGGCAGAGAAAGCAGTGGGCAAGATGGCGGATTCGCTCACATTGGTTTGCCAAGGCTGCCAAGTCTGTTGAGGGACTGGCATTACTAGGAAGATGCAATTATGGTAGAAGTAAAGGAGTGGGCGACTGGCCGGGATGTTCTCACTCTGGGCGGATGACGCATCCCTTACAAAAAAGCATGTTAGAGCACCCACCTATTATTTTATTCTGTAGGCAGTGAAATCCCAAGTCTGATGACCTCATGGATGGCCCCAGGGCACCATGGTGCTGTTACATTTTGCTTAATCCTCATTATTTTTCATATTTTTAGTAAAGATATTTGAGAGTGGTCAAGAGGTTAGTGGGCTCTAAATGGAGTGAAACAGAGCATTAACATCTAATTAAGAAAAAAAAAGAAGCCGAAATAAGCACATTTGTGAACTGAGACTGGAGATTTGAGTGACTTCCCCCTACTAATTCTAGCACCTGCTAAGCTCTGGTTTCACATCAATATATTGGGGACAAAAGGTGTTGCTTGCCTCTCAGAGGGTTGTGAAAATCAAGGGGGTATTTGGCATAGCACCTTAGCCTGCTATGAAGGCCAGGAGTGCCACACTAGCTTTTCTTTCTTGAAGGTGCCCCGTATCAGACAGGTTAACTTTCACTATTGGCCTTGTGCTGCCTGAAGACACTGTCCCATCAGTTTGCAAACCCTCTGAGTCCAGAAGCCACGTCGAATATAATGTGTGTGCACCAGGACAGTGCTGCGCCCAAATGGGCCTATTCTTCAGGGAGGGAAAATATTAAATTGAGAACATTATCTTACTCTCGCCTTAACCGGTGATAATTTCTTGCCTGCAACACTTGATGAGGGTCTAAAAGTGTACACGGGTACTTCAGAAAATACCTGAACAGCAGCCTGGATCCTTAAGGCACCCACTGGAAGTCAGAAGGGCTGTTGACAAGATGCAGGCTGTTAGGAGGAAATGGTCAGCTTATAAATGGTGTGGATGAGATGAGCACAGACTTGTGCACCAGATCCTGAAATGTAGCAGCACTGCGGAACCACGAGGGAGGCAGGTTCAGGAGAACCTGTGGAAATAATACACTGTGCAGCAGGTAGTGAATTTATGGGATGGCTTATCTCCCAGAGGTGGCACAAGCCGGCAACATAAATGGATTCCAGAGGGGTTTGGACAGACAGGTGAATGGCAGAGCCGTAAAGGAGTGCTGCAGGAAGCTGAGATGGACCCCATGTGGTCGGGAGTCAGGGTGGCCCGACGGGCCCTTTCACCACGTGCACATGGGGTCTTTGTGGACAAGAGTCCTGGCCTGGTTTTGAGCCAATGAGCATCCCTAATTCTACAGTCTCCATGGCCTTTGCCTCATGAAGGTAGCAAAACCTTGTTCTTTTTACCTTAGCCAAGTATTTTCTGCAGATGCTATCTTTTATTTTTAGTCTCATTCGTGTTCAGTTTTAGCAGGTTATCCAAAAAACAGTGAGTTTTCCAGCTAAATTATAACTATTCTGAGAAAGCATTTCCTCTCCCCGCCTCCACCCATCCCCTCACTCCTGCCCACCCCTTACAGCCCTTTTAAAATGCATTGCTTTTTCATTTTGGCTTTGGATTTCTAAACAGATTTTGAGAGCCTGTTTTCATACCAGTTATTATATTTATCTCTTGCAATTAGATCTCTGTTCCCTAAACTGTCTAATTCTGACATAAATTACTCTAATCATGAAAGCTCCTCTAAAAAGAGCAGTGACAATATACTTTTCTTGGGAGCTCCTTGCCATGCAGCATCCAAAATGTCTTCAGTGCTGCATCCAAGATGCCAGGGGAAATATTACTTTTATAACTGTAGCTCCAAATCTTGACATTGGGGGAAGTTCAGGAAACTCTTCAGTGTCTCCTCTGATAATCACCATGTCTCCCCACACACCTGTGCCCCTCTGCTCCACGTGCTTTATGCTTTCTTGAGCGCTCCTGTAAGTTCTAGAGATGGAGCACCCCTTCCAGCCGTGGGGCTGGTGAGGGGTGGTGATAGCTCGGAAGGCCCTTTGTTTCTACCTCTGGGGCATAAAGGGGCTCAGTTTTCATTTTCTGTTTCTGCCTCCCAGCCTCCTGGGGCTGTGTCTCGAAAGCTATTTTTCCAGCACTGTCTCTGGGACTGGCAGCACTGCACGACGGAGCGCTCTTTGTTGGGGTTCATCACTGGCTTAGCGCACATGTAAACAAGGGACCTCAGGATTCCATTTTTCTGGCAGGGGTCTCAGGGTGGGAGGAGGGCTCCACAGAACTCTCATTTCACCTCTCTTTTTGGCTCCCCTTGTCTCCTGCTCTCGGTTTACTGATCAATTTATTGAGTGAGCCCATTGTGTGGGTTTCATATAGCATTTCCATGGCCTAGGTAAAACATTTCTTGTCACTTTGTCAGAGAGACCTCTGGAAAACCCCAGCTTGCCCTGCCCAAGCATATTCATTCTGGAAGAAGTTTTTGTGAAGACTGGAATTGTTTATTCCTTTTGCCCTGAGGGCCCACAAAGTAACTGTGCCTTTGAAATTTGCTTCCTTAACTAGTTCAGTGACTCAGAACATCATCCTTGCTGCAAACAACCTTCCTTTCCCTAGGCTGGCTCTTTCGTAACAGGTAAAAGGAAGGGCTGACAAAACCATAAAATAATAGTTTAGCCTTCATTTACCAAGTTGCAGAAATACACTCACCCTCTCCCTCTGTTTTAACTGTGGTTGACTTATTGCTTCCTATGTGCCAGGCAGCTTATGCATTGTTAACAGTGTGAGATACTATTATACTTATCTAAGAGATAAGGAGACTGGGATTTGGAAAATTTTTAATTTTGCCAAAGATCAGGTAGATGATGGAAGGCAGAAATCCCAATAAACAGAAACACATTCATTCAGCATATATGTGTGTACAACATGAACTTATTCATGAACTCTAATAACTCTAATAAGTTCATGAAAACTTATTAGAGCTGTGCTCTGATCATTTGAACTGTGCTCTAACCAACTGAGCTAATAAATACACCCAGTGGAATTTCATCCATCCATCTATCCACTAGCAAATATTCATGGAGAATCTACAATAGCCTCTGCCTTGTGCTAGGTAGGCACTATGATATGGTCCTTAAGGTAGGTGTGGAACCTACCACATCTCATGAGATGATTAACAGGTAGTAGAAAACTGCTTATAATAAAGTGCTCAATTTTATACTTTGGATTTAAGGGCAGTAAGGGCTGGAGCACTGAAGGAAACATAGAGGTGGGTTGGCCAGAATCTAGGAGGTGCAGAAGAATTTAAAGACTGGGAAAGAGAGTGAAAGATTTCTAAATTGGGTACAACATGAACCAATAAACACAGTAGGACTTTTTTGTAAATAACATTAATTATTTTATTACCTTTCTTAATCTCTGTCTCACAGAAAACTAGGGGAAAACTCAAAAGTATGAAGGAGAAAACCAAGATATCGTCCATAAACCTCATGACCAAATATAACCAATGTTACATTTTGATATGGGCTCTTCTAGTCTTTTAGAAGGAGGTTAGAATTTGTATGTCAGTAGGTGGAGTCACTGCAGGTTTTGAACAATGGACTGACCACTTTCAAAGTTAATCTGGTGGCCTGCTGTAGGATTTATTGGAAAGACTGGGAGACTGAACTTCAGCTGGGTAGGAGGCCACTACACACTCCAGCTCCTGCTTTTAAAACTAACTATTAATAACTAGTTGCCTTGATCCATGGAGAGCTCTCCATTACTGGAGCAATTTGAGCAGAGCCTGGGTGACCATCTGGCAGGGATACTGTAGAAGGGATTTTTATATGTGGTGAGAGGATTCAGTAGCCCATTTGATCCCTTCCAACCTCAAGATTCCAGGGCTTACATTGTTAGCTGTCAAAATTCACAGTCAAATAGATTATGATACTGTCTTTTTTCTTGTAATTTGTCAGCAATTGGTTTGCTCAGTAGTGTTATTGGGTAAAATGATAAATGTTATTGGGAGGGACTATTTTTGAGGTGCTGGGGGTAAGTTCTTGTATATTTTAGCCCTGCTATGTCCTCTTACCGTGTTATTATTTGAGAACTACCCTTTCATAGGGAGTGTTTGAGGAGAAACTCTTGCCCTACCCAATCTCTACCTGCCTGGGTGCTAGCTGAGGCACCATTTCCTCGGAAAAGATCTTGACTCTCCAGGACTGCGGTAGAAGGCAGTCCTCTGTGTTCCCACAGGACTCTGTGCTTACCCATCATAGAGCCTGCCCCACAGTGATGACATTGTCTGTTTATTTCTTCCCCACACTGGACTGCAAGTGACGGTACAGTGGGGTGCTCGGTACACATTTGCCAGTGAATGAAGACCGCCAGCCATAAGGCCACATCTGGGAAGTTGTAGAGACTCTCTCCCAGCATGGAAGAGCATGGTACCCTTGCTTGGGCACTTATTTCCTTGTAAGCACCCAAAGCATTGGGTTCTTTCTTTCCTCAGTACTGCTTTGGGGTCTGCAATTCTGTCTGCTCAGAAGGACTGAAAATATAGTTGCGACCATGCATGAAAAGGGCCAAAGAGGGGAAAAGAATGTAATTAAAGATGCCATGGGGTCAGGGTATGGCACAGCCAAAGGTATTTGCACGGCCAAAGAGGTACTTCTGAAATCAGATCAGGTGCATACGTTTCCTAAAGCCACTGTGACATGTATAAGGAAAGGTCCCTCCTCTGTGGTGGCCTTGGAACTCCCTTCTCATAATGTCCAATCCTGTTTCAGGCAAACAGAAAGGAGGAACCACAGCTCCTGTTTCTCCCCACCTCCAACATTAGGGTTGTCCTTTCTCAAGATCTTGATATTGAGTGCTATCAGCGAGGGCTGGGCAGGAGGAAAATGCTGCAGGCTTATTGGGAATTCCGGACCCCAGCCGGGTTTAAGCCTGGAAGTTGCTGGATCTGAGTTTCTGCGAGATTCACATAGGTTCTCGCTAGAGCCTAAGTTAAGAGTTGAAAGGTCTCTACTCACAAGCTTGTCTTCCACTTCTCTGATGGAGTCACTACAACACGGTTTTCAGTAGCTCTAAAAACCATTTGGGCAAAAGATTATTTATTTCTGTATATGGCCAGAGGAGAGCCCAGTCACCGGCTGGCTTCCTGGTTGTTGCTCTCCAGTTTTTCCAGACCTGCAGACTCCACAGACTTCCAGGCTGCACATGGGTTTCTGTGACCTGTGTGTAATCAGGTTCAGCAATGGAAACTTTGGCTCCCAGTGTGACTGTCCCTACTTGTCCTCGTCTCCCACCCGCTCCCCGCTTGCCTCTCTTCCCTCAGAGCTGCAGCTAAAAAGCAAGTAACGAAGCTCTCACAGCTGCAGCCCTGCTAAAAATAGAAAGTTTGTTTATTTTTATATTCATGAAGCCCTTTTCCTGCTGTTGCTGTTGTTATGAGCCTAAGTCCCAGGCAGGAATGGGAAGGACTCTGTGTGCTGGGCACTGGCCAAAGGAGTTCTGTCCCATGTTGAGGGCTCAAACTGAAGCCTGTTCGGGGCCAGAGGATTTGATGATCTGTTTTCTTTTTCGGGCCTCTCCTAGCTGACACCTGTTGCCCAGAATTTGGGGTGTGGGTGTCTTGGTTTTTTGACGATCTGCATGATTGTACTTCCCTTTCAGAGACGGCCTCCCCTTTTGTTATGACCTGCTCTTAGGAGAGTTGTGGGCAGAGGAAAGGACACTGGACTAAGAAGAAAGAAACCTGGGTTTTCTTTCTTGCTCTGTGACCTTGAGCAAGCCGCAACCTCTCTGACCCTTGGTTTCCTCAGCTATAAAACAGGGGTAATGATATATGCCCAGAGCTCAAGTATAATAATGGATATAAAACTACTTTGGAAAATTCAAGATATCTGCGAATGGATTGTTTTCCGCTTTCTGAACAAACCCAGGTTTCTCAAGTGTGTCCAAAGGATAGATATTCCCTTTGTGTTGAAGGGCTTTTGAGTCCCCTGTCCCAGAAGGAGGAGTGGAAGGGGAACAAGAGAATAGTACCCGAGGAGGTATGTTTTTATCATATTTCCTTTGAGATCTGTAAAAAAACAAACTCATGTTGAAATACCTGAGAGGTAATGCGGCTAGAACAAAGAATTCTGGATTAGGATTTGGGAAATTGAGGAAGGAGATTCTTCAACATTCTGTTAACTTGCTGTGGACATTGGCGCAATGATTATACTGTTATGTGTTTCATCTCCCTTCTCATAAGGTAGAACTGTTATTAATAGCTGACCTTCCCAGCTGGAAGGGACCTACCTCCTCTTGCTCAGACATCTAGATCACTTGGTTTATACCACACACATAGGGCTTGTCACATGTTTCACAGACAGCATCCTGGAGTGTCACCACTGACACTTTCTCTTCTAAGATCCCAACAGCTGAGGCAGAGCTATGTTGGATACGCCTTTGACTCACCTAGGACCACTGTGACTGTTGTGTTTGCTTGTTTTCTGTGGAGAGCCCTGGCATACTCAGGATTCGTTCTGGGGCCTGGGTCACATCAGGTACCTGTATCCTACAGGCTTCTCTTTGTAAGCAACAAAATAACAGTTTTGGCTAGTTGAAGCAGAAAAGGAATTTATTTAAATTAAATTTTAATTAATTAAGTTTTACAATTAAATTTTAATTAAAAAATAAAGGCACTGTGACTTGGATCACTTTTAAAAAAAATCACTGAATGTAGCATTTCTTTAAGTTATGAATATAGGCAACAAATCAGATACCTGTGACCTTATCACCTTTAAAAGTCATAGGGGGTCTTCCCTGGTGGCACAGTGGTTAAGAATCCGCCTGCCAATGCAGGGGACACGGGTTCGAGCCTTGGGCCGGGAAGATCCCACATGCTGCAGAGCAACTAAGCCCGTGAGCCACAGCAGCTGAGCCCATGTGCCACAACTACTGAAGCTCACGCACCTAGAGCCCGTGCTCTGCAACAAGAGAAGCCACCGCAATGAGAAGCCTGCACACTGCAACAAAGAATAGCCCCCTCTCGCTGCAACTAGAGAAAGCCCATGTGCAGCAACAAAGACCCGGTGCAGCCAAAAATAACTAAATAAATATATATTAAAAAAACATCTTAAAAAAAAAGTCGTAGGTATTTTCAAGTGACATTTCAGTTGTTGCAGGCGTTCCAAAATACTACTTCTGGGCAACAGCAGTTACTAGACCTGCCACTAGATTTATTTAATGTACTAATAAAAAAAATCACACATATTATGCTATCATATATTTGTTAAAAAAATTTAACTATATTTTAATATAACTGGCTTCCTATGTATTTCATTTTGTGCATTTCAAAACGTTCCTTATATACTTCATAGGCTTCATCAGACCTCCAAAGGGCTCCATGGCACACAAAAGGTTAAGAACCCCTTCACCTAAAGTATATTAGCTAGCTCACAGCAGGCTCAGCTACTTAATTTGCAGGGCCCAGTGCAAAACGAAAATGTGAGGCTTCTTGGTGAAAACTTTGAAGGATTGGAAGATGGGCAGCAGACCATTTAACTAAGCACAGGATCATGCTGAGCCTGGGGCCCTGTGTGACCACACAGGTTGCTGACCCGTGAATTAGGCTCTGGTTTGTAGAATTTCCAGAAAGGTCAAAAGGCGAGCATCTGGGGCTACTTGGCCAGGGGAAATATCCAAATTGTGCTGGAGAACTGGTCTGGTGAAGACCCAGGGCAGCTCCTGCTAAGCACAGACACTGCAGCTTGTACCCCTGCCACACTGACAGTAAGTGCTGGAAACTGCTCTGAATCTGCCACCACTGCTATGTCAGAATGGATTCTGGGTGACTCCTGCTCTTTTGTATAGCTAGTTTCCAATTTAAAGTCTGAACTAGGTTCATTTGATTGGTAGAGTCTAGTTCAAGGCTAGCCCATCTGCTGCAAGGGAGGCCAGTAAGCAAATATCTGTCGTTGACAGCTCCACAGTGGGAGACCAGCTCTGCTACACAGGGAGAGGGACTCCCCAAACAAAGGAAGGATTCAGATGCTAAGTGGCCAAAAGCATGAGAAGTGTCCTTGATGGTACCCACACACCTGATGGGTACCCTGACCACTTCTGAAGAAAGCCCAGGGGCTGGCAGAACATGTGGTCACCTTTAGGTCGATGAGGCCATCAGGGAGAGAATAATACTAAAACATTTTCAGTTTCTGGGACATTTGGGTGGTGTCTAGGATCAATAAGGCAGAATATTTGGAATAGAGATTACTCAAGAAAATTCACAACCTATGGAGATAGGACAAAAAAACTTGGGACTTTCACCAAAATATTCTCTATCCACAAGATTGGACAATGCCGGGAAGAAGGAATGGGCTCTACACTATCATATGGTGTCAAGGTCTAGGTAATTTAAGAATTTCCTTGAAGCAAAAGACAGTGAGTCAGTGCAATATATTAAAAGTTGGGCCAAGCCAAGGGGAGCAAAGGTTGCTCTAGAAATGACCCACCTTGTGGCCTGCACAGTGCCACTCTGTGGGGCAAGTGCTGAGCCCCCAGCCTCAGCTCATGACTCATTTTTTCCCTTCTCACTCTTACTGAAAAGTAAATCAGTTAAGTAAGTGATAGTTTTTTTCTGTCTCCCTAATCCCACAGAGTGATGGGTGGGCTGTTCTTTAAAAAGTGGTGCGAGGACAGAGCTGCCCCTAGAGAGTTTGACAGGAGCCCAGCAGAGTATAAGCTGCTTCTACATGTGGGGCCGAGAGACCACAGCTCACTGTCCAGGAGCTAAGACATCCAGCAGGTCCTCTGAGGCCATGAACATGGGGAGCCCTCCTGCCAAGATAGAGGAGCCATCCTTCCACCCAGAGGGACCACCTGTAAGGTTTCCCTGAGGGGCTGACAGGAGCCGCCAGTGGGGATGTCCTGAGAAGGAGCAAAATTCAAAACGGCTTTGAATATTAAGTGCTCTTTAAAATGCTTCAACAAACTCCTGGCTGCTTCCCTGAGATGCTAATATCAGACAAGCAGAAGTGGTTTGAGGATTTTGGTATAAAGGTGCTGCAAAAATGCAAAATATTGGAGTCTTTGGTTGGAAATTTGGGATATTCAAGTCTGTTTCTTTCCCCCAAGTTCTAAGTACTAAAAAATAGGATACTTTTCACACTTCTACCTCACATCTTCCTGTGGAGTCATATGAATTCGGGTTCAGAGTACTGCTTTTTGCGGAGGGCAAAAGAGAATGAAAGTAGGTGAGGTATTGTGTGAACTCAATTATGCAACTGGTTTCCCTGGGTTACTCCATCCATTGTTCATAGCATCAGGCTTGTGCTGGCAACATTCCAAGTCATGGAGTGTCTTATTATTTGTCTGGGCTTCTGCTTATCGATTGGGTGTCCTTGCTAATATAGTTTGTTTTCTCTTGAAATGGAACTAAAAGTGGGATTATAGTTAGGCATTCTTGACTCTATGACAGGTCCCTTTTATAGTCAACTGGCCTGGGCTCCTGTTGCTTTTGGAAATCTGTAAAATTTCAGGAGCTAGGCAGCTGGTGTGTGTGTACATGAGGGGCCCTTGTCATGATTATATAGAACTGAGATCTCACAGAATACATTGGACATCAGAGTTATTTATGAGGCTTCATGGGATAGATATAGCATAATAATAAGTGCTTGATTAATAATTTAGCTCCCCATTCCCAGTCTTTATCCACCATTATATAAAAATGTGGGTATATTAAACAACCATACATATAACTCTATCCATCTGCTCTTATAGCCCACCTAACTCTAGGGCTTTACTTTTAGAATAGTGATAATTGCTAATATTTGTTGAGCATTTACTATGTGTTAAGTAGCCTGCCATACTCTTTACGTGTTTTTGTTTTGTGTAATTTTTCACAATTCTATGTGGTAAGTACCATTATTACATTCCTATTTTAGATGAGGAAAATTCTATTAAGAAACAATTTCATCCAAGGTCACATGGCTAGAAGGACTTGAAACAGAGCTGTCTAACTCCAAATCCAGTGTTCTCATAACCACCTTGCCACACTGAGCCAGGAGATGTGGATAGTTGGTAAATACATACACTTTTCCAGGCAATGACTCCCTACTCCCTCTTTAAGCAAAGATTACTCAAGTTCCAGAACTCAATCATCTACATCATTTATTAGATTTTTCCTACATGCAAAATTCCATGCTTGATACTGATGGGCAAGAAGAGATAAAAGAAAATTAGCAGAGCACTGGCATGGAAAGAGCCCAGGAGATCCCAGTGCTATCACTGAGGGGTTTTGGCTACATCATGCAATCTCTTTGGACATCAAATGATTTCTTTGTAAAGTGAGCAGGTGGGATTAGATGAACTCAAAGGTCCCTCCCGTTCTTTGATTCTGTCCCCCATCTTTACACCAGACATGGCATAGAATAAGTGCCAGATGCCATCCCTGCCCTCTCAAGGATCATGAGACAAAACCTTCAAACACATGAAACAGTTAGAGGACAGTGGTGTTATAAGTTGTCTACCTTAGGCTATAAGCCGTCACTGGACATGCACTTACTTGAATCTCTTATGACTCAGCAGTTTTAGGGATAAAAGACATATGTCATAATTTCTGCCCTTAATAAGTGTACAGATTAGTTGGGAAACAGGACATAAGCGACTAGAACAGTGACTAATGCAAGACATTAGATAATTAAGTGCTAAATTGTGATGTGCAGTCATTGCATGATGATGGTAAAATGATAGCCAAACATTTACTGAGTTCTTAGGTGAATGTGTAAGAGTTAAGGGATGCCAAAAAAAAAACCCTCAATAATTAAGATAAGTAATACTTTAACGCAATATTTTTTTAACTAAAAATTCAAAAAATTCATGATGAACACAAAATATCAAGATTTTAACAAAGACAGGCTCAGTAGTACTGATTTTTCCTTTTGTCTCAGGCTCAAGTACAGCTCAGCACAGCACTGTGAGATAGTGACTATACCTTATTGCTTTACGTTCGCTGTCTTATCTAATGCTCACAATGACCCTTATGATTAGATTCTACTATTAGCATCATTTTAGCGATGAGGAAGCTGAGGCTTGGAGAGGTGGTTAGGGGTAGGAATGAAACTTAAACCCAGGTCTCTGGCGTTATAATTCATGCTTTGAAACACTGCCTTAAATGCCCTTACAAATATGCAGACTAGAGCTCACTGCCCCAGTAGAAGGCTGTGACCCAGTGTTGCTGAGCTAGGGGTGGGCTCTTCCTGGGGCAACTCTGTGGTCCTCCTGGCAGGGTGCCCATTGCAGCTGTATTTCTCATACCTGTTGCCTACGGGCTGCTGGAACCCTTGGGTGCCTCCTCTTTCCTTACCTACCCTGGGGGTTCCCTGAGTCTGGAAAGCACTTTGGAGGGTGATGCTCCATCTAATTTCATCCAAAGTAGGAAATCCAAAGTGAAGTCCATCTGAATTGTGCTTTCTGCCTGATCCCACGTAAAGAAAAGTTCTGTAGTGTTTTAGCGATATCTCACAGCAAAGGAAACCATGCTGAACTCAGAACCTATATCAGAAGTGTTTGTCATCTCAGGCCCCATCTGCAGCACCCAGCCCCATTTCCGGGCAGGAAATGAAACCACAGAAGGCAAGGTAAATATTGATTTTCAAGTCACTGCTTTGGGGGCAGCAATCATTTTTTTGCTGATTTACTTCTAGTGCACGTTTGCCCAAGGTGTGGGGCAAAAGCACTGATCAGATGGGCCCATGGGGGCATTTCAAGTGAACTGTGCTGTTTGGGTCAAAAATTCACGCATGTGTCTTCGGGACTAGGGGTTAGACTTCTGCTGCCCCAGGCAATTTGTTGTTAGTACAGATAGTGGCTTGGGATAACTAGATGTGGTAAAAAGGAAAGTCAGAATTGTAAACTGTCAGAATGGGACTTTGGAAGTTATTTGGTCCAGGTCTTCATTTTACAGAAGAGGAATTAGAAGCTTAAAGAAAAGGTCACATAACCCTTTCATGGCAGACCTGAGACGCAAAATTGTGTAGATGACATTTTAAAGTGGCTATTTTAATGCAACCATAGAGCCATTTCAGTGGTGCCTAACAGCACTATTTTTAACAGCACAAGGGATGCTTCCACTCTAGTCTTTGACCTCTCCTTAGCCCCTTATCTCAGGTTCAGTGAGAAAACATACTGAGATCATTTAGTGATACCTGTTGTGGACATATCGACTATTTCTGTAGCATAAATAAGATGATCTGTAGTGGCACAAAACCCTAGAGTGCTGTGGGTCTCTCCACAAATTGGCATGTCTTGTCTTTATTTTATTCTTGATGGAAAATTTTTAAATTTTTGTATTGTGAAATAAACAACATAAGGCTTAGGTTTCACAATGTACATAGCTGATTCATGTATTACTCACATTTCTAGAATATTTCTTAATAATTCCAAAATGTTTATTTTTCCAGGATGTTGAGTTATTTTGTTGGGCCATTGAGATGCCCATACTGGGAAGCTGTGTCCCTCTGTCCTTCAGTCTCTCTTCCTTCCCATCCCTCCCAGGACCTTCATCACTGTGGGTGCCATGTCTCATAGAAATTCAGGAACCTCTGGGGAGCAAGGCATAGATGACTGAGAGCCATTTAACAACCTATAACCAATAACTCCAGGTGTTTAGTTAAAAAATATTAGGTGAACTGATTGGCTCATGGAATAGGGAGTGTAAGTTTGTGGTACATGCATCAACAAAATGGGAATAATTATTTGCTGCCAGTTTCACAAGGATAGGAAGATATGTATATACTGTGCATGTAAGATACTATGTATACGTACATTATATATGACTTACAAATGTCCCAGTTCTCATGGAACTGCCCACAGTTCCCTGAGTTCACCTCTATATTTAGACTTTGGGCCTTTGTTCTAGGGGTTCCCCTGCCTGAATTGCCTTTACACTCTGTTGGCATGGAAAGCATCTTATCTTTTAAGGTCTGGCTCAATTGTTACTACCTCTGAGAAATAGTTCCTTAATCCTTCAGGTTAAATGGACGACTCCTTTCTTTGTGCTTCCACGTGTCCTTCGACATACCCAGTCACTCTCTACTCGCAATTGTTTATTTATATGTCTACCTCTCCTCTTGAGGACAGGGATTATGATCCACCCATCTTAGTGTCCCTGAGCCCAGCATGGTACCAGGAACACAGTAAAGCTCAGTAAACATTTGTTTTGTAAACCTTGTCTTCGAGACGATGATGCTCCAGGAAGTGTTTGAATGGGTGCTTTGGTCATGGGTGTTTAGGTCATGAGTTTGTAGGTCACGGGTGTGTAGGACATCTGGGTCTCCTGCTCCCTGGGTCATGTGGGAGGAGGTGTCCACAGATGTCATGAATACACACACCCCTAAGTACCTGGAACACTTTTGCTTCCAATTTAGCAATTTTGCCAGTGAGATGCCAGCATTTTGGGTACTGTGCCTCTAGGTGTTCGTATAAACTTGTGGCTGTAAAAGAAAACCTGATTTCCCCCCCAGTGATTTCCAGTTACCTTTACTGTTGCTTATAAAAATAAAATACTTATTGAAGTGTAATCTTTATCCTGTGCTGATTCCAAATTACCGTTTTTTTTTTTTTACGTCTTTATTGGAGTATAATTGCTTTACAATGGTGTGTTAGTTTCTGCCCTAGAACAAAGTGAATCAGTTATACATCAAATTACCTTTTTATGCTGTTATCTCTTTCCATCTGTGTGTTTTTATGATCTGACAATGCATTTGTCAGTCAACAAGTATTTATTGAGAGCCCTGCAGGGTTTCTAGCATAACATTTTTAACACATATCATACTTTTCTTAGGTATTCTCTTGGTGTTATAACTTTGGCTTCTAATACAGTTTAAATGAGAAAACTATTTCACCTGAAGGTGTTTTGAAGTTCATAATCCAGAGATTGGTGCCTTTGATGGGGAAAGGAACAGTCATAATTTATTGGCCAACTGTGTACTAGGCATTAGGCTCTACAATTTTCATACATTATCTTATTTAATTCTCATACCTGTCCCATGTGTAAGTGGTCTGATATTGCATTTTACAGTAAAGGAAACAGATTAAGTGGCAGGCTCCTATAACTAGCAAAGGATCAAGCTGGGCTTGAACTCAGGGCTGTTTGAAACTACAGCCCATAGTCTTTCCCATGCATTATTTCCTTATTACATTAAACTGCTCTAAAGGCAAATGTTTGGAATGATTACAATGGAAAGTAGATTGTAAATTCCTTAAGGCTGGGACTGTGCTTAAAACTGAAATGTGCCGTTTGATGATTTGACATGTCTTTGTGTCTCTTTTTTCCCTATATGTGATAAATAGGACTCACACTGTGATTCTTCTCTAAGCAGCTGGAAATGATGTGATGATTTCTCACCCTCCCTTCTTCCATCAGCCCCAAAGAACAAGTCAAAGGACCTAACCCCAAACTTAAAAGCTGTACAGTGATGTTCATGATTCCAACCACGTATTCATTCTTCCCTATCTGTGCTGCTGCTACGTAGGGCTCTTCCTTGTGAGTTATAGGTATTAGGTGTATTTTTCTGTCCTTCTGTCTCTCTCTTTATAAAAGGTCCTGGAGTAAAGTTAAAAAATAACCTTGTATACTTTACAAGGTATTTCAAGGTCATTCATTCATTTGTTCACTCAGTTGGTTGAACACCTTGTTTATCAATGTTGAAATCTTTGATGTGTCTACAGTGTGTCTGAAAAATGCACTCTGCCCATCCTTGAGGAACTCTTAGGCAAGCATGTACACAGCTGACCTGTGAACAAAATCTAAGGGACTTTCGGAGAGTAAGGAATGAATTATTTGGGGGGGAAAGGATGAGAAAAAGGTAGGACAAGGAAACCACCAGAAAGCAGGAGTCGTGAGCTGGATAGTCAGCCATTCCACAAACATTTTGACCACCTGCTGTGTGTTGGGCACTGTATGAAGCACAGGAACTGCAAAGGTAGAATTACACAGTCCTCATCCTCAATGCATTCACAGACTAGAAGAGGGAAAGACATGTCAGCAACTGAGTGTTAGGTATCAAGATAGATGTACAAGTTTGGTGCTGCTGCAGATGGATGGTGAATTCTCCTTGGTCTGGGCTCTTAAGGGGAGGAACAGGCAAGAGATCCTAGAAGAGGTGGGTTTAACAGAGTCTTGAAAGCTTTGAAGGTGTTTAGGGGCAGGGTGAACAGGCAGAGAAACATGAAACAGCAAGGCACATTAAGGAACTTCAAGTTGTCAAGAGTTGGGGAGAGGAGTGTGCACCAGTGGGCAGGAGTGAAGGGTGAGTCTGGGTTGATCAGCAAGTGCCTGGAAGAGGAATGTCTTTGAATGCCAAGCTAAGGAGTTTTTATGCTGTAGGCCTTGGAAAGCCATGGAAAGATTTTTAAACAAGGGAATGATGTCATCAGAATGGCATTTGAGTATATTTTCATCAAAGTTATAAATGGAAGTAAATGTTGAAAAGTGAAAATTTGACATTATTTTTCATGTATGTTACTGAAGATAGTTTTTCTAAAGCATTTACAATTATATATTAAAATTAAAAGAAAAACGGGGATGGTGGTGGTGGTGGTGGGATGAATTGGGAGATCAGGATTGACATATATACACTAATAGGTGTAAAAGAGATAACTAATAAGAACCTGCTGTATAAAAAATTAAAATGAAATTAAAGAAAAACAAATTATAACTAATGCATGGAATTTTTAAATTAAATTTTTTATTTTCAGATAATTATAGATTCACATGCAGTTATAAGAAATAATACAGAGATCCCATATACCTTTACCCAGTTTCCTTCAATGATGTTATCTTATAAAATTATAGCACAATTTCACAACCAGGGTATTGAAATTGATAGTTAAGATAAAGAACACTTCTACCACCACAAGAATCCCTCACGTTGCCGTTTTATAACCATACACTTCTTTCTCTCCCCCACTTACTTCTTAATCCATGGAAATTTATCATTTTTTCCTTTTTTTGGATGGTGCTTTCAGTGTCAAGTCTAAGAATTCTTTGCTTAGCACTAGATCCTAAAGATTTTCCCCCATTTTTTCTAAAGTTTTGTGTTTTACATTTAAGTCTATGATCCATTTTAAGTTAAATTTTGTATAAGGTGTGAGATTTAGGTCAGTGTTTTTTTTTTTCCTATGGCTATCCAATTGCTCCAGCGTCATTTATTGAAAAGGCTATATTTCCTCTGTTGAATTGCTTCTGCATGTTTGTCAAAAATCAGTGGGCATATTTGTATGGGCCTGTACCTCGGCTCTCTGTTCTGTCCATTGATCTGTGTGTCTATCTCTCCACCAGTATCACACAGTCTTAATAACTGTAGCTACACAAGAAGTCTTGGAATAGGGTAGATTTATTCCTTCTACTTTATTCCTTTATTTCAAAATGGTTTTAGCTATTCAAGTTCCTTTGCCTTTCTATATAAATTTTAGAAGAATCTTGTCCATATCTACGAAAAGTCTTGCCTGGATATTGATAGGAATTATGTTAAACCTGTATAACAATTTGGGGAAAATTGACATCTTTACTAATTTGAGTCTTCTAATCCATAAACATGATATGTCTGTTTATTTACATCTTCTTTGATTTTCTTAATCATCATTGCATAGTTTTCAGCATACAAGCCCTGTACATGTTTTGTTAGGTTTACACCCATTTACTTTCTATGTGTGATTGTTAATGGTGTTTTATTTTTAATTAAGATGTTTATGTATTCAGTGCTAGTCTATATAAAAACAATGGGTTTTTGCATATTTATCTTGACTCCTGTAACCTTTCTAAATTCACTTATTTGTTTTAGGAGTTTTATTATTATTTTTAAAAATAGATTCCTTGGGATAGTCTATGTAGACAACCATGTCATCTGCAAATAGGGACAGTTTTGTTTCATGTTTTAATGTTTTCTAGTCTGTATGCCTTTTGTTTCCTTTGCATTATTGCACTGGCTAAAACTTTTGGCACTATGTTGAGTAAGAGTGGTGACAGCAGACGTCCTACCTTGTTCCAGATTTTAGAGGAAAAGCATCTAGTCTTTCACCACTAAGTGTAATGTTAGCTGTATGTTTTTATAGATTCTTTTTATCAAGTCAGGGTAGTTCCCTCTGTTCCTTTTTTTCTGAGAATTTGTATCATGAATGAATATTTAATTTTGTCAAAAATTTTTTCTGCATTAATTAATATAATCATGCGATTTTCATTATTTGATTTGTTGACTGGTGGATAACAATTGCTTTTCAAACATTGAACCAGCTTTGCATCCCTGAAATAAACCCCACTTGGTCATGGTGTATAATTCTTTTTTCATATTGCTGAATTCTATTTGCTAATATTTTGTTAAGTATTTTGGTGTCTAAATTCACAAGGGATATTGGTCTGAGTTTTCTTTTTATGTACTGTTTTTGTTTGGTTTTGGCATCAGGTAATACCAGCTGCATAAAATGAATGGGGAAGTGTTCCCTCCTCTTCCATTTTCTGGAGAGATTGTATAGAATTGGTATTAATTCTTCATTAAGTGTTTGGTAGAATTCTCCAGTGAAACCACATGGTCCTGGAGGTTTCTTTTTTGGGAGCTTTTAAGTTAAAAATTCAACTTCCTTAATAGTTATAGGGCTATTCAAATGATCTATTTCATATTGGGTGAGTAGTGGTAGTTTTTATTTTTCAAGGGATTGGTCCATTTGCCAGATGTAGGTCTGTAGAATTTTTTGTAGTATTCATTGGTATTCCTTTTAACATCTGCAGAGTCTGTAGCAATACTATACCCACTGTTTCATTCCTGATATTGGTAATTTGTGTCCTCTCTCTCCTTCTCTCTCTTTGTCCCCCTTTTTGTCCGTCTTGCTAGAGTATTGCCAATTTTATTGGTCTTCTCAAAGAATCTCCTTTTTATTTCATTGATTTTTCTATGTTATCAATTTCCTTGATTTCTGCTTGTATCATTATTATTTCCTTCTTTTCACTTTGGGTTTATTTTGCTTTTCATTTTCTAGGTTCTTGAGATGGGAGCTTGGATTATTGATTTGAGACTTTTTCTCATTTCTAACATATGCATTTAGTGTTATAAATTTACCTCTTAATACTGCTTTACCTGTGTCTCACAAATTTTGATATGATGTGTTTTTATTTTCTTTCATTTTGATATATTTTAAAAATTTCCTTCAGACTTCTTCTTTGACCCATGGATTATTTAGAAGTGTGTTGTTTAGTTTCCAAGTGTTTGGAGATTTTCCTGTTATCTTTCAGTTATTGATTTTTAGTTTGATTCCATTTTGTTCAGAAAACATACACTGTATAATTTAAATTCTTTTACATTTGTTGAGATTTGTTTTATGGCCCAGGCTATGGTCTATCTTGGTATATGTTTTGTGGGCACTTGAAAAGAACATGTATTCTGCTGTTGTTAAGTGGAGTGTTCTATAAATGTTGATTATATTGTTGGTTGATGATGAATTCTTCTATATCCTTGATGACTTTAGGTCTAGTTATTATAACAATTGTTGAGGGAAGGGTGTTGAAGTCTCCAACTATAATTGTGAATTTGTCTATTTCTTCTTTCAGTTCTATCTGTTTCTTCTTCACATATTTTACACCCCATTGTTTGGTTCATACACATTTAGGATTGCTATGTCTTCCTGGTGGATTGACCCTTTCCTATTTATATAACATCCACCTCTGGGTCTGGTAATTTCTTTGCTTTGAAGTTTACTTTATCTGATATTAATATAATCACTCCTTATTCCTTTTGATTAATGTTTGCATTATATATCTCTCTCCACCCTTTTACTTTCATCTGCTTACACTGTCATGTTTAAAGTGAGTTTCTTTTAGACAGTATACAGTTGGGTCATGTTTTGTAATCTACTCTCCCAATATCTCTCTTTTAATTGGTGTATTTTGATCATTTACATTTAATGTAATTATTGATAAGGTTGGACTATGCCATTTCCTTCTTTCATTTTTTTTTCATTTCTGTTTTCTTTTTCCTATCTTCCTGTGGGTTACTTATTCTTTAGAATTCCATTTTGATTTATCTATAGTGTTTTTGAGTGTATCTCTTTGTATACCTATTTAAATGGTGGTTCTAGGAATTACATTTTTACATATATATATATATATATATATATATAAATAAAACTTATCATTGTCTGTTGGTGTTGTCAGTTTACCAGTTTAGTGAAATATAGAAGCTTTACCTCCCTTATATCCCTTTACACTTCCCCATTTATTATATAATTGTCTTAAATTTCCCTCTACATACATTTAGAACCATATCAGATAGTAGTATCATTTTTGCTTCAACCATCAAAAATAATTTAGAAACTCAAGAGGAGAAGGAAAGCCTATTGTATTTATGTATATTTTTGCTTACATTTTTTCTTCTCTTCTTTTATTATTCTTTTTCTGTTTAGAGAACTTCCTTGAGCTGTTCTCTTAGGGTAGGTCTTCTTGGTGACAAATTCTCTTAGTTTTCCTTCATTTGAGAATATCTTGATTTCTCCTTTATTCCTAGATAACATTTTTGCTGGATAGGATTCTGGGTTTATAACTCTTTTCTTTCAACACTTGAAAAATATTATAAAATATTTTTACTTGGAAAAAACTCTTCTGACCTCCATGGTTTCAGATGAGAAACCACTGTCGTTCAAATTATTTTTCCCCTATAGGCACGGTGTTTTTCTCTGACTTTTTCCAAGGTTTTTTCCTTTGTCTTTAGTTTTCAGGAGTTTAATTATGATATATCTAGGCACGGATTTCTTTGAATGTATCCTGTTTGGGGTTTGCTAAGCTTCTTTAATCTGTATATTTATGTCTCTTGTCAAATTCGGGAGGTTTTCAGCCATTATTTCTTTGAGTACTTCTTTAGCCTCACCCTCTTTCTCCTTTACAACTGCATTGATGTGAATATGAAAATTGTTTTATGGTCCCACAGGTCTCTGAGACACCATTAATTTTTTTTTTTTTTTTTTTTTGCGGTACACGGTCCTCTCACTGTTGTGGCCTCTCCCGTTGCGGAGCACAGGCTCCGGACTCGCAGGCTCAGCGGCCATGGCTCACAGGCCCAGCCGCTCCGCGGCATGTGGGATCTTCCTGGACCGGGGCACGAACCCGGGTCCCCTGCATCGGCAGGCGGACTCTCAACCACTGCGCCACCAGGGAAGCCCTAATTTTTTTTTTTAATCTATTTTCTCTTTGTTCACATTGAGCAGTTCCTATTGTTCTATCTTTCAGCTCACTGTTGAGTCCATCCACTGAACTTTTATTTTGATTATTGTTTTTTAGTTGTACAGTTTCCATTTGGTTCTTCTTTACATCTTTTATTTCTTTGTTTACACTTTCTATTTCTTTGCTGAGACTGTCTGTGTTTTTCTTTGTTTCATGCGTGTTCTTAATTGTTCCTTGAAGCACTTTCAACATGGCTGCTTTAAAATCTTTGTCAGATTATTCTAACATCTTTCATCTCAGTACTGGCATCTATTAATTGTCTTTTTTTCATTCTGTTTGAGATCTTTCTGGTTGTTGATATGATGAGTGATTTTCAGTTGAAAATTAAATATTTTTATACTGTGTTCTGAGGCTCTAGATTTTGTTAAACCTGTTTTTATTGGCTTTTTGGTACCACTCTGTCAGGGGAAGGGGAGGCATCACTTCAGCACTGCAAAGTGGGGGTAGAAGTCCAAGTTCCCCACTTGTTCTCTATTGATAGCTGACCCCGAGGAGCTGCTGCTTGTTACTGCCAGGTGGAGATGAGAGTTCTAGCTCTCCGTGTGGTCTCCACTGACTCTGCAGTTAGAGTGACCTTGTTACCACCAGTGGTGAAAGTCCTGACTCTCCACTAGGCCTCCTCTGACAACACCTGAGAGGGGAGTGAGGGGTGAGGGGCACCTTGTTACTGCTGGATGGGGTGCAAGTCTGGGCTCTCAATGTGTCCTCCACTGACAACACAGGCTGGGGGGATCTCATTATTGGTGGTGAGGGTGAAAGTCCAGGCACCCTACATGACCTTCTCTGACACCACCTGGGGGCGTTGAGGTGCCTAATTACAGTCTTGTGTTGGGGGATGTCTAGGCTCCCACTTTAACTGCTGGCATGGGTGGCAGTGGGGCTGCAGATATTTTCTGTGGTGTCTGCCTGGAGTAGAGTTATTATAATATAAAAAGCTTTCTGTCTGCTAGGCTGCCCTTGTCCTATTCCTTTCGCTAGAGAGAGAAGGCCTTTCTTGGGGCTTGTTTTGTCTGCCTGTTGGTGTTTCTGAGCTGCTGGGTTGTTTAGCTCTAAGTCTGGAATGCATGAGGCAAAAAGAAAACCCAGGGAACTCATCACTGTGCCATTCCTTGGGTTCTGAAGTCTCTAGTCAGTCTTCCTTCTTCTTTCTAACTTTCAGAGACTTCTTATCTTTATTTTATGTATAATGTCCAAGGTTGTTAATGGAAGAAATAGGTATATCGAAGTATGTCTACTCTATCTTCCTTGAAGAAGTATTGAATATAAGTATTTTAAATAAAACTGAATTTTAATTTGATTTTTCTTGAAATTTAATTAAATATATTTTAAAGTAATTTTACAAGGATAAAACCATTTACAATTTTAGCATTCAATATTCTTCTAGTTACCAATAAAAATGTTGATACCATGCTTCAACCATATACACAAATTTAAGGGTGGTATGATTTGTTTAATATTGCATACTGTTCCTCAGCTGCTACCTGCATCTGTTGTAAATACTGTGATCATTTGTGATTGCTTCTGGAACCTTAAATTAGAATACAAAGAGATGGAGGAAAACAGACACCTGGCACTTACTAGGAAACAACCATTTGGTATGCAAGTAGTATCGCACTTATGCTGAGAGGAAGGATTTGACAAGTTAATTTGTCTCTTCTCTTATACCTAAGTGCTTCTGTTGCTCGAATTCTCCCTATGGTTCAATGTCTGCAGGACAAAACCCACAAACCTTCATGGCATCCAGACACAGCTGCCTTCTGTTTTGAGGACATGGGCAAGAGATGTGAAGTATTCTCTTGGGGCCTGAAGGGTGCTAGAAGCAAGAGTGGATCTTCGGGATTGTGTGTTGCTCTGCACCAGCTCTGAGCACCAGATCCCAAGTGACAGAGGTGTTCACATGATCTTCTGTGTGTGTGTGTGTGTGTGTGTGTGTGTGTGTGTGTGTGTG
>NW_006777938.1:873539-875255 GCF_000442215.2 Lipotes vexillifer | reverse complement strand
TGTGTGTGTGTGTGTGTGTGTGTGTGTGTGTGTGTGTGTGTGTGTGTGTGTGTGTGTGTGCCGTGAGGTATGGGATCCCCTCTAATACTTAGGTCCAGGCCAGGGACCCTTTTGCCTGGAACTCAAGTGTCATATTGTCTTCCACAGGGCAAGTTCAGCTAAGGCTTTTAAACCATTTTCACATTCTAAAGGCCTTCTTTCTCATCTGTTTTCTCATAATCTAGTGTAAGACTATTAACAATGTAAATGAGGCAAAACTAAATATTTCCACATTCAGTTGAGAATGAATATGAGGTAAACACAGATCAGGAGATGGTGAGCATTCTTTCTCTATAATTTATGATATAATTTTAATGGCACTGCACAACTCTGTCTCTGTCTAGAGACACTGTGTGGGCAGACAGGGATGTTTCTCTTTCTGAATGATGGGGGAAAGAGATGAAGGTTTATTTTTACAGTCAATTTCATTTTATTCAAGCTAGAGTCAAACGCTTGATATAATTAAAAATACATCAAGTCATCCAGAACAGTAGCAGTTGTGTGTTTGGTTAGATGGTAGGATCACTGCCAACCCTTATCTTCAATTTTCAGATTTAGAATCTCTTTCCCATTTCACTTTAATTGGCTCTAGGCTTCCATCCATCCTTAACTTTGGGTTCATTTGTTGCAATTGTTTTAACTAAGTTGTTCTCCAGTGAATACAATAAATATATGTATCTGATTCATCTTTGTTTTTATGGTTAGTTTTTTAAGATTATAAAACCAGACTCTTCAGAATATTATATATAGGAGTAAATGTCTGCATCTCAGAATCACTTTATCGATGTCTCTGAAAAGGCATTAGCTATTAGGCACTAGCTTATTGAATCACATTTTTAAAAACTCTCTGTAAAAAATAAGAATTTGTATTTTCATTCTCCCTGCTCTTAAATCTTGTTGGTTTTTTACAACTCTCATAGCAGCTATTTTGGAAAACTTACTTTAAAAAAAAAATGATTTCTTCTTTTTCCCAGACTGCCAATTAAATAGTGACCTGGTTTAAGCACCTGAGGCTGCATTGTTGATACAGAGCTCTGTTCTCTGGCTACATGATAAGTGGTTAAAACCTTTGGGGGGAATATATTATTAAAGTTATAACCCCTGTCTTCAGAAAAATGCACATAGTTGTGTGCAGATTTAGGGATGAATGGGCATTCTGTGGTTCTGCCTAGCTTCCTAAGGGGCTCCTAGACCTCAGGTTAAGCCCCTTTATTCAGACCACTCGGTGGCAGAGGCATTTGCAGCAGTTATAACTGGTAAAGTCAAGACATTATTTACAAGAGCCAGAGTGCTGGTGCTGTTTGGGGTGGGGCAATGGAGGGGAAATAAAGTGGGGAGAGGCGTGCAAGATCCACGGTAGGGAAGTCCATTTCTTCAGCCATGAATGGAATTGGAAGCTCAGGGCCTAAGAAAGAGCAGGCAGTAAATGCTACAAATCATGGAGTGAGCTTATAGAGTGAAATGGAAGAAATTTCCTTCGCTTCCTAACGAATTATAATGAATTAATTTTATTGGTGAAACAGAGGAAGAGCACCATTTAAAGCAAGGGTCTTGGAAACCTGGCACTTCTAAAGGAGTCAGAGGGTTTGGGTTCCATTGTACACCTAGATTGGCTTTGGATATGCAAAGCAGGGGAGGGAGCTCCAGTGCTCTGAGCCAGGAGTGGGTGGCATTCCT
>NW_006777938.1:822906-873408 GCF_000442215.2 Lipotes vexillifer | reverse complement strand
GCATTCCTGGGGGAGTGAGGGAGAGAGGGAGCCGTGCTGCTGCATATTCAGGCATGGTCTGGCCCGTGAGAAATCCCTAGAGAATGTTCAAGAAATGGGACATCTAGTATCAGATGTTAGGTTGTTTGCTATGTGGTGAGAAAATGTAACCCATCCCTCATGACCTACAAACCATCAATAAAAATTCGGCTATAACGTATGATGCTTGTTAAAATGATTGCTTTTAGTCAGGAGGATAGGGTTGGGAGAAGGTGGTGCAGAATTATGGAGAGCAGAAAGTAAGAATTCAGTAAGGGGAGGAAATCGGAGCCAGAGGTGAGAGAAGGATATAGGTTCCCTTGCAATTTGCAGAAATCTCAAGGCAGGCAGTAGATTTTTCCCTAGGATATAAAATGGGGGTTTGAGCCAAATAGATGTATATTTTAAGGAGCAGAGTAACCCTGCTGACCGCTGAGTAACGTCTGTCTAAAGTGGTTACCTTTCTGGAGTGCCTTTACATTCATTCACATTGTTTGTTCCCTGATCCTGGGTGTACCCGCAGGGCCGGCAGGTGCTGGCCTTCTTTTTTAGTCTTGTGAGACTGGCAGCTGTCCAAGGAGGGAGAGACTGAGGGAAAGTGCAAGGGGGCTTTTAGTCAATCTGGGGAGGGAGGAGATTCCTGCAGCTCTGAGAGTCAATGGACAGTGTTGGTAGGACCAGATCATTTGAAAAGCATTTGCAAAGCTTCATTTCAAGTTTCGCGGTTCAGTCATATCTAGTTCCCAGGGTGACAGCCCTGGCCCAGGGGT
Organism: Lipotes vexillifer; assembly: GCF_000442215.2. Classification (NCBI taxonomy): domain Eukaryota; kingdom Metazoa; phylum Chordata; class Mammalia; order Artiodactyla; family Lipotidae; genus Lipotes; species Lipotes vexillifer. The sequence continues at coordinate 872,620 of NW_006777938.1, read as the reverse complement.
ATCACTCTACTCTTTTCTGGGAGAGAGGTCCCATAAGAACCTGCTGGCCCGAGCTGCCCCTGGTCTCTCATAGGCACATGGGGCCCTGATTTTCAGGTATTGTGGTAGGGTAGGAGTCGGGTAGGGGGATGGGGCTGTGATCATCCCTTTTTTCTTTCAATTGTTGGCTGACACTTTAGATTCCGGGAGAAATTTGATATGCTGACTTGTGCTGTCTCAGAAAAAAGAAAAAAAAAAAAAAAAAGAGTACACCCATCTCCCTTGCTTATGAGTGTGCCTTGTATTATACATGTCTTGACTCTGCACAGGAATTCCTTCCTGAGGAAATCTTCAGTGCTCAGTGAATGGACTCTCTGCGAGGAAGAGAGAGGGGAGGATGCAGGAAGGAGGGAAGGAGGCAGGCTGAGGTGATTCAGAACCATAAAAGTGGAGTCAGGGATGCAGGGCCTGGAGGTAAGGTTGACTGGCTGATTTGTTTCATCTGGTCGCCGTGACCTACATTCCCAGCCCTTTTCTCCAAGAGTTTCAAATAGTTGGTCTCTGGAGATGCATGATGTCCTCCTTTAGGGTGGGTGAGAACACACCTTTGGGTGCTGATATTACTGATGTTGAATCAGGGGTGCTTACAGGGCTGGAGCGGGGTGTGGAAGTGCGGGGGAGAGGAAATGGGGGCCCGTGTTGATGACTCAGCACTCGCCCACGTACTGGGACAGCATAAAGAGCTCCCTTCAGAGGCAGTGATTCACTCAACAAGTATTTCATGGATGCAGGTAATGTGCCAGGTGTTGGCGAGGCAGAGATGAGAACTTGTAGCCCTCGCTGTAATGGAGCTCATCGCAGTTCTGTTCCAGCTGGTGGGCCCTAACTTCTAACAGCGGCTTACAGGGCCCCACATGACAGGCCCCATCACCTCTTTACCCTGTGCTCCCTCTGACAGCCCAGCCAGGCTGGCCTCCTGGCTGTTTTTGGAGCGCGCCAGCCACGTGCCCATCTCAGGTCCTTCGCACTGGCTTTTCCGTCTTCCTGAAATGCTCTCCTTCCTCACGTCTTTCGTGCTTCACTCAAATGTCACTGTAATCTGACCATGGTATTAAAAGTGCAGTGGGGGGCTTCCCTGGTGGCGCAGTGGTTGAGAGTCCGCCTGGCGATGCAGGGGACGCGGCTTCGTGCCCCGGTCCGGGAAGATCCCACATGCCGCGGAGCGGCTGGGTCCGGGAGCCATGGCCGCTGAGCCTGTGCGTCCGGAGCCTGTGCTCCACAACAGGAGAGACCACAGCAGTGAGAGGCCCGCGTACCGCAAAAAAAGCAAGTGCTTTATAAACAAAATTAAAAAAAAAAAAAAAAAAAAAAAAGTGCAGTGGGCCTTCTCCCCAGGCCTCCTGATCTCCCTTATCTTCCTCTATATTTTCTCTCTAAAGCGGTTGTCTCTCCCCACCATACCATAGGACTGATGTATTTTTTATGCTTTTATTATTTATTATCTGTTTTCACCTGCTAGAATATAAGTTCCACATGGACAGGCATCACCGATGCCTCCCAAGCCTATTGAGTGAATTAACTGAGTAAATTAGATTATAGTAGGAGTTTGGGGAAGTCATCCTGCCCATCCCCCTTCCTATTGCCAGGCCTTTCCAGGCCTTTACGTGAGCCGAGCTCTCCCGTCCGTATCTTCCATCTCACCCTTGGCATTGTATCAGGGAAGATTTATCAGGTCCATCTAAGCAAGCTTGGCCACATGAGGACCCTCCTTCCAGTGATGCCTGCAGGAAGAGCAATATAGCCAAGTAGAAGAGGGGAGGCACTGCTTTTCTGATCAGTGCTTTCAGGAACTTAATTGTTGCAGCTTTGGGATAATTTAGCAAAGGAAGTTCTTGAAAGAAGGCTTTGTATTTTATGTCGGAGAGCCCATTCCATTCTTCCAAATATGATCTAAATCTCAGCCATCCATCCATTTCTACTTCTCTTTTAAGAGATTTTCCAGCCATCAGCAGTCACTGCTGTTAATATCCAGCTGTCACGGTCTCAGTGCCCACCCTGCATGTCTCAGGAATCCCATCCCTTCCCCAGGTATTTCTGAAAATCACCAACGAGTTCCCACACATCCCTCAAGTCATCTAGGCTCCTCCCAGCTCCATCTGACTTCAGTTTGCTCTGCTGATTACCTTGGGCTTGTAACCACGTCTATAGAGCTCCCTGTGGTCTAGTTCCCAAAACAAGAACACAGCCTGGACTTTATGTCCCCCAAACAGCTAATTCAAAGCTATAGCTATTTGATAGAATTTTTCCAAGGACCTTACGCTACCACAAGAAAATTATAACCCAGAAAAGGGAAGCTTAGTACTCCAGGTCAATGATCAGTGCTTCTAGAGTCCATGGCCATGCTTCTGCATATCCAGAGTGTCCCTAACTGGCCACCTCTCTCCTTAGACTCCAGCCTGCTGCATTGTGCCAGGACTCACTTATCTCCTTTGCAAAAGCTTTCCCTCTTGAGAGTCTTTCTTCCCCTGAATTCAAGCCCCTGACCCCAACTCTGAAGTCAGCTCAACAGTCCCACTGGCCTTTTGTCTGTTACTCCTAAAAGTCAAGTGTGTACCCAACTTGAGGTTTTGTACTGGTGTTTCCCTGCCTGGCATGCTCTTCCCATCGATCTCCATGTGCCAGGCTCCTTGTCCTTCAGGCCTGAGCTCACAGGACACCTTCGTGGAGAAACTTCCCTGACCTCTCAGTCTCAAGAGTACTCTTACTCTCTCTCCTATCCCCTTGGTATATTTTCATCGCAGTCCTTAGCACTGTCTGAAAGGATCCTGTTTATCCCTGGTCTGCGTGTGGTTACTCACCACCCCCCATGCCTGTTTCTATGTCCCCAACATAAAATAGAATGCAAGCTCCCCGGAAACTGGATCCTCATCTGTCTTGTCCAACATTTAAATCATATCTGCAGGATTATTTGTCCTGCAAGCTTCCAGTTTGAGGTCGCTGCCTTAAACTCACACAGGCACTATCCTGGTTTTCTTGGAGGGAGGAGTAAGGGAAGCTATGCCCTTCGAGGGGAAACAGGTGAGAGAGGAGAGAGGGAGAGATTCCTTTTCTCTGGGAAGGGAGGGGTGGGGTGGTCAGAGAGCCTCTCAAAGAGGTGAGGACCTCTGCTTCTCTCCCTGACAGTGCCTCTGGGGCCTGGCAAGATTTTGGAGGGGACGGCACTCCTAGGAGGGCGAGACCCAGGCCCCGGGAGAATGGGCTTTCAGCCCCCCAGTCCCCATCTAAGGTTGGGAGAAAGTCACAGTGAGGTTAGATTTCAAGGGGTCATGTGGAGGGTACAGTGCAGTTACCTGTGTGGGCTGGAGGGGCCTCACCAATATTTTGGGCTCAGAAGCATCCCTGGGGTCCTTTGCACAGCCCTAAGTTATGGGGAGTGAGGAATGACTGTGTTGGATTTCCCACCAGACTGGAGGGTAAAGGACTCTGAGTCAGATTTAAATTAAAGTAAATAAATCCGTATGACATTCATTTCTCGTACAACCAAGTTTGTGGACCAACATTCCTCCCTATTATTTGACATTTTGTTTTTGCCGAAGTTGGGGAGACAGGTGGGAAGGGTTTGGGGGGAAGATGTATCACCAAACCTCACACCAGCACAAGCCCCTCATCCTAGGGGCCCTTTGGATGCTCTTGGGTGTCTTCTTGCCACCCTCTGACAAACATCCTCCCAGATGTGTGTCTTGGTTTCAGCCCCCGCACTCCCTCACAGAGTGAGGGTCCAGCTTGCTCCCAAGCTGTGTTCCCTGGGAGTTTGCAGTCACAGCATTTGCCACATATGTTCCAGCAGCAGGGATGAAGTAAAGGCATCAGAGGCCTCTTATGGTCCAGATGAGGGACAATCAGTGCTAAATTTATAGCACCCCTTGTCTGTGTCCTCAACACCACCGGCTTGTGAAGGGGAATTCCTAGGCTCTGCTGACTCAGTCCTTTTTTGGAAGAGAACAAAACCCTTCCTGAACCTTTTCATGCTCTAAACACCCTTCTCCTGCCCAGTCTCTCCTCCCCCACCCCAACCTTCCCTAGAGAATGACCTACAGAGAAGGAAACCAGCTGGCTCAGGCTGGCAGACAGGATGAGACTTACTGTGCAAGAATGTTCCATAAAGTGGAGCCAGCAGCCCGAGATGGTATTGCTGTTGCCATCTAGAAAGCAGAGTTTCTTTTCTCTCTGGCCAAGTTTAAAGGGGCAGGTGCACCACCCGTCTCACACGCTCTCCATCCTTCAGGCCCCGTCCACAGAAATCGTGACTGCCCTGGAATTAAGGCTGCATAGCTTACCGTGGGTGTGGGATCGCTCTATGCTGGAATGTTGCCTTCTTCCCAAGGGAGGTGAGTGCACGCAGCACAGGGTGAAAGCTCCCAACTCTCTCTCTGAGGACTGGCAAAATATAAAATACATTATCTGCTTGAGCGATGGAGGGAAAGTATCCCCAGGTGGATTCTTGCTTGTGCCTTTCCCCACATCTCACCCTTCTTACCCCACCCCCTTTACTTGGATAAGTGAAAGAGAGATAGAGGGAGGGAGGGAGGTTGGGGGGAGAAAGAGGAGAGAGAGAGAGAGAGAGAGAGAGAGAGAGAGAGAGAGAGAGAGAGAGAAAGAGTCGAGGGGAACCCAGAGGTTGGGTTTGAAAGTGGGTTGGCCAGGTAATAGGGATGAGATCAGGAGGGCCCTCTTTACTGAGGGCACCTGTGTAACTGCTGTAGGGGGACCTGAGGCCTGGTCACGTCAGTCACAAATTATAATACAGGGTGTACTGTATCCACCCCTGGGATTCAGCCATGTGTGGGCATCTCTGGCAAATTGGTCCAGTGATCCAGCCAGGGGACTCAGGAGCCTCCCAGAAGATCCCTTGTCCTCTGGAAGCAGGAACCAAGCACCACCATCTTGGCCTGGTAACAGAGCCTTGGGTTTCTGTGGGGAGGAGTCATGGGGTGAGCCCAGCATCTGTCATGCAAACCTGTCTGAGCCCTGGCAGCTGCCCTAGGGGAGAGGGAACTGGCTGCAAGAGGTTGCAGAGTTCTTGTAAACTCCACATGACACTGGGCAGGAACATCCTGCTTCAGGAGTCTGAGAAACTTGTAACCCCACGTGGAGGGAGGGGAAGTGTGCTCTTCCATATCTTAACGCAGATAACTGAGTGTCACGTGGAGGATGTTATGGGAAGTGCTTTGCTGGAGCCACGTGGTAGCTGGTGCATTGGTGGAGCACACGTAAGACAGCTCCTGAAGATGCCGAGAAACAGTTGCTAGAAGTTAGTAGGGTGGGCCTCTGGGACCCTACACAAGCAGGATTACATCAGCTGCAACAATAATTCCACCTCGTATTTACATACTGGGATACGCTTTACAGAAAATTTCACATACATGTTCTGATTTGCCCCTCAGATCTTCCCACAGGCAGAAGCAAGTATAATAATCCTCCTCAGTACCAAGGGGGGTTGGACTCACAACCTCAAGGCCACTCCAGGGCCCTTAGGAGATGTCTGAGGACGCCTTGTGGGCTGTTCCTTAGGTGGACACTTCAGAAGCTGTGAAGTCAAGATATGAGTATTACCTGGGGACCTCTTCTCTGCTGAGGGTTCTGAACAGGAAATAAAACAGTAAAAATGGAGAAAAAATTTTTTTCTTTATTACTGGTAGAGGCTAAGTTGGAGGATGCAGCTTATAATGAGAGTCAAATGGCCCTGCTAGCTGAGTACAGCGTTAGACAGACTTGTCTACCCTGCCACGGGTACAGCTGGACATTTTTCCAGGTAAGACTTAGAGCATGAAAAGGCAAAGGGGAACAGAAAGAGGAAGAGGGTGAGTAGCTCATCTAGTTTCTCCATTTAACTCACCAACTGGGTGAGTGAGGGGTGGAGACGGTCAGGCGTGTCACACTAATGGCTGTCTCTCCATGTGGAAGAAATATAAGGGCTTGGGAAAAAGTGTTCCTATATGAATAATTGTACTGAATTGACATGCAGTATCCACTGGGACCAGGCCCTCTGTATTGGCAGGAGCTGCTTAGTTTTCCAGCCTGTCCAGAGTTGATTGCTTTATTAGTCAAGGTTCTCTAGGGAAACAACAGAATCAATAGTGTGTATGTGTATGTATATATATACGTATATATCTATGTATCTCTGTGTGTGTGTGTGTGTGTGTGTGTGTGTGTGTGTGTGTGTGTGGCAGATGTGGGGGTGGGGAGAGATCAATGTAAGCAAATTCAATGAACAAAATTAAATTGTAAAGATTTATATCAGGGTATCAATCCTTGGACCGATTAGTACCTCATAACCATCTAGGATCTGTGAACCAATGCCTGAGCCAAGATACTTCTTAAATTTTCTATTTTTTTTTTTTGTATTGAAAACAAGAATGACTTGCATCTTGATTCAATAAGTAACAAACAAGTGTCTGCTGTCTGCTAGGACATGTATTGTGGTGGGACACCAAGGGGAATGACATGTGATGTTTGTTTTCTGGGAGCTCAAGGTTAAGCGGAGGATGGCACAGCATATGATGAGTGCAATTAAGAAGATAATAAGCAAAGTACTGTTATGGTCCAAGGTAGGATTAATTCTGACTCAAGATCTGAAGAAGGCTCTGTGGAAAAGGAGACATTTAAATTGCACCTTGAAGAATAAATAGACTCCTGACAAGCAGAGATTAAGGAAAAGGATCTTCTAGGCTGTGTTGTATTTGAGGAATGTTGATAAGTCTGGTCTTGTCGGAGTGTTCTGGCGGGGGTCAGGGTGGGCGCAGGGGATGGCTGTAGGGGTTTGCTAGGGGCTAGAGGGCAGTAAGAAAAAGATAGGAAAGATAGGTTATATTAGGAAAGGCACTGAATGCCGTGTCAAAGAGTTAAGACTTCATACAGAAGGTCAGAGGAGGCTGTTGAATACTTTCAAGGAGGAGAGGGGATTTCAGAAAAATTCTGGCAGTGCCTCTTGGATTGAACGATGGTCTGAGGCTGGTGTGCGGGTCTTGGTGAGAGCTGGAGAGGGCAGAACCATTGCAGAGGTAGTGGGAATGGATGCCAGGGGACTCATCTGAGAAAAGTGTTAAAGGCAGGACCTGATACCAGAAGTAGTTTTTGGCTGGTGTAGGAGGGAGTCAGTCACGAGCTGACCTGCTGGTCTCTGTTTTCACAGTGCGTTCTTCCTGCGTCACAGCCTTTTCTATGTCTCCTACTTCCCTCTGGGCTGGAGGTTCTTTGAAGGCAGACAGTCAGGGTTTTCATCTTTGTCCCCCTCAGCCTTCAGCTCAGAGCTCTGACCATGTAAAGGTAATATATAAATGGTTGTGGCAACGAAGTGACCCCAGGAGGATAGGCTGTGGCATGCAAATCTCACAAGAGAGGTTCTATTTGTTGCTCTGTGAGTGTGATGCCTGGTACTTGAAGCAAAACTCTCTCTGTAAAGTACACGTGTGGAGCCAGAGGACTTGTATGGGAATCCCCGCCTGACATCCCTCAGTGGTCTCCTCGTGGAGCCCCTGAACAGCTGAGGGAGCCCAGATCAACAACAGGAGGTGGAGGAGGGTCCTGCCACCATCCTTTCCTGGGCTGGGGAAACTCACTTTAACTCCGAGGTCAGGCTGGCCAGGATGCCTGCTGAGAGGACAGCAGGCTCTAGCTACTCACTGGCCTAGGAGTCATCACCTCTGACCATCACAGGAGCCAGAAGAGCTCCCGGAAGTCATCAGTGGTTATGGCTTCCTGGGGTCACCCACAGGGGCACTTGCTGGCAGGGTAAGGGGTGTGGACTAAAATATTCTCTTCTTTAATTTACTTTTTTTTTCTTTTCTGGAAAAAATAATGCATGTCCATTGCAGAAAATCTGAAAATAAAAACAAGTAAAAAGATAAATTAAATTACCCATTTCCTTACTAGTAAGTGTAGCCAGTGCCACATTTTTATGATACAAGGCAGTCTGTTCTCTCTCTATATATAGAGGTATCTTACCATATATAGGGTGTACCCTACACCATACCATGTATATGTCCATTACCAAATATGTGGTGCTTTTTATCTCCTCAGTTAATCAGTAGAGCCCTCATCTGTCCTCATTTTCAGGAAGTACAGAGCTCACCCGAAGGCCCTTCCTTCTCCCACTGTCCATGAAGACCAGGGGCTCATTCAGTCCAAAGGGATCCAGAGATACGTTCAAACACCGGGAGGTGACAAGGTGGTATCTGATCAATCCTGTGCTGCTTGTTTTTCTTGCTGTCACATGGCTCCACTGTTGGAAGCTGTTTGTAATACTGTGATGTCTTCACAGATCTAGGCTCTCATCACTACCATTCCATTGAGGAACCCCGTGCTTGGGCTCTGAAGTTATGGCTCTCTAAGCCACAGGCCCTGGAACTGCACTGCGAGGCTTTGTGCCTCAACCACTGCTCTCCCAGAACTGGCCCAGCCCCATGAACCTCAGGCTCCTGTGATCAGCTGGTGTCCCCATGATGGCATCCCTTTGCCTTTCCTGCCTTTGGGGCCTTTGGAATCTCCTTCTGCCAATGAAACATGGTCAGGGCCACCTTTTTTCCCCCTAATTTTAAATCTTGAGGGAAAGCATGTAGGGGACCAGGTTACTTCCTTCTTAGAAGATCCTGGGTTCCTCATGCAAACTGGTCCTCCTCTGCCCAGAAGGTAGTTCTACCTATTAAGGAATATTAGTCAGGCTTCAAAAAATTTAATTACATCATTCTCCAAAGAACATGCCACAAAACTCAGATCTCCCTCCTCCAAGGTGGCAGATAGGACAAACTCAATGGATCGTTGTGTGACTGACTGGAAAGTTGTCTGATCTGTCCGCCTAGGCAGGAACCAACAGGCAGCCCTGGCACATCATTACATGGAGCTTTCCTTTGGGACCAAATAAAATCCACTCATCTCCCCATCCTAGAGCTGTCCTGGTGATTTGGGCATCTCTGCAGTCCGGGGGCAGGCTTGGAATGCCAAACACTGCCTCCCGAGCCACTGATGGAGTACCCAGCTCAGCATTTTTCATCATCAGTTTAAAAAGTGAAAATGCTTCCACATCTCAGAGCTGAGGAACTGGATCTGAATAATAATTATGTGTGTGTAATTGAGGCACTCCACCTTCAAAACATCCCCTGTCTTATCACTTCTTACCACTCCAGTTCAGGCCACTATCACTGCTCTTCTAGACAGTTGCAGTCTAGACAATGTTCTGTAGGTCCAGTTGGGGATGATATGTTTCATCGGCAAGCCAGAATTATGGGACCTAATGACAGCCCATATCAAGGCGGTGTATTCTTTTTGACAATTCATTTTCCTACAGACTACCCCTTCAAACCATCTAAGGTTGCATTTACGACAAGAATTTATCATCCAAATATTAACTGTTTCTAAAGTTCTCTTATCCATTTGTTCACTGCTATGTGATCCAAACCCAGATGACCCCCTAGTGCCAGAGATTGCACAGATCTATAAAACAGAGATAAGTACAACAGAATATCTCAGGAATGGACTCAGAAGTATGCCATGTGATGAGAGGCATGGACATATATACACTACCAAACGTAAGGTAGATAGCTAGTGGGAAGCAGCTGCATAGCACAGGGCGATCAGCTCGGTGCTTTGTGACCGCCTGGAGGGGTGCGATAGGGAGGGTGGGAGGGAGGGAGATGCAAGAGGGAAGAGATATGGGAACATATGTATATGTATAACTGATTCACTTTGTTATAAAGCAGAAACTAGCACACCATTGTAAAGCAATTATACCCCAATAAAGATGTTAAAAAATTTTTTTTAAAAATCAGAATACCCTGCATTATAGCTGGAATCAACTTCAAATTACTGTTAAAAAGAAAAACAGCCCAATATTTCTGCTTCCACTTGATCCCCTCTAGAGTCTATTTTTCCACAGCGGGCCAGAGTGTGCTGCTCAAAGCCTTCCAATGCCTTCCCCCACACACTAGAAGAACATCCGCTCTCCCCACTGTGGTGTGAAGGCTCCACCACGTGACCTTCATGCATCTCCCCAGTCTCCCCACTTCCCTGCCTCCACTCCAGCCACACAGCCTTCTTGCTCTCCAAGAGTAGCCCCAGCCTATTTCTTCCTCAGGGCCTTTACGTGTGCTTTCCCCTCCTCCTGGAATATTCTTCCTCCATTTCTCCACTCAGTTCCCTCCCTGGATTCATTCAAGTCTTTACTCAAAAGTCACTTTTTCAGAGGGGACTTTAAAACTAGACACTGTTGGGCTTCCCTGGTGGCGCAGTGGTTGAGAGTCCGCCTGCCGATGCAGGGGATACGGGTTCGTGCCCCGGTCTGGGAAGGTCCCGCGTGCCGTGGAGCGGCTGGGCCCGTGAGCCATGGCCGTTGAGCCTGCTCGTCCGGAGCCTGTGCTCCGCAGCGGGAGAGGCCGCAACAGTGAGAGGCCCACATACCGCAAAAAAAAAAAAAAAAAAAAAAAAACTAGACACTGTTCCCTGCCAAACCCCGCCTCCCTCCATCATGCTCAAGCCCTAAATCTCACATTGTTTTCTTCATAATTCTTACTATGAACCCCTAATTTTTATATTTTATTGATTCGTTTCCTTATTTCTTGCTTGGTTTCCTAGCTGAAGTTCCTTGAGAGCAGGCAGAGCCATGCCTGCCCTTTTTGTGGTGGAATCCATTGGGCCTAGAATGGCGCCTGCGACGCAGAAGCTGCTTTGTGAACATGTTTTACATGAATGAACATAGGAGGCCATTTCTCAGGTTTATGGAGATGGAACACAAGTGGTGAAATTGCTTGTCTGCATAGAGGACCCTAAGCATAAGTGCACACACACACACACACACACACACACACACACACACACACACACACACACACACTGTAGCAATGAAATGGGTAGACAGAAATATAATTAGATTTCTTTCCTGAAATTCAAAACTATGGTTTCGGTCAGTTCTCAGCCAGAATCTGCTCTACCTTAGGGCGTTTCTTCTGGTCCTACAGGGCTACGTCATTCTTTGCCAACTGTGCAGGCAGATTCTTCAGGAGAAATGAGTCTGTGAGAAAGCAGTCTGGTTTCTGAGTGACCTACCTTCCTTAGTGGAGCCTCCTGAAGGCCTCTAACATTTTGGATTTAAAAACAGGAATGGTAAGAAATTTGGGTAGGTTTTGGCCAGATAATTTTGTCCAGTGTGACATTGGCTGGGGTCATTCGCTTGTCTGTAGTCAGCTGCTGCCTAACATGGGCTGGAAAGTCTTAGAAGGCTTCACTCACGTGCCTGCTTTCTTGATGCTTCTCTGTGAGGCTTTTTTCTCTCTCCATGTGGCTGATTGGGCTTCCTCACAGCATGGTCTCAAGCTAGCTGGACTCCCAAGAGGGAGCAGCAGTTTGCCACTGAGTTCTAATTGTAACTCTGTTACTTATTAGCTTTATGACCCTGGGCAAATTATTTCAATTCTCTCAGCTTAAACTTCCTCATCTGTGAAATGGGGATAATAATACATGTCTTAGAATGTCATTGTGAGGATTTAAAGTGATATATGTATAACAGGAAAATAGAATCCCAGAACCTCAGGACCCAGGCCTTTGTGAGGACAGGGAGAGAATAACTTTTCTATTTCCTTCCTTTCTACTTATGATAGCTACTTATGGGATAGTGATCTCAGACCACACATGTGACCTGGGGCTTGTGCCAGAAAAATTGCTGTTTCAAAGCTCTGATGATTCTTTGTGTTGTTTGGGGTAGAGCCCAGAGTAGAAACTCACATAGAGAGCCCTCTGTAGTTGTTGAAAGTAACGCACAGGGGGGATGAGGCAGTGCACCAAGGGGACCTGGAAATTCCCTGAGTGATAAAGTAAGAGAAAATGTCTGTTTCCTGGCCCTGGAAAGCAGAGGAAAGAGAGGATGGTGGAAAGCTCACAATGGCAGGTTGAGATCCCGGGTACATGGAGGATTAGCAAGAGATGCTGCCCGGCCTGATGTGTGATATTCCACTTCAGTCTGCCTCTCTGGTCTGCAGTTGCCTCCATTATCACAGACTTTCAGGGAAAGCTTTCTGTTCGTGCTGTGTGGAGGCCTAAGGAGCAGGAGCCATATCCACTCAACACTGGAAAAGGAGAGAGGACAGCATCTCAGAAGGGAGATGGTGAAAGGGGGTAAGAAATGCGCTGACAGCAGGAGTTCGAAGAACATTTGTATCCACCTGGGAAATTCTGGAAAAGATAACTGACTTCTCTAACTTAGTATGGTTAGGTAGGGGCTCAGACTATTACACTGGGGGCGGCTGAGCCCGGAAGCTGGTAGAGTTGGGGATATTCTGGTTATGTACATAAAGGACTTGACCCATAGATGACTTAGCTTAGTTGGTGACTTCTCTTACTCAGAGTTCTGGTAACTTGCTAAGGGAAATAAAGCTTGGCCTGGCAGCTGCCATTTGACTCTGGTCTGAGTCTAAGTCTTCACTTTTACACTATTCAACATTTCCTTCAAGTACTCTATATTTGTGCCTAAGCTGTTTTTTTTTTTTTTTTAAGAATATTAGAGCTAAATTAAAGGTGTGGTGGCAGCTTATAGCCAAGTTAAATGGTGACTCACTCTAGGTCACTGGAGGCAAGGCAGGGCATTCTTAGGGTTGGCTGAGGGTTCCCCAAGTGCACTTTCTCTCGAGGTCAAGTCTCCAGTGACTAGCAGGCTCTGAAGTCCTTCTCTGTTCCAGCTATTTTAAAATCTTGTTTATATGCTAATCATACTCCATCCTTAGCTGGCCTTCTATCATCTGTCAAGTGAATGGTCACCATAATGGGAAAAGGACCCAGAAATTTAAATGAAAAAAGACAAAGAGTGTGAGTGAGCAGAAGCCCTCTTAGCAGAAACATAAATTCCTGTTCAGAGCCACCTTGTCTCATATCTAAGCTCACACCTTTATTTTTTATTTACTCTGGCATAAGAAAGTTTCCTTGCATTAGTAATGGTACTGTTAACGTATTATAGGCTGTAGAAGTCATGGTCACATTGAAATCCTTCCTCATTAGATGGAGGACTCTCAGATTTATTGAAACATCTACTGAGTTTAAGTCAGACTGTTTTCTACCCCTACCAAGGACCTGAGAATTCTTTGAGGGTGTTGGTGACATTTAGCCCCCTATCAGCTGTTAACATACACTCTTTCTTTCCCAAAGAGTTTTCAGAAAACTCTTCCACCTCCTTTTCTTAACTGAGACCTGGATCTCCTCAAAGTCTCAACGTCCTCTGCAGTCCTCACTCGTAGAGGCTGCTCATCCTTCCATGCAGCAACTTCCCAGGAAAATGAGAGTCTCCTGACTCTCCCCTCATTTCAAGGTTAATCCCTTCACCTGTGCTCTTGATCCTGGTGCTTCCTGCCTTTTCTGGAGCTTTGTCACATCATTCATCCCCCTCTATCCTGTATCTTCTACTTCTGCCCCTCTAAGTCTATCAGCTTGCTCAAGTTGCCTCTGATGTTAGTAGCTTCCCTTGAATCCACATCTTCTAGCTCTCAACAACCTCTTCCTTTCTCCTGTGAGCTCTTTAGAGTGGGCTGTCTCTAGTTCTTCACTTCCCATTTCTTTTTAAGTCTCTTAACTTGGCTTCTGGTGCCATCATTCCATTAAAGTGATCAAGTTAAAATTACCAATGATCTCTTAACTACCATATCCAATGGGATGTTTAAGACCTTATGTTTTGCTGTACTTCTGTTGCATTTGGTGCAGGTTATTGAATCTCTTTCCTATTTTGGCTTTCATGTAGTCTCACTCTTCTGGTTTTTCTTTATGACCCTTCCTGTAGATCTCCTGTGGATGGACACTACTCTCTCTTCTCACCCCTTACATTTTGGTGTTCCTTAAAGCTTACATTGTTAGTTCAGCTCTCTGCTCATTTTACATATTCTCTCAGGGTCAGTGCACGCACTTTTATGGTTTAAATCATCACCTTGCTGCTGATAACTCTGAAATCTCAGACCTCTTGCAGAGATCTTTCAGATCCTTCTGTTGAATGACTTGCTGGAAGTCGACACCAGGTTGCTACTCACCCCAACAAACCTAACACGGCTATGCTGAATTCATCATCTTTCTTACCAAACTTCCTCCTCTGTTCTCTAGCTAGATTGGTGGCCCCACCATTTACTAATCACTTAAGTAAGACATTTGAGGGCCATCCTGAGCATCTCCCTTTCTTCCCTTCTCATTCACTCTACCTCCCAATGTGGCTGGTTTCGCCTCCCATAGAGCTCTCATTCTATTCCTGTTTCATCCCCACAACCATTTCCCTACTTCAGGCTCCTATCACCTCTCTCCGAACCACAACAACAACTCCTAATTGCTCTCCCTACCTCTATTGTTTACCTCCTTCAAATCATCTTCCAGACAGCTGGCAGAGGATTGCACTTCATAACTAAGTTTGACTATAACATGCCCTTGATTGAATTCTGTCCATGGCTCCCCAGTTTTTATTTGCAGGGTGAAGCACACATTCCTTAACATGATATACACTGCTCTTCATGAGCGACCCCTGCTAGCTTCTCCAGGTTTATTTCCTGGCATCCTCCTCACAGTATATTCTCCAGCAAGAAAGTTTCCTTTGTTCCCCAATGCGTGCCATGTTATTCCTCAACACACACACACACACACACACACACAGGCTTCATGAGCGACCCCTGCTAGCTTCTCCAGGTTTATTTCCTGGCATCCTCCTCACAGTATATTCTCCAGCAAGAAAGTTTCCTTTGTTCCCCAATGCGTGCCATGTTAGTCCTCAACACACACACACACACACACACACACACACACACACACACACACACACAGGCACGCACGCACACACTCCACTTTCTCTAAGTTGGATGCCATTTCTTTATTCTACCCCAAGACCCTGCCATCTCTACCTCTACAGTTTACCACATCCCATTGTGATTTTCAGTTTTTTGACTGTCGAGAGCAGTGTTTTAATATCTGGGCTGCCAGTGACTAGCCCGCATTCCTGGCTCATATTACAAATTACTTAGTATTTGTTGAATGGATGAAGGAATGAATAAATATATCCTCTAGGGAGTTCAGTCTCCTGGATCTGTCTATATAGATTGGGCCTCTCTGTATCTTCAACTCAGAACATGAAGAGTGAACTAACAACTGTGCCTACAGATACCTCTGAGACCACCTTGTCACTGTTCCCATATTTTACCTCCTATTGTAATTCTCAAATTGTTTGGTCACTTCTTTGGTGCTGGAATAATAGGAAGATTTCTCCACAGATCGACATGCTGGAAATAGTAAAAGCAACTTATAATTCTGGGATTACTTGCATAAAATTAACATGTACATAAATAAGCTATTTTTTATTTTCAGGCTACCTCAGAAAATGTTGCTTGCTGCTTTTCTTTTTTTTCTACACCTCCTTATTCTCCTACTCAGTTGCTGGGTGGGAAGAGTTCCCTTGTCAAGAGAAGGAAATTCTTGGAGCTGGAGGAGGCCGAGAGTCACTGCAAACTTTGCTTCTTCCTGGATTTTATAGAGTATTGCATTAGGATGGGTATCTTCCAGTTTAGAAAAGTTTGTCTCTCTGTGAGTCCTACTCTCTCCCAAGCATCCTCCTCCCTATGGCCCCCAGTATCCACCTGGAACCCCCTCTACCCTACTGAACATATGTGAAAAATTCAGAGCAAGGTTAGTCCTGGGCAAACTGAGGGAGACGCGAATTCGGATGCATTGTCTCATGTCCCTTCCGTCCCTGCAACACAGAAAGAGAAGGAGGACCCTCCCATCAGCAAATTAGTGGCCGAATTTCAAGCCAGAGAGAGGGAAATGTATGAGATAAGCAGACCTTTTGTTGATTAATGTCTTCAGACCACATTACAGAAGCAATTGCCTGCTTGACCTATTAATCAAAATAGGGAAACATTTGTCTTTGAGCAATAGGTTTTAAGACTCTTCAGACTTCCTGTATATTCCTTAGCTTCTTCCAATCACAAAGATTTCTCAAAGAAAACTGAGGGGCAGGAGTGGTAGCGATAAAATTATAGGAAATTCTAAATGCAGGCTACTCCTGAGGTTATGAGACAATTCTAAACTGGGAAATACAGCATTTGAGGACAAAGACAGCAGGGACAGTTGCTAATAAGTGGCAGGCTATATTCTTTCTCTTGTCATTTGCTGCAGAAACATGAATCATGACCACATCTTTCTAGATCAGGGAGGGCCTCAGAGTCCCCCATAGATGCTCCCATGCCTGCTGACATATCCCTCGTCAGATGGCCTGAGTGTGACTGTGAGCTGTCCAAATGTTCCTTCCCTACTTTGAGAGCGCTGAAATGGAAAAACCCCAAGAATGTACTGCAATGGAACCTAGGACTCTTAGGCTGGGTTTCTTTAGCTGCTTGATACAGGATAAAAAGTTGGAAGAATGCTAATGGATATGTCATGGGTGGAGGTAATGGGTAGATAAATGGCATTACAGATACGTGAGACTATCTATTTCAGGGTAGGAGACAGTGAGGGATGGAGTGGGAGGTCTGAGGGGCATATTTCTCCTTCTCCATTCCTCTATCCTTGCCCCAGTCTGCTCAAGAGGTACCAGAAAGATGCAAACATGGAAGTATATTTTAGCTAAAAGAATTATTCCGCTTTTGATTTTAGTTAGTTTTGATCCTTCAAATAGGATGATCTTGTAAAAGTGTTCAAAATATAGAGGAGCCACAGAGTATGACCCGCAAAATTCTTCATTTAGGAGATCCACAGATTTCAAGATAATTGATCCAACTCCCCAGTTCGTTTTATGAAGCAATCATAATTTTAATCTCAAGATTTTCACCAAGAAATAAACTAAAATAAAAACTTTAGATTATTTCCATTTATAGATGTAGGTATAGGACTTTTAAATAAAACATTATTAGTTAGAGAGACTAGTTGTAAATCCAGTTGATGGAGTCCTAAAAGGGGGGTGGGAAAGGAAGAGGTGAGTAGAAGGCACTGAAGAGAAGCTCTACTCATGTCATTATTTGGACCAGAGAAAGTCCTGGTGAGTTAATTACTTCAAGGAATGAAAGACTAGAAGGCTTATCATTGTATAGAATACAATGAATCCATGTTATCGAAATAATACATAGTAGTGGGTAAAAGAAGTGAATTTGTAACACAAATACTGGTGTATTTTTATGTCAGCGCCTACTGTATGTCAGTGCCTACTATCCTATGTGGAAATGAAAGCTGGATAAACTAGCTAAATATAAAAGTGAATCAGTGGTATTTAAGAGGTAGCGTGATACAGTTTTAATAATCAGAAGACCCGAGATCTAGTCCAATTCAGCCACTAATTTGCTGTGAGACCTTAGAGAAGTCACTTGACTTATCGTGAAATTAGATAGTTGATTTAGATCAACACTTCTCAAACTTTAATTTGCATATGAATCACCTGAGGATCTTGTTTAATGTGGATTCTGTTTCAGTCCGTCTGGGGCTGGCCTGAGAGTCTGCATGTCTATGTCTATGATCTCTATGTCTCTTCCACTTCAACTGAACATGGTTTTATGATGTGTTCTTTTTTCAAAAAAATTTTTTAAATTTTTGCTTTTTTATAACATCTTTATTGCAGTATAATTGCTTTACAATGTTGTGTTAGTTTCTGCTGTATAACAAAGTGAATCAGCTATATGTATACATATACCCCCATATCCACTCCCTCTTGCACCTCTCTCCCACCCTCCCTATCCCACGCCTCTAGGTGGTCACAAAGCACCGAGCTGATCTCCCTGTGCTATGCGGCTGCTTCTCACTAGCTATCTGTTTTACATTTGGTAGTGTATATATGTCAATGCCTCTCTCTCACTTCGTCCCAGCTTACCCTTCCCCCTCCCCTTGTCCTCAAGTCCATTCTCTACATCTGCATCTTTATTCCTATTCTGCCTCTAGGTTCATCAGAGCCATTTTTTGTTTTTAGATTCCATATATGTGTGTTAGCATATGGTATTTGTTTTTCTCTTTCAGACTTACTTCACTCTGTATGACAAACTCTAGGTCCATCCACCTCACTACAAATAACTCAACTTCATTTCTTTTTATGGCTGAGTAATATTCCATTGTATATATGTGCCACATCTTCTTTATCAATTCGTCTGTCAGTAGACACTTAGGTTGCTTCCATATCCTGGCTATTGTAAATAGTGCTGCAGTGAACATTGTGGTATATGTCTCTTTTTGAACTATGGTTTTCTCAGGGTATATGCCCAGTAGTGGTATTGCTGTGTCCTATGGTAGTTCTATTTTTAGTTTTTTAAGGAAGCTCCATACTGTTCTCCATAGTGGTTGTATCAATTTACATTCCCACCAACGGTGCAAGAGGGTTCCCTTTTCTCCACACCCTCTCCAGCATTTATTGTTTGTAGAATTTTTGGTGATGGCCATTCTGATCGGTGTGAGGGGATACCTCATTGTGGATTTGATTTTCATTTCTCTAATGATTAGTGACATTGAGCATCCTTTCATGAGTTTGTTGGCCATCTGTATATCTTCCTTGGAAAAATGTCTATTTAGGCCTTCTGCCCATTTTTGGTTTGGGTTGTTTTTTTAATATTGAGCTGCATGAGCTGCTTGTATATTTTGGAGATTAATCCTTTGACAATTGCTTTGTTTGCAAGTATTTTCTCCCATTCTGAGGGTTGTCTTTTCATCTTGTTTATGGTTTCCTTTGCTGTGCAAAAGCTTTTAAGTTTCATCAGGTCCCATTTGTTTATCTTTGTTTTGATTTCCATTTCTCTAGAGGCAGGTCAAAAAGGATTTTGCTGTGATTTCTGTCATAGAGTGTTCTGCCTATGTTTTCCTCTAAGAGTTTTATAGTGTCTGCCCTTACATTTAGGTCTTTAATCTATTTTGAGTTTATTTTTGTGTATGGTGTTAGGAAGTGTTCTAATTTCATTCTTTTACATGTAGCTGTCCAGTTTTCCCAGCACCACTTATTGAAGAGACTGTCTTTTCTCTGTATATTCTTGCATCCTTTATCAAAGATAAGGTGACCATATGTGTGTGGGACTATCTCTGGGCTTTCTATCCTGTTCCATTGATCTGTATTTCTGATTTTGTGCCATACCATACCATCTTGATTACTGTAGCTTTGTAGTATAGTCTGAAGTCAGGGAGGCTGATTCCTCCAGCTCCATTTTTCTTTCTCAAGATTGCTTTGGTCATTCGGGATCTTTTGTGTTTCCATACAAATTGTCAAACTTTTTGTTCTACTTCTGTGAAAAATGCCATTGGTAGTTTGATAGGGATTGCATTGAATCTGTAGATTGCTTTGGGTAGGATAGCCATTTTCACAATATTGATTCCTCCAATCCAAGAACATGGTATATCTCTCCATCTGTTTCTATCATGTTTAATTTCTTTCATCAGTGTCTTATAGTTTTCTGCATACAGGTCTTTGTCTCCTTAGGTAGGTTTATTCCTAGGTATTTTATTCTTTTATTGCAATGGTAAATGGAAGTGTTTCCTTAATTTCTCTTTCAGATTTTTTGTCGTTATTTTATAGGAATGCAAGAGATTTCTGTGCATTAATTTTGTATCCTACTACTTTACCAAATTCATGGATTAGCTCTAATAGTTTTCTGGTAGCATCTTTAGGATTCTCTATGTATAGTATCGTGTCATCTGCAAACAGTGACAGTTTTACTTCTTCTTTTCCGATTTGGATTCCTATTATTTCTTTTTCTTCTCTAATTGGCATGGCTAAAACTTCCAAAACTATGTTGAATAATAGTGGTGAGAGTGGGCATCCTTGTCTTGTTCCTGATCTTAGAGGAAATGGTTTCAGTTTCTCACCATTGAGAACGATGTTGGCTATGGGTTTGTCATATATGGCCTTTATTATGTTGAGGTAGGTTCCCTCTATGCCTACTTTCTGGAGAGCTTTTATCATAAATGGGTGTTGAATTTTGTTGAAAGCTTTTTCTGCATCTATTGAGATGATCATATGGTTTTTCTCCTTCAGTTTTTTAATATGGTGTATCACATTGATCGATTTGCATATATTGAGGAATCCTTGCATTCCTGGGATAAACCCCACTTGATCATGATGTATGATCCTTTTAATGTGCTGTTGGGTTCTGTTTGCTAGTATTTTGTTGAGGATTTCTGCATCTATGTTCATCAGTGATATTGGCCTGTAGCTTTCTTTTTTTGTGACATCTTTGTCTGGTTTGGTATCAGGGTGATTGTGGCCTCGTAGAATGAGTTTGGGATTGTTCCTCCCTCTGCTATATTTTGGAAGAGTTTGAGAGGGATAGGTGTTAGATCTTCTCTAAATGTTTGATAGAATTTGCCTGTGAATCCATCTGTTCCTAGGCTTTAGTTGGAAGATTTAAAATCACAGTTTCAATTTCAGTGCTTGTGATTGGTCTGTTTATATTTTCTATTTCTTCCTGGTTCAGTCTCGTAAGGTTGTACTTTTCTTAGAATGTGTCTGTTTCTTCCAGGTTGTCCATTTTATTGGCATATATTTGCTTATAGTAATTTTTCATGATCCTTTGTATTTTCTGCAGTGTCAGTTGTTACTGCTTTTTCATTTCTAATTGTGTTGATTTGAGTCTTCTCCCTCTTTTTCTTGATGAGTTTGGCTATGGTTTATCAATTTTGTTTATCTTTTCAAAGAACCAGCTTTTAGTTTTATTGATCTTCATATAGTTTTCTTCATTTCTTTTTCATTTATTTGTGATCTGATCTTTATGATTTCTTTCCTTCTGCTAACTTTGTTTTTTTGTTGTTGTTGTTGTTCTCCTTTCTCTAATTGCTTTAGGTGTAAGTTTAGTTTGTTTGCGATTTTTCTTGTTTCTTGAGGTAAGATTGTATTGCTATAAACTTCCCTCTTAGAACTGCTTTTGCTGCATCCCATAGGTTTTGGGTCATTGTGTTTTCATTGTCATTTGTTTCTAGGTATTTTTTTATTTCCTCTTTGATTTCTTCAGTGATCACTTGGTTATTTAGTAGTGTATTGTTTAGCCTCCATGTGTTTGTATTTTTTACAGTTTTTTTTTTCCTGTATTTGATATCTAGTCTCATAGCCTTGTGGTCAGAAAAGATACTTGATACAATTTCAATTTTCTTAAATTTACCGAGGCTTGATTTGTGACCCAAAATATGATCTATCATGGAGAATGTTCCATGAACACTGGAGAAGAAAGTGTATTCTGTTGGTTTTGGATGGAACGTTCTATAAATATCAGTTAAGTCCATCTTGTCTAATGTGTCATTTAAAGCTTGTGTTGCCTTATTTATTTTCATTTTGGATGATCTGTCCATTGGTGAAAGTGGGGTGTTAAAAGTCCCCTATTATGATTGTGTTACTGTCAATTTCCCCTTTGATGGCTGTTAGCATTTGCCTTATGTATTGAGGTGCTCCTATGTTGGGTGCATAAATATTTACAATGGTTATATCTTCTTGTTGGATTGATCCCTTGATCATTATGTATTCTCCTTCTTTGTCTCTTATAATAGTCTTTATTTTAAAGTCTATTTTGTCTGATATGAGAATTGCTACTCCAGCTTTCCTTTGATTTCCATTCGCCTGGAATATCTTTTTCCATCCCCTCACTTTCAGTCTGTATGTGTCCCTAGGTCTGAAGTGGGTCTCTTGTAGACAGCATATATACAGGTCTTGTTTTTCTATCCATTCAGCCAGTCTATGTCTTTTGATTGGAGCATTTAATCCATTTACATTTAAGGTAATTATCAATATCTGTGTTCCTATTACCATTTTCTTAATTGTTTTGGGTTTGTTTTTGTAGGTGTTTTCCTTCTCTTGTGTTTCCTGCACAGAGAAATTCCTTTAGTATTTGTTGTAAAGCTGATTTGATGGTGCTGCAGTCTCTTAACTTTTGCCTGTCTGTAAAGGTTTTAATTTCTCCATCAAATCTGAATGACATCCTTGCTGGGTAGAGTAATCTTGGTTGTAGGATTTTCCCTTTGAACCCTTTA
Source organism: Lipotes vexillifer (assembly GCF_000442215.2). Classification (NCBI taxonomy): domain Eukaryota; kingdom Metazoa; phylum Chordata; class Mammalia; order Artiodactyla; family Lipotidae; genus Lipotes; species Lipotes vexillifer. The sequence goes on along the minus strand of NW_006777938.1, from coordinate 850,663 downwards.
AAGATGTCTTGCCACTCCCTTCTGGCTTGCAGAATTTCTGCTGAAAGATCAGCTGTTAAGCTTATGGGGATTCCCTTGTATGTTATTTGTTGCTTTTCCCTTGCTGCTTTTAATATTTTTTGTTTGGATTTAATTTTTGATAGTTTGATTAATATGTGTCTTGGCGTGTTTCTCCTTGGATTTATCCTGTATGGGATTCTCTCTGCTTCCTGGACTTGATTGACTATTTCCTTTCCCATGTTAGGGAAGTTTTCATCTATAATCTCTTCAAATATTTTCTCAGAACCTTTCTTTTTCTCTTCTTCTTCTGGGACCTCTGTAATTTAAATTTTGGTGCATTTAATGTTGTCCCAGAGGTCTCTGACACTGTCCTTAATTCTTTTCATTCTTTTTTCTTTATTCTGCTCTACAGCAGTTATTTCCACTATTTTATCTTTAAGGTCACTTATCCGTTCTTCTGCCTCAGTTATTCCGTTATTGATTCCTTCTAGAGAATTTTTAATTTCATTTATTGTGTTGTTCATCATTGTTTGTTTGCTCTTTAGTTCTTCTAGTTCCTTGTTAAATGTTTCTTGTATTTTCTCCATTCTGTTTCCAAGATTTTGGATCATCTTTACAATCATTATTCTGAATTCTTTTTCTGGTAGACTGCCTATTTCCTCTTCATTTGTTTGGTCTGGTGGGTTTTTACCTTGCTCCTTTATCTGCTGTGTATTTCTCTGTCTTCTCATTTTGTTTAACTTACTGTGTTTGGGGTCTCCTTTTTGCAGGCTGCAGGTTCATAGTTCCCGTTTTTTTTGGTGTCAGGCCCCAGTGGCTAAGGTTGGTTCAGTGGGTTGTGTAGGCTTCCTGGTGGAGGGGACTAGTGCCTGTGTTCTGGTGGGTGGGACTGGATCTTGTCTTTCTGGTGGGCAGGGCCACTTCTGGTGGTGTGTTCTGGGGTGTCTGTGAACTTAGTATGCTTTTAGACAGCCTCTCTGTTAATGGGTGAGGTTGTGTTCATGTCTTGCTAGTTGTTTGGCATGGGGCATCCAGCACAGGAGCTTGCTGGCCTTTGGGTGGAACTGGGTCTTAGTGTTGAGATGGAGGTCTCTGGTGGTCTAGTGTCCTAGACTTGGCTCTCTCACCTTGGAGGCTCAGGCCTGACTCCAGGCCAGAGCACCAAGACCCTGTCAGCCACACGGCTCAGAAGAAAAGGAAGAAAAAAAAAGGAAGAAAAACTAAATAAATAAAAGAAGAAGAGAGCAACCAAACCAATAAACAAAACCACCAGTAATAAGAAGCACTAAAAGCTAAACTAAGATAAACATAAAAATCAGAAACAAATCAGTCACAGACAGCAAACCCCAAGTGCACAGCTGCTCCCAGTGTCTACCACCTCAATTTTGGGAACGTTTGTCATCTATTCAGGTATCCCACAGATGCAGGGTTCATCAAGTTGATTGTGGGGGTTTAGTCCGCTGCTCCTGAGCTGCTCGGAGAAATTTCTTTCTGTTCTTTGTTCGCACAGCTCCTGGGGTTCAGCTTTGGTTTTGGCCCCACTCTGTGTGTAGGTCTCCCTCAGGCATCTCTTCCCTGCCCAGACAGGAGGGGGTTAAAGTAGCGGCTGATTAGGTCTCTCTTTCTCTCTCAGGCCGGGGAGAAGGAGGGGTACGGTAGTCATAATTGGAATGCAGGGTGAGCCAGCGGTGGCAGAGGCCAGCGTGACATTGCAACAGCCTGAGGTGCACCCTGTGTTTTCCTGGGGAAGTTGTCCCTGGATCTCGGGACCCTGGCAGTGGTGTGCTGCACAGGCTCCTGGGCTGGGGGTGGGGGTATGGGTAGTGACCTGTGCTTGCACAGAGGATTCTTAGTGGCAGTGGCAGCAGCATTAGCATTTTATGCCCATCTCTGGGGTCCGAGCTGATAGGTGTGGCTCGTGCCTGTCTCTTCTCTGTAGCTCACTTAGGTGGTGATCTGCCTTCTGTGGGCACACAGGGAAGGAATCCCCTCTCTTGGAGCACTCCAAAACAATGGTCTCTTGCCTCTTAGGCAGGTCCAGACTTTTTCTCTGACTTCCTGCCAGCTACCTGTGGTGCACTAGCCCCTTTCAGGCTGTGTTCATGCAGCCAACCCCAGTCCTCTCCCTGGGGTCTGACCTCCAAAGCCCAAGCCTCAGCTCCCAACCCCCACCCGCCCCAGTGGGTGAGCAGACAAGCCTCTCAGGCTGGTGAGTGCTGGTCCGCACCCATCCTCTGTGCAGGAACCTCTCCACTTTGCCCTCTGCCCGCCCACCGCCCCCCCACCCCCGTCTCTGCCAGTGAAGGGGCTCCCTAGTGCGTGGAAACTTTCCTCTTTCACAGCTCCCTCCCAGAGGTGCCCACTCCATCCCTATTCCTTTGTCTCTGTTTTTTCTTTTTTCTTTTTCCCTACCCGGGTACATGGGGATTTTGCCTTTTGGGAGGTCTGAGGTCTTCTGCCAGTGTTCAGTAGGTGTTCTCTAGGGGTTGTTCCACATGTAGATGTATTGTTTTGATGTATTTGTGAGGAGGAAGGTGATCTCCACATCTTACTCCTCTGCCATCTTGAAGATCCGCCCCCATGATGTGCTCTTTCACAGGCAATTAGCTAAAAACTTTCTGAATTATAGGAATGAAGGTAAACTAGAGCCACTGTAGTAAATAAGAACAAATTGAGTGGTGTGGGCACACTGTTAGGATAACTCTAAGAGTAAAGTTTGACTCAGTGAATAAGAGAGACGCAACCAAGTTGAAATCAGAGAATGAATCTCAGGCTGAAGGATATGACCAGAGACAGGGAAGAGCAATGGAGGAAGATAGCCGGGAATCTTGTGAGAGATAAAGGTGCTTGATGAAGCATCTCTCACATTGCAAAGAAACAAAAGGGGTCAAAGCACTGATAGTTCCCTGAGTCTCCTCAGCTTCATTGGGATCACTGTGAACCTGGACAGCCCCTCCCTCATCACATTGCTTCTCTAAAGTGAAAAGACAGGCAGTGGGTTCAATGTGTACATTACAGTGACTTCTGAAAACCCACTCAGATGCTGACTGACAGACATCTTAGTCCTTGGTTTAGGGCCAGGCACCAGGAGTGGAGGAGTCACAGCACATGTTCCAGGTTTGTCTGAGACCTGGGGAGGAGAAGGAACAGGTGGGGAGGACCCAACAAGAGGAACAGTCAACATGCCTTCAAAACCAGAACTCTTCCCCTTCGCATTTATTCGTTGGAAAATGACTTCAACTTAGTGACAATAACGATACAGTAAGCCATTTATGTGAAGAAAAATTCTGTGAGGTAGATAGAGGCAGGCATTGTTATTCAGTATGAAAAAGGAACAAGTCAAGATTAGGCAGGTTAAGACCATCCATCTAGTTAGTAGAACTCAGGTCTCTTCATCTCCAGTTAGTGGAGTTCCTCTACAGTGTTGTGTATCTAGCACTACATGTATTTAATCATATTGGACTTGACTTTTCTCTCACACTCCAAGTATCAATTATGGTTATAGAATTACCAGGTGTTTTGTTTCAGTATTTGATAGCAAGATGTTTTAGAAGATAGTCTGGCATGTTGATGGAGTGACAGCCATTGCTGGTAGCCAACCCCAGAGCATTTCTCCATTCTTCTTTGCTGACAAATTTTATTTATCTTCCTCTGAGAATTCATTTTATTCAGCAGTGACTGGGCGATTTCCCAGCCTTAGGGCATTGAATATTGGTTGGTGAGCTAGTCAAGATGGTACCACTTGGCGAGTGATTGGCAAGTTGAGATAAAGGCATATGATGAAATTGTGACCAATGAGATGTGAAGGGAAGTTGCCCCTGCTTTCTAAAAAGGGACATGTTACAAAGATAGTCCCTTTTGTCTCTATACCTTGTCTACACAGGTGATGCCTAGGATTGTGGTAGCATCTTGAAACCATGAGGGGAAGACATTTGACACAATAGAGGTAGTAGAGAAGAAAAATGGAAAGAACCTGGGTCCTTGATGATGTCATTGAGGCGCTGAATCAACTGCTCTTTCTTTGGATTTTTAGCTGAGATTTCTTTTATTTGCAGCCATAAGCATCCTAATGCACGTGGAGGGAATGGGAGCTCTCTCATAACTGGCATCAAACAACCAGGGTTGGAATCTTGGCTGTATCACCAACTATCTTTGTGACCTTGGGCAAGTCACTTTCTCTACAGGAGCCGAATTCCATGTAAAAATGGAGATAATAAAATATTTCTCAAGTATTTCACAAGCTCTAATGTAAACTGTGAAAGCACCTGAAACTTGTTGCTATTATTATTGCTGTTATCTTTATTAATATTATGTGATATAATGATAACAGCCTCATAATCAGACTCCATCATAAGCAATCTGCAGTGAGAATGCATTAAAGTCTTTTGGTATTTTTAGAAAAATCACTGCATCCTGAGACATTTGTGCCTCACTTTTATCCTAAGGGGAAAAATGCCAGGGTGGCTACAGTTTGGGGTGGGGGGTTCCTTAATGGAATAGGAGCGCTACATCTCAGGATAAGCAAATGGGGGCTTATCAGACTGCTTTGGGACGAATGTTCCATGAACATGTTTCTGGCAATTTCAATGCATATGTGAGGCTACAACACGTACCAGGTGATTTTCCTATTCACTTTCCTTTGCATTAAGAAGTGGAAAGCTCCACACATTTCAAGTGAAAGGTCATGTCTCTTATCTATGGAAGAGAAATAAATATGGGAGTCTGTTTTGTATTATGAAAATACTAGTTCCCCAAGTAGAAGCTTGCCTTCTTCCATTCCATTGTTTCCATACTCCTCCAAAACCTCTGCACCCAACAAGACCACTTTTTTTGATGATTTACTGTGTTTATTTATTTTTTGTTTTTTTTGGCTGCATTGGGTCTTCGTTGCTGTGTGCGGGCTTTCTCTAGTTATGGCAAGGAGAGACTACTCTTCGTTGCAATGCGCGGGCTTCTCATTGCGGTGGCTTCTCTTGTTGCAGAGCACAGGCTCTAGGTGCATGGGCTTCAGTAGTTGCAGCACACAGGCTCAGTAGTTGCGGCACACGGGCACTAGAGCATGTTGGCTTCAGTAGTTGCGGTGCGTGGGCTCTGGGGCACGTGGGCTTCAGTTGTCGTGGCATGCGGGCTGAGTAGTTGTGACGCATGGGCTTAGTTGTTCTGTGGCATGTGGGATCTTCCCAGACCAGTGATCAAACTCTGTGTCCCCTGCACTGGTAGGCGGATTCTTAACCACTGCACCACCAGGGAAGTCCCTACTATATTTATTTATTTAAATTTAAGACTTGTTGCTGTACAATATTATAAAAGTTACAGGTGTGTACGAAATAGTGATTAACAATTTTTAAAGCTTATACTCCATTTATAGTTATTATAAAATATTGGCTATATTCCATGTTGTACAGTACATCCTTATAGCTTATCTTATACCTAATAGTTTGTGCCTCTTAATCCTCTGCCCCTTTTTTGCCTCTCCCCTCTTCCCCCTTCCCAGTGATAACCACTAGTTTGTTCTCTATATCTGCGAATATGCTTCTTTTTTGTTACATTCACTAGTTTGTTGTTTTTTTAGATTCCACAAACATATAAGTGATATACAGTATTGGTCTTTCCCTGTCTGACTTATTTCACTTAGCTTAATGCCCTCCAAGTCCATCCATGTTGCTGTGAATGCCAAAATTTTGTTCTTTTTATGGCCGTGTAGTAGTCTATTGTATATAGGTAGCACATCTTCTTTATCCATTCATCTGTTGATGGACACTTAGGCTGCTTCCATATCTTGGCAATTGTAAATAATGCTGCTATGAACATTGTGGTGCATGTATCTTTTCGAATTAGTAGTTTTTGTTTGTTTGTTTGTTTTTTTCGGATATATACCAAGGGGTGGAATTGCTGGGTCACATGGTAATTCTATTATCAGTTTTTTGAGAAACTTCCATACTGTTTTCCACAGTGGCTGTACCAATTTACATTCCCACTAACAGTGCACAAGTGTTGCCTTTTCTCCACATCCTCGCCAACATTTGCTATTTGTGTTCTTTCTGATGACAGCCACTCTGACAGGTGTGAGGTGATATCTCATTTTGGTTTTGATTTGCATTTCCCTGATGCTGAGCATCTTTTCATGTGCCTGTTGGTCATCTGCATTTCCTCTTTGGAAGAATGTCTGTTCAGTTCTTCTGCCCATTTTTTGATTGGGTTTTTTTTTTTTTTTTTTTTTTGATGTTAAGTTGTATGAGCTGTTTATATATGTTGGCTATTAATCCCTTATCGGTCATATCACGTGCAAATATTTTCTCCCATTCATTAGGTTGTCTTCTTGTTTGTCGATGGTTTTCTTTGCTGTGCAAAAGGTTTTAAGTTCAAATAGATCCCATTTGTTTATTTTTTATTTTATTTCCTTTAGGAGATGATTCAAAAAATTATTGCTGCGACTTTTGTCAAAGAGTGTTCTGCCTATGTTTTCCTCTAGAGTTTTGTAGTATCTGGTCTTACATTTAGGTTTTTAATCCATTTTGATTTTATTTTTGAATATGGTGTTAGAGAATGTTCTAATTTCATTCTTTTACATGTATGTAGCTGTCCAGTTTTCCCAGCACCACTTATTAAAGAGACTGTCTTTTCTCCATTGTATGTTATCGCCTCCTTTGTCATACGTTAATTTACTATAAGTGTGTGGGTTTATTTCTGGGCTTTCTATCCTGTTCCATTGATCTATAAGTCTGTCTTGGTGCCGGTAGCATACTGTTTTGATTAATGTAGCTTTTTTTTTCATTCTTCTCCAATAAATTTTATTCAAACAGCCCTCCCCAATTTTCTCCTAATCCCTAGTAAAAGCTGACCTTCCCTTTGTCTCTTCAGACTTGCCTATGTTTCACCATAGTTTACATTTTTCTTTTTTTTTTTCCTGATGATCTTGGGTTTGTTTTTTTTTTTTAAAACATCTTTATTGGAGTACAGTTGCCCCACAGTGGTATGTTAGTTTCTGCTTTATAACAAAGTGAATCAGCTATACATACACACATATCCCCATATCTCTTCCCTCTTGTGTTTCCCTCCCATCCTCCCTATTCCACCCCTCTAGCCGGTCACAAAGCACTGAGCTGATCTCCTTGTGCCATGTGGCTGCCCACCACCAGGCATCCATTATACATTTGGTAGTGTATATGTGTCCATGCCACTCTCTCACTTCGTCCCTTTGTAGTATAGTCTGAAGTCAGGGCACATGATTCCTCCAGCTCCATTCTTCTTTCTCAAGATCATTTTGGCTATTCTTTTGGGTCTTTTGGTTTCCATACAAATTTAAAATTTTTTTCTTCTAGTTCTGTGAAAAATGTCATTGGTATTTTGATAGGGATTGCGTTGAATCTTAGATTGCCTTAGGTAGTACTGTCATTTTAACAATATTGATTCTTCCAATTCAAGAACATGGTATATCTCTCCATCTGTTTGTGTCATCTTCAATTTCTTTCATCAGTGTCTTACAGTTTTCCGAGTACAAGTCTTTTACCTCCTTAGGTAGTTTTATTCCTAGGTATTTTATTCTTTTTGATGCGATGGCAAATGGGATTATTTCTTTAATTTCTCTTTCTGGTACTTTGTTCTTAGTGTATAGAAATGCAACAGATTTCTATATATTTTGTATCCTGAAACTTTATCAAATTCATTGATGAGCTCTAGTAGTTTTCTGGTGGCCTCTTTAGGATTTTCTATGTATTGTATCATGTCATCTGCAAACAGTGACAGTTTTACTTCTTCCTTTCCAATTTGTATTCCTTTTTCTTCTCTGACTGCTGTGGCTATGACTTCCAAAACTATGTTGAATAATAGTGGTGAGAGTGGGCATCCATGTCTTGTTCCTGATCTTAGAAGAAATGCTTTCAGCTTTTCACCATTGAGTATGATATTAGCTGTGGTGTGTCATATATGGCCTTCATTATATTGAAGTATGTTCCCTTTATGCCCACTTTCTGGAAAATTTTGATCATAAATGGATGTTGAATTTTATCAAAAGCTTTTTTTGCCCCTATTGAGATGATCATATGGTTTTTATTATTCATTTTGTTAATGTGTTATATCACATTGATTGATTTGCAGTATTGAAAAATTCTTGCATCCCTGGGATAAATCCCACTTGATCATGGTATATGATTGTTTTAATGTATTGTTGGATTTTGTTTGCTAATATTTTGTTGAGGATTTTTACATCCATGTTCATTAGTAATATTGGCCTGTAATTTTCTTTTTTTGTGTGATATCTTTGTCTGGTGTTGGTATCAGGGTGATGGTGACCTCACAGAATGAGTTCAGAAGTGTTCCTTCCTCTGCAGTTTTTTGGAATAGTTTCAGACGGGTAGGTGTTAATTCTTCTCTGAATGTTTGGTAGAATTCATCTGTGAAGCCATCTGGTTCTGAACTTATGTTTGTTGGGAGTTTTTAAATTACTGGTTCCATTTCAGTTATGGTAACTTGTCTGTTCATATTTTCTGTTTCTTCCTGATTAAGTCTTGGGAGATTGTACCTTTCTAAGAAATTGTCCATTTCTCCTAGGTTGTCCATTTTATCGGCGTACTAACAAGACCACTTTTTAAGCAGTCCTCAGACACTTCAAGAGTTGCTTGGTTTATAGTTCTAGCCATTTTATTCCCCCTTTTGTTGCAAGAATAAGGGCCAGAGAATCTCTGCATTTTGTGTATATTTATGTTAGAGATGACCTTTTGTTTCTGATTGAAAATTAGAATGTTGGATTCTGATGGGTATATCACCTGGGAGGACACTTTCAGAAGTGTTTGCTGTCGAAACTCTGGAGAGGAGAGGAACTGGGCTCAGACAGCATAATGAGGAGGACGAACCCTTGGGTTGGTTGCTTGGCCCAGGTCCAGCCCAGAGCCCACTATTTTTTTTTTTTTCCTTTTTTGCGGTACGCGGGCCTCTCATTGCCGTGGCCTCTCCCGTTGTGGAGCACAGGCTCCTGACGCGCAGACTCAGCGGCCATGGCTCACGGGCCCAGCCGCTCAGCGGCATGTGGGATCTTCCCGGACCGGGGCACGAACCCGCGTCCCCTGAATCGGCAGGCGGACTCTCAACCACTGCGCCACCAGGGAAGTCCGAGCCCACAATTTTTTATGGAAGGTCAAGAAATTAGGAGCTGGGCCTATGGATATCTGCCTGAAGTGATATTTCCAAATTGGTCTTTCTCCTCTGTAGGTTCGGTTCAAATTTAATTAGCTAGCTAATGATGGTAAATTACCATGATTAATTGATGAGTGCTAAAGTGCTTTGACTAAAAAGCACTATGTGTAATTTTGAGGGCAGTTCTTTCTTTCTTTCTTTCTTTCTTTCTTTCTTTCTTTCTTTCTTTCTTTCTTTCTTTCTTTCCTTCTTTCCTTCCTTCCTTCCTTCCTTCCTTCCTTCCTTCCTTCCTTCTTTCTTTCTTTCTTTCTTTCTTTCTTTCTTTCTTTTCTTTCTTTTCTTTCTTTCTTTTCTTTCTTTCTTTCTTTCTTCGGGCCTCTCACTGTTGTGGCCTCTCCCATTGCGGAGTACAGGCTCCAGACGCGCAGGCTCAGTGGCCATGGCTCACGGGCCCAGCCGCTCCGCGGCATGTGGGATCTTCCCGGACCGGGGCATGAACCCATGTCCCCTGCATTGGCAGGCGGACTCTCAACCACTGTGCCACCAGCGAAGCCCCAGGGCAGTTAATTTTTGGTCTGACTTTGACAAATAATCTAGGAGAGAGACTTTTAATAATAATAATTTTCATTACTTGCACTGAAGCTCTTGGTCAGGAACACTGCCTTAGGGGAGCATCTCATATAGTCTCACATTTCCCACTTAGTTAAAAGAACTGTTCTTTTGCCAGAGGCATCCCGGGAGGAAGAAGGCCTTGTGAGAGACCTGTTAGTGTGTCTTTAAAGTCAGGTGCGTAAGAACAGAAAAGTAAATAAGCAGTTATTATCCAGGAGGATATGTGCTGTGGTGGGCAGATGCCCAGGGAGCTATAGGGTCATAGGAGGGGGTCTGGGAAGTGTCCTGGTGGAGGTGAGAGCTCCTGGTGAAGGATGAACAGGAGCTCCTCGGCAGAGGTGGGGGAAGGGGGAGTAAGAAAGCCAATCTGGCAGAGAGGGTAACATGAAAATGTGTGTGTGTGTATGTGAGAGAGAGAGAGGAACATTTCAAGATCCACAAGTAGAGTGGGTTTGGAAGAGTAGCAAGAGGTATAATTAAAAGGCTAGGGGACTTTTATTTAAAGAAGGTAAATTGAACCCATGCATTATATTTCTCCCTGGCAAAACTCTATTAAAGAGATGATAATGGGATTTTTATAAATATATAAACCATAAGAACAAACAGAACAGGAAAGATACAAAAGTAACAGAATTTTAGAAGCTAGGCAATAGATGGAAGGGTGGTAATTGATTAACATACTGGAGAAAGTGGAATCCTAATGTTAAGTAAGCAGCGGGGAAAAGTAAATAGGAAGCTGAGTTGAACCAGAAAATACCCCTCAAAGTCTCAGGAAGCACAGGTAGTGGACACTCTGGAAGTAGAAACGAAGGAGAATATAAAACCAGGAGAAGTGGTTCAAATTACTTGAGAGAAAGAGTTGGACCCCCAAATCATTTCCCCATCTGTATAAGAAGATGACTTCCCACTTCTGCGCTGACAGAAGAGTAGAGAGTTATTCTCCTGAAGGGATAAAATGGACACCATTTAGAGTCGAGTATGTGAATATCATCTTGAAAATACAGTGAGTTAGTGAAAGTTTTCATACTGAGATTGAGACAGCCCCGTTCTTCAGCTCTTACCAGGCTCTCAGAATTTTTTTTTTTTTTTTAAATATTTATTTATTTATTTTTGCTGTGTTGGGTCTTCTTTTAAATGCGTGGGCTTTCTCTAACTGCGGCAAGTGGGGGCCACTCCTCATCGCGGTGCGCGGGCCTCTCACTATCGCGGCCTCTTGTTGCAGAGCACAGGATCCAGATGCGCAGGCTCAGTAATTGTGGCTCACGGGGCTAGTTGCTCCGCAGCATGTGGGATCTTCCCAGACCGGGGCACGAACCCGTGTCCCCTGCATTGGCAGGCAGACTCTCAACCACTGCGCCACCAGGGAAGCCCAGGCTCTCAGAATTTTGACAACCACATCTTTATCCTTCAAGAAACAGATGAAAAGAGCCTTCTCTGGAAATATGACAAACCCAAGAAAAATGATCTAAGTGTACTGACATAAGGCCTTCCACAGGGAGCCGGTGAGATATCAACAGTGAAGTCCATCTATAGGCAGTTTCTTTAAGGCAGTAAAATTGGCCGGAAGCTTAATACACTAACGATGTTTACACAGTTGGAGGAGAGTTTGGGGCTGCGTGACTGGTGAGTATATGAAAAAACATTAAGGGTATGTTTATAGGAATCTAAGCAAATGAACAGACAAAAGGCAACGATTATCTCCAGGGAAAACAGAAGGTTGTGCAGAAGAGAAAAGTCATTATAGTACATATTACATGGCTCAGTTATGACATGTATTTACATAGTTACAATAATATAAACGCAGAATATTTGTCCTACAAACATTCTAAGTACAAGTAAGATGAAGGGTTAGAAAGTGTATTGGGAACAAGGGTGTGGGTGTGAGAAAACACCTTATCCTTATCTTCCACAGTAGATAGTTAATAGATTATGTCTAAAAATAAAAAAATCAGGAAGTAGTAATATAGTGACAGTCTTCATCAAATTAGGAAACACCAGAGAAGAGGAATTATGAGAGGAGGCAGTAGATTTGTTATTGAAGTGTGGCTTTGAGGAATCTGTGAAACAGCCAAGTGGAGCTGTCTCTTAAGCAGTTGGCTCTAGGGATCCAATGCTATCCAGCCCCAGTAAAGGTTCTTGGAGAGAATTAAGCCCTACAGGAAATGATTTGAGTGACTATTTTCACAGTTCTCCCCCAGGATGGTTGATAGCTACTCCCATTCTAGATACATAGAAGTTAATTAGTTATATACAGTGGGTGCACTAGGGCTTAATGCCCCTATAGAAGCCAACTGAGAAGGGCTGGGTGGTAGAGTGGGAAGTGGAAATTTGGAGCCCTTGCCAGAGGAGTAGACTGAATTGGCAAAGGGCCAAGGATAATCACTAGAGGACATTAACAGGTTAGGGATGGACAGGGCAAGAGATGACCTCAAGGAAATTAAGAAAGAGCAACTAGAATAGAAATAAAAAAACTCAGAAGCTAAAAGAGAAGAGATTTGAAGGAGCAGGTACATGGGAGGTGCTAAAAGTTGCAGAAAGAGTAAGTGAAATAAGGATTATAAGGGGGCTGTTGATTTTACCTATGAGGAAGTTGTCAGTTACCTTAGTTGGAGCAGTTTTACTGGAGTAGGTGGTATTCAGAAGCCACACTGCAGTGTACTTGGGGCCGCGGAATCAGTCAACTGAAACTAGTGCCCACATATCTAACCCAAGCTAAAACTCCATTCATGCTCCAAGTCACATCCCTTAGGAGGGAGCTGTGTTTTCACCCAGGAGACCACTTAGACACACAACATTGGGTTTCTACAATGACTTTGTGAGAACATTTCTAGAGATTCATGGACCCTGGCCAATCCTATTACCTCATTCTTCAGATTAGTTATTTTTATGACTTTTAAATGTGAAACCTTAAATGGGATGAAGGGCTGAAACTGACCAGAGGAAGAGTGAGTTGAATTACTTTGTCCTTCGAGTAATTTCCCAGCATGAGCCAAGAACTCTTCATCTGACAAAGTAAAAGCTTCCCTATAATATGAATGGGTTTATCGATATGTCACTGGAATCTGGTGGTATAGCATTTCCGCACCAAATACCTTCCCTCCCTCCCTCCCTTCCTTTCTTCCTCTCTCCCTCCCTCTCTCCCTCCCTCCCTTACAGTAATTACCACTATCCTGGGAGTTACAGAGATAAAAACAGAGAGTGGATAAGGATTGTGCTCTTAAGAAGTTTACAGTAGAGGCAAAGGGATGATTTGTTGTGCCCATACAACACCAGTACAAGGTTAAAAGCGCTAAGGAGCCTTATTCTTACGGAGGGTCTTCTATCCAAATCAGCCATACATGAGAGGACTAAAACGAGGTGGGATCTCCTAGGAAGTGTGTCAACAGTTCTGCCTCGACATTGCCCCTCATCTGATCTGAGTGTGACCCCAGTCTTTCCAGAGCTGCGTGGGTTGTGAACTCTCAACCTATAGGGCTACTTCCAGATAGAGTAGCTGGGCCACGTATGCAAAGGGAGGGTGAAGAGGAGGTTCCATCTGAAGCTTGTGTTTGGAGTTTGTTACGATGTTCCTTCCCTGTAAAGGGATTATACATGAGGGTTCATGAGCAAAATGACACTTCTGACGTGTTGGGTACTTAAAGAGGTGTATTAAAATTTAAACCAGGAGCGTCAGTCCTTATAACTGGAAGATCCATATCTTATTGTGGCACAACCAGATATGTGGCTATGAAATCAAATCAGATTTATAGTAGTACCCCAAACTTCAATACCCAGAGCCCATCCATCCTTGACAGGCAGGAAGTCCTGTTGTTTCCATGAGTTTCTCTCTCCAAGTATTTTTGGACCCTCCCTCATATTTTGTTCATGCATTTCAATTGTTCCCTTGGTCTCCTGGGATTACCCTAACCAGGATGTATGTGGGGCTAACAGTCTCTCGCAGCTCTGCCAGCAGCTCTGACGTCCCTATTCTCCGCTGGCCACAGCCGTCAGCCAACCGGTGATGCTGTGTGTGCAGCCAGATGGCCTGTTGGCCTCTAGAATTCTCCCTCTGGGCATTTAGGAAATGCTCTTTCTCTTCTGGCCAGCTCTTTCAGAAGTGTTTTGGACAGCAGAGCCATTGGACCTCGGCAGTATTGTCTCTCTTTGCCCCACAGCCCATGTTTTCCTTGAGTGGACAGCTCATCTAGGAGGGGCTCAGCTGCCTGATGTCAGGTTCCACACTGCACCTCTCTGGAACTTTTGCTTCTCCAAATCCCAGGCTCATTCTACCACCAACCTCAGTCGTCCTTTTGTTTTCCTGTTGGACTCCCAGAATACCAGGGCTATTCCTGGGCAGCTCTTTTAGGGTCCCTGAATATTTCCTGGCAGTTAAAAAGTTGCTTGAACATGCTCAGGGAATCGCAAGAACTTCTTAGCAAAGGTATAGCCTAACTTCACCACCCTGACCCAGCCAGCTATGTGTGTTCCCCAGTTAGGGGGAGGGTAGGAAAAGGGGTACATTTTTGTTTCAGTGTTGTGGAAACCAATAGAGTTTTCTTTCAAAGTGCAAACTGTACAGAGAATCCTTGAAGGGCTACTTGGGATTGGGGGTGGTGGAGTGGACATATGAAAAACCATGGGAGGTTTTGGTTGGAACTTTCAAACCTGAGTCATTGCCAGCAGTGGCAGCTGCTCCATAGGTTTGAGTGAGCTTGGCTTTTTAAATAACATGCTGTTAGACTTGCTGCAGTCTCAGCTGTTTGTGGGTTAGCCTCTGAAACTCTTCATATTGCTGTAAAATTTGTAACAGAGGAGATGGACTGTGTGTATTGTGAGAAGATGGGAGAACAAAGTATAATTGAGTGTGAAGTAAGAAAGGTGGGGGGAATGGAAAATACTTGGGGAAGAGGGTGTTTGTCATTAATTTTGACTGCCTACCCACCCTCCCTCTCCCCCCTTTATCTTTGAGACATCCTCCTCCACCTGGGCAGAGAGCAGAGTCCTCCTCTCTCTGTAGAACCTAGATACTTACCACTCCAGCTTTCCTTACAGTTAGACCATAGGCATATGACTAATGATTCATGAATCAGATTCACCCAGGGTGGATTTTGACTTAGAAGCTATGAATCCAAATGACCTGGGGCTGTGCAGACACCATCTTGGTGAGGTTAATGGTGCCAACAGAAGCTAGATCCAGTTTCCAGAGTCATGGTGGTAACGATTCTAGCATCAGGGGCCAGTGTCTAGGATCAGGGTTGTCAGTGGAAGAGGCTGTTGGGTCTGTGTCCAGGAGAAGCAACAACTGTGTCTCTACAGAATCAGTTCCACAAGAGAATTTTGTGTGCTTTTCTTGGACGGGTGACATTTAAGCCTGATTCTGATCCTCCTGGAGCCTCCATGAGCAGCTCAATGTCTTTTAATTATTCCCTTTCTGCCTCAATCACCGAGCTTGCAGCTATGAACCTTGACACCAAAACAAACAAACAAGCAAAATTTATGTTACAAAAGGTTTGAAAAGACGGAGAAAAGGCACTCATAATCCTGTCACTTTAACACAGCAGTGATGACACCTAAGTTTTCCTCGAGACACTTTCCCAAAGTGTTTCCACAGAGCACTAGATGTCGTATGGGCAGAAAAAGTGTCCATCAAATGATTTTGGAAATTTGGAAAATGTTTTGGTAATACAGTTTTCTTTACTTCAGTACGTAGCTTCTCAAAATTTTTAGTATGTAAGTAAACTTTGAGAAGATTCAGGAAAGAGATAGGCAATTACATTTCCCTCCCTGGGAACGTTCCAAGGATTTTTGAGGAGCACATGCTGCAAAATGCTGCCTTATGCTCCTTGTTGACGCGCAAGCGATCTACACAGTGGTAGTCAGAGGGCACTTGTAATTTTATGCCCTGCTTTCTTCAAGATCGTATCATAGGGGCTTTGAGGGCAAAACTTTGCATGGCAGAAGCTTCTCTCTTTTTGTCTCTGGGGGTCCCTAAATATGAACCTGAGATCACCCAGCAGATGAAAAGGTGGGAACCCCTGCCTTGAGTACTTAGTCTCTGCTCATGTGTATTCTGGTAGAAGGAGGTTGTCAGGACTTGAAATTAGGGTCAAGACCTTCTAATCCTGAAATAAACTGAATTTATTTGGGCATTTGCAGCTCACTAAAGAGCATGTCCAACTTCCCCTCCCTAGACATAAACCTCGCATGGTGATTTGACACAGACTATAAAGGACAAAAGAAAATCTGATTTTCCTCAAAGGAAGAAACTCCAGGTGCAACAGACTGACTGCAACAGGGTTTGTCATGCAAATGACTCAGAGTATCCTTGTTGCTCCCAATTATGCCCACTGTGGAAAGGGCAGATTTAAGAAAACTTAGAGGAAAGAAAAATAATGGATCATCTGTATGCCACTGGCTGTTAAAGGAAAAAAGGGAAAAAAAAACCCTTTGCACTTTATTATTTTTTTACACCTGCTGAGTTGGCCCCAGGAAATATGACACTCGCTGATAACTCTATCTCAGCTGTGCTGTATAACTCTGCCGGTTAGAACACGGTGCTGACAAAGGCACAGACATGAATCTCCATTCGAATTTATATTCAAAGAGGATAGAAACTTGTTTTTTTCACTGCTGTATCCTTAGGATGTAGATTAGTTGCACTATAAATATTTGTAGAATTAATGAAATCTGTCTCCTTATAGAAGAGCTAGTTTTGCTGGGCCCACAGAGGTTGAACCTCTAATCCCCACCAGCCTGAAACCTCTAGTTTGGTGTATATTGTGTATAAAGGCAATTACCATCGTATTTCTCTAAGTTCCCATTGAAAAATTGTCAAGGCATAGATCTCCACATTGTCCTATTTAGTAGGCATTCACTGTGAATTATCTCTTTGCTGTAAACTTGCACATTTAGAAAATGCATAGCTTTGTTTCTGGTAATATAATGTCTAGGTATCTGAAACAATCTTCCTGCTAATAACTATGAAAAATGCTGGTTAATGTGTATTTTTAAAATCTTAAAAGCACTGAAGAACTGGTAAAATATAGCAGCAAGAATTTATCAGTCCAACCTCCAAGGGAAGGCAGGAAGAAAGAGAAGTAAGCAAAGTTTTTACCCTGAGGGCTGTTGCTGAACCTGATGATCTTGAGCTTCAATTTTCATAGTTTTTTAGGACAAGTGCCTGTGTGTATGTTTGTGTGTGTGAGTGACAGTGGGGGGAGGGGAAGAAAGCAAAGTCCAGCAACTGTTTCCAAATCCTGGAACCCCAATGGGTCACATACTAAGTGTCAGTGTGAACCAGATTGAAGCCCAACTGCAGCCCTTCTACACACAGGAAATTTCAAGGCAAGATGCCTAAGCATCAGACAAAACAGGCGGTAATAATAATAATAATAATAGTAAAACTCTTCCTGATGATTAAAAATTTAAGCTGACTTTTGTGTGGACATGTAAGTCAAATTCGTGTGACCCAGGTGGTCCAGAAGACTTCAAGTCAGATTTTAAAGTATTCCCAGAATGGCAATGCCCCAATCAACTGGTAAAAGCAAGCACAAATCCTCTCTGAAGGAATCCACTTCTATCCAAGGCCTCAAAGAATTCTCCCAAAGAAAAGGAAAAGGAGCAGCTAACAATGAATAATTAGTAAATATGTTGACAGAAGAAACAGATCTACACAGACTTCAGTTATTGTAATTATCAATCTCATGATCCAAGATAAAGACAATCACTGCATTTAAAGAAATAAAAGACAAGTTTAAAATGTCTGTAGAAAATACAAAACTGAGGGTCTAAGCAGATGTTAAAATCTAAATTGAGGCATATTACAAATTTTAAGAATTTATTTGAGCAAAACTCTATTCAAATCAGGCAGTGCCACACTGGAAATGGTTAGGGGCACTCCAAGAGAAGCAGGAGAAAGACATATATAGAGGAAGCGTGGAAGAAAAGAAAGGAAATTATTTCATTGGCTACAGCTTAAAGCCTAGCTACCTGTTTGTGATTGGTTGTCCTTAGTGTTTTGATTTCAGAACCTTGAGGCATTTACAGGCTTAGATTTTGGTTTGTCTCCATAGGCTGCCATGGCATTAGAGCCACCTCAGTTTAATGAGCTCCTTGTTTAATTAATTTAATGCAGATTTGAAGAAGAACCAAATATAATTTATTGAAATGAAAATTATAATAATAAAATTTTTAAACTCAGTGGATGAGTTTAATATCAAATTAGATGGAGGTGAAGAGAGAATGGGTGAACTAGAAGATAGGTCAAATAAATCACTTAGAATGTAGCGCAGAGACACACAAAATAGAAGATATGACAGAGATCTTGAGAGACTTAGAGCATGGAATGTAAAGATCTAACAAAAATTTAATTGGAGTTCAGAAGGAGAGATGAGAATGGGATAGGGAAGGTGCTCAGAGGTAAGGATTGAGACTTTCTGATAACTGTTAAAGACTAAAACACACAGATTCAACAATTCTCACAGATCCTAAAAAGATTAAATAAAAATAAATGTACAACTGGGCACATTGCAGTGAGACATCAGGACATGAACAGCAGAGAGAAAACTGAAGAGCAACCAGAAGGTAAAATGTATGTTACCTTTGGGCTTCCCTGGTGGCACAGTGGTTGAGAGTCGGCCTGCCAATGCAGGGGACGCGGGTTCGTGCCCCGGTCCGGGAAGATCCCACATGCTGCAGAGCTGCTAGGCCCATGAGCCGTGGCCGCTGAGCCTGCGCGTCCGGAGCCTGTGCTCCGCAACGGGAGAGGCCACAACAGGGAGAGGCCCACGGACCGGAAAAAAAAAAAAAAAAAAAATGTATATTACCTTTAAAGAACAGTAGTCAGACAGAAAGCTGTTTTTCAAAAGAAATAATAGAAGCCCAGAATCAAATCTTCAGTGTGCTGAGGAAGAAAATAACTACTAACCTGGAATTCTGTACCCAGGAAAACTATATTTCAAGACTAAGAACAAAATCAAAACATTTTCAGAAAACCAAAAACCAAGAGAATTTTCTGCCAGGAGAACCTCTCAAAAGGAAATTCTAAAGGATGAATTGTAAGCAAATGGAAAGCAATCCCAGATAGAAGGCTTATGACCAAAAACGGAATGAAGAGTGAGAGGATGGTAAATACATGGGTAAATTTAAATACTCATAAAACAATACCAATAACATCTTGTGTGGCATTTTATTTTTTTAAATAAGATAAAAGTAAACTACTTTAATTGAAATAGTAATTCTGGAGAATGATAAATGGTATTAAGATGTTATAAAGTCCTTGTATTGTCTAGATGAAGAGTAAAAGTACTGTTTAAATTCAGGCTTTGACGAGAGAGAGAGAGACAGAGAGAGAAAGAGAGGGAGAAACCGTGGAACAAATAGCACAAAATAAAGTGAAGGAGTACATATAGAAATATATCAGTTATTTTATTAAATGTAAAAGGAATAAGTGAAAATATATAAAGAGCACTTGCAATTCAACAATAAGAAAAATAAGTCAATTAAAAATGGGCAAAAGGGGGCTTCCCTGGTGGCGTAGTGGTTGAGAGTACGCCTGCCGATGCAGGGGACGCGGGTTCATGCCCCGGTCTGGGAGGATCCCACATGCCGCGGAGCGGCTGGGTCCGTGAACCATGGCCGCTGAGCCTGCGTGTCTGGAGCCTGTGCTCTGCAACAGGAGAGGCCACAGTAGTGAGAGGCCCGCGTACTGCAAAAATAAAGATGGGCAAAAGATGTGAATGGACACTTCAACAAAGAAGTTAAACAGATGGCAAATAAGCATATGAAAAAATCCTCAACATTTTTTGTCATTGGTGAATTTGAAATTAAAACAACAATGAGATACAACCACAAACCAATGAAAATGGCCAAAATCCAAAGAAACTGACAGTATCAAATACTAGCTAAGAAGCAGAAGAGCAGGAACTCTCATTCATTGCTGGTGGTAATGCAAAATGGTACAGCCAATTTGGAAGATAGTTGGGCAGCTTCTTAAGAATCTAGATACAGTCTTACCATATTACAGCAATCATATTCCTATGTATTCACCAACTGAGTTGAAAACTTATGTATGTTACCCAGCACTGGAAGCAACTGGGATGTCCCTCAATAGGTGAAGGGATAAACAAACTGGTACATCCATGCAATAGAATATTATTTGGTGATAAAGAGAAATGAGCTATCAAACCACAAAAAGACTTAGAAAAATTCTAAATGCATATTGCTACATAAAAGAAGTCAGTCTTAAAAGGCTACATACTGTATGATTCCAAGTATATGACTTCTGGAAAAGGTAAAACTCTTGAAACAGTAAAAAGGTCAGTGGTTGCCAGGGAATTGGGAGCAGAGTGAGGGGATAGGTGAAGCCCAGGGGAATTTTTTAGGCAAGTGAAACTATCTGTATGACACTGTAATGGTGGATACATAACTTTATTCATTTATCAAAACCCATAGAACTTTACAACATAAGCACTGAATCTCAATGCATGCAAATTAAAAAAAATCATTTAGGAGTCTGGGGGGATCCCAGGAAATAATCCAAACTATGGCAATAGAATATAACTGTATCACAATGGTATTTAAAAAGATCTCACTGAAGAGGATGGGGGAAAAAGTGGAATCTGTAAGACTAAAGGCAAAAGCAACTGAACATAAGCACTGTATTTTAGTTGATAAAGTTGCTTCCCATGGAGGTACAGTTTAGAATTCTGATACTGCTGGGACTTCCCTGGTGGTGCCGTGGTTGAGACTCTGCCTGCCAATGCAGGGGACATGGGTTTGATCCCTGGCCCGGGAAGATCCCACATGTTGCGGAGCAACTGGGCCTGTGTGCCACAACTACTGAGCCTGCACTCTACAGCCCGCAAGCCACAACTGCTGAGCCCATGTGCCACAACTACTGAAGCCCGCGCACCTAGAGCCCGTGCTCCGCAACAAGAGAAGCCACCGCAGTGAGAAGCCTGCACATTGCAAGGAAGAGTAGCCCTGGCTCGCTGCAACTAGAGGAAGCCTGCGCACGGCGACGAAGACCCAACTCAGCCAAAAATAAATAAATAAATTTAAAAAAAAAAGAAATTCTGGTACTGCTATACGTGCATGCTGGAATTGAAGGATTAAGTACGTGATAGTAAATGGTAGGAGCCTGGTTTCTCACTGGTGGAATAGGAGTTTACCAATAAGCATGGGGAGGAGGCTAGAATCATTCACTTGGTAATGGATTAGAGTTGAAGACATTAGTAAGAATTAATTTCTAACCCAATATAAATACAAATGGTGACATACCATTAACACTGGTTATAATACACACATATACAGTATACTTCTTTGTTTTATCAGCTGAAAGGGCTTAAAAGAAATGACATCCTAGTAGTAATGAGCATACCTAGTGCCCAGATTTGGTTTGTAATACCATTAATCCAATAAAAGGAAGCAGGCTCCTTGGAGAAATGGTTGATTCTAGGACTGGGGAAGGAAATCTACAAGATGAGCTGGGAGCATTTTACAGTGTCAGAAAGTAAGAAAATGATCAAAAAACGGACAAGCAAACAAACACCTCATACTGATGTACATAGATCAATAGGGCACAGGAGTCAACTGAAAGAGCCCCCAGTGGCCAAAGCTGGAGCAATTTGAGCAAGAAATAAAATAATATTGGTTTATAACCCAAACTATAAACAAATGTCCATGAGTCTGTAATGACATAAATAAAGGATAGAATAAATAAATAAATGGGATATAAGAGAGATTTCTCCTATACAGGAACATTTTAAATAATTTATGTAGATACTCTACCCTCAAGGAGGTGACACATGAGTCTCTACTCCTTAAGCATGGATGGCACATAGTGACTTCCTTCCAAAGAATACAGTATAGATGGGGGGGTGGGGGGGGGGAAGAGTAACTTTGTACTGGAGAAATCTGATTAAATTGTCTCAGTCAAGTGATCAAGGTAAATATCAACAGTAATAAGTCATGTCGATGGTATGTACCCTTGATCTGATGTGATAAAAAATGGCACTTTACCTCTGTGGTATTCCTCTCCAAAACAAACTACCCCAGGATAATCATGAGAAGAACATCATACAAATCCCAATTGAGAGACATTCTACAAAACACTAGATCAGTACTTATCAACACTGTCAAGGTCATCAAAACTCGGACAAGCTTGAGAAACGATCACAGTGAAGAGAAGCTGAGAAAAAATTATAACGAAATGTAATGTGGTATCCTGGATGGAATCCTGGAACAGAAAAAAGGTGTTAGGTAAAAACTAAGGAAATCTGGCTTTAGTTAATAATAATCTATCAGTATTGGTTCATCAATTATAACAAGTGTACCACATGAATGTAAAATGTACCAGTGTTAACAGTAGGGGCAACTGGGTGTGGGATATATGAAAACTCCCTGCAGGATCTTTGCAATTTTTCTGTAAATCTAAAACTTTTAAAAAATAAAGTCTATTAGTAATGTAAAAAGGAATAAGTGCTACAGTTAAGAGAAAAAAGGTGGTCTGATTGGGTGAAATACAAAAACAACTATGTTCTATTCATAAAAGAAACATCTAAAATAAGAAGATGTAGAAAGAGTGAACAGAAAAAAAGAGTGAAAAATATATATTGGCCAAAATCTAACCAAAAGGAAGCTGGTGCAATTATTTTAAGATCAGAAAATATAGACTTTAAGCCAAATCCTTACTAGTGTTATGGATGATTACTTCACACAAAAATGTTTAATTCACCAAAAGGGTATAATTTAAAATTATGTGTACCTTAATAACAAAACTTGTAAATATTCAGGCAAGTAATAATAACCATAAGGAGAAATAGACAAATCCACAATCATAGTGGGTCATTTTAATTCCCCTTTCTCAGTAATTGATTGAACAAGCAGATAAAAATATCAGTAGGAATATAGAATATTTGAACAACATGATGAAAAAAATTTGATTTAACAGGCACGTATAATTGACTTGACTGGGTTATGCATTCTTTCAAAATATACAGAATATTTACCAAAAAACTGGATATACGCTGAGCCATAAAGCAAACCCTCACAAATTTAAAAGGGCTGAATAACGTAGATTGGGTCTTCTCAGTTCAATCCAGTTAAGAAGGAATCAATGATAAAATGGTAATTTTAAAAGTATGTTTAGAATTGGAAAACACACTGCTAAATAATTTGTCCAAAGAAGAAATGTTTATAGAAATTAGAGAATATTTTAAACTGAATGATAATAAAAAGTACTGCCAATCAAAATGTGTGAGGTGAAGCTAAAGCAGTACTTGGAGAGTTTATACTTCAAATGCCAACATAAGCAAAAAGAAAGGCTAAATCAAATTTAACAGTGTATAAAAATGATAATATATAAAGACAAAGTTGAGTTTATCTCGATAAAGCAAGGTTTTAAGATTAGAAAATTAAATTTGTTATAACATTACTAGATGGATGGAGGGAAATCAGGCAATAATTTTAATAGATGCAGAAAATTGTTATGCATTTATTGTAAATGCTCAGCAGCCTGGAAGTAGAAAGGAATTATTTAATTTCATAAAGGATATTGGCAGAAATAGGGGAAGAGGACTAGAGAGAGCATCACTTATAATGGTAAAACATTAAAAGCTTTGTCTTTGAGATAAAGAATGAGATAAGAGTACCATCATCACTTCTCTCAACATCACTCTAGTTTAGCCAGTGAAACATTTTAGCCAGTGAAGTACAGCAGGAAAAAAGAAAAGAATAAAAGATACAAAGTTTGAATCAAAAGAAAACGTTTCATTATTCAAAGATACTATGATTTTACTTGTAAAAATCCTTTAGAATCCAAGGATAAGTTATTAGAATTAGTGAGTTTAGTAAGATTGTTAGATAGTAAATTAATGTGCAAAATTCCATTACATTTCTCTATATCAGCCACAGACGAAAAATGAAATTTTTACAAGGTTATAGGAAATACTGTTGGGAGATCCTCCTCCAGGAGTCTTTCATACTCCTGCATGTTTTGTTGGATATGTCAAGAATGCATTGTCCTAACAACTCTTACATGAGCCTGATCTTAAGCTTGTTTTTGCATCGAGAGTTCTTGAGGGATGAAATAATGTCTTCCTTTGGGACAAAGAGCAAACTTGCTTATTGCTTACAATAAAATAATGGGTTTCTCAAACTCAGTGATCCTTAACCATAAGGCAAACCCACTACATGGATAGACTCCATCTGGGCTCCTTCATGGGACTTGGATTAAGGAAAATCAATTCACATGCTTCTTGTTGGGAGTAATAGGAGTTTTCATTTCTACAGGAGTCTTTCTGTCTTCTATCAGCATTCATGAAACAATAATAGGCCACCATTAGCTTGTAAGTACAGTGAAATCAAATCTCAGAGCCAAAAAGTACCTGGCATAAATCCAATGAAAGATGTGTAAAACCTCTTAAGAAGAAAATTATAATCCTTTACTGAGAGACATTAAAGAAGATATAATAAGTTGAGAGATATTCTGTGTCCACTAGCTAGAGAATTCAACCTGTGAAGAGGCCCATTCTTCCAAATTAATGTGCAGAGTCAATGTAATTCCAAGAAAAATATCGATTTTTTGGTGGAGGTTGACAAACTGATCCTAAAGTTTATTTGGAAGTGCAAAAAGTCAAGAATAACCAAAGTCTATTGAAGAAAAGGAACAAGGTGAGAGGTCTTGCCCTACAGATATCAAGTTATTTTAAAGCCATAATAATTGAGATGATGTGATACTGGGTCTGGGATAGACAAAAAGTCCTATATTAGAAAGGTGGCATTGCAGATCAGTGGGCAAGGATAGACTTTTAAATACATAGTACTGGGAAAATTTTTATTCATATGGAAAAAAATGAAAATATATCCCTGCCTCATATCATATATTGTGTTGAGCCATAGAGAACTATTATTTTGTAGGTGAAAAATAGTCAAACATAGGCGATTTCATATAATTCTACCTAATACAAAATTCCAGGTAGATTAAAAACCTAAATGTAAAAGATAAAACCACAGATAACACAGGAGAATTTATTCATGTCTCAGAAAACAAGACCAACAACCATTAACTATTAAGGGAAAGATGGATAAATCCGATTACATTGAAATCAAACTCTCTGTATCAAAGGCACCATAAATGAGTGGAAAAACAAGCAATGGAGTGCAAGATGTTTGAAATGCACGTAACTGACAAATGCTTACTATCTAGAATACATAAAAATAACTTCTAAGATCAAAAGGAAAATAACATAATAGAAAACATAAATATAATAGAAAAACCATTCAATGAGTTATGGAGATATTTCAAATTTGACATATTTTATTGTACAAAATCAAACAATCACATTTTTAAACATCACCGCTGATCTCATCTGCAATGTTCTTAAGTATTGGGAAGCTGTCAAGCTCAGCATGGTGGATACAAGTTTTTCAAAATTCTGATTTTCTCTTGAGAGCTCAATTTTTATCACTAGCTACTAATACTGTCAGTTGTTTTCCTCAAAATGACAGGCTCCCTTGGCTCATTTTTAAGTAAAGTTCTGCCAAAGTCTGAAATTCTGTAGTTGGTCTGTCAGATGTTCTTTCAAGTAAAAATGGCATTCTGTGAAAAAAACAACTAGTTCAGCTGGCGACTCAAATAATTGCACAAGTTCTTTTCTTTGAGACAGTTATTGTACTTGGGTGTGCTGCAGAAGTGCTTTATGAATTCTTCCCATTTAGTCACACAGAATTAGAAAGACATGCACTGAGGATCAAGGTGCAATAAAATTAATAATTTTAATTTTTTTGTCAAGGACATTTTTAAAAATTTTATTTATTTATTATTTTTGGCTGCGTTGGGTCTTCATTGCTGTGCGCAGGCTTTCTCTAGTTGTGGTGAGCAGGGGCTACTCTTTGTTGTGGTGCGCAGGCTTCTCATTGCGGTGGCCTCTCATTGCAGAGCACGGGCTCTAGGCGCTCAGGTTTCAGTAGTTGTGGCACACAGGCTCAGCAGTTGTGGCTCGCGGACTCTAGAGCACAGGCTCAGTAGTTGTGGTGCACGGCCTTAGTTGCTCCGCAGCACGTGGGATCTTCCTAGACCAGGGCTCGAACCCGTGTCCCCTGCATTGGCAGGCAGATTCTTAACCACTGTGCCACCAGGGAAGTCCCCGTCAAGGACATTCTTAAGTGAAAGTGACTTTTCTTTTTTTTACTGTGAGGAAAAAATACAGCTATGAGTATAGTTTGTTGCCATTGCCTTGATTTGTGCTAAGGCGCCTGTAGTTTTACCACCATCAGTGCAAATGTCAGTGCAATGAAAAAGGTAAATATTATCTTAGTTTTCTTATAAAAAGAGTTTGGATTTTTAGGGTCCCCTGAAAAGGGCTCATGGACACTTGAGGATCTGTGGACTACAGTTTTGACAACAGTTGCCCTGGATGGGTGATTTCCCCAATGTTGACAGCAAGGCAATAATATAAACATCTAGAATTTAAGTGTCCAGTTGTCTTTCTTTTCTGCTATATGGGGGTCTCTCAGGACCATCTGGACGAGCTGGGAATCCAGGACATTTTGATGGAGGCTAGCTGATGGAACTCTTTTGACATTATCCATTTGAGTATACAACTGACATTACTTTGGGGATGGACATAGTTGAGGTCAAAGATGGAAAGAGGCAATTTCAACTTTTCTAAATTTTTTTTCAAAACCAGAAGTGATGGTAGGTATTTTTTAGACTGAGTCAAAAATTTGCTGGGGGGCTTCCCTGGTGGCACAGTGGTTAAGAATCCACCTGCCAATGCAGGGTACACAGTTCGAGCCCTGGTCTGGGAAGATCCCACATGCCGCAGAGCAACTAAGCCCGTGCGCCACAACTACTGAACCCGTGTGTCACAAGTGCTGAAGCCCACACACCTAGAGCCCATGCTCTGCAACAAGAGAAGCCACTGCAATGAGAAGCCTGTGCACCTCAGTGAAGGGTGGCCCCCACTCACCGCAACTAGAGAAAGCCCGTGCACAGCAACGAAGGCCCAACACAGCCAAAAATAAATAAATTAAATAAATTTAAAAAAATTTGCTGGGGCCTAAATGTCATGAACCTACTTACCGTATTTTATAGGTTAAAATTCTTTTAGTATCAAATAACAGAAAACCCAACTGAAACTGCAAAAGAAAGAGGATGTATTCACAAATCCAGGTCAGACTGGATTCTGAAACTTAACTGTGTAATCAGAACCCAGTTTCTTTCAGTGTCTGTTTAGCCTCATGTGGTGTTAGGTTCATTCTGAGCCTGACTTTTTTCATGGAGAGAAAAAGGATGCACTGGTCCCAAGAATTTCATCCATATACCCCATAATTCAGAGGGAGTGAGAGTTTTATTCCGGGAAGCTGCCAAAAAATGTTTGTCCCAATTTTCTGGAACTAAATTGGGACTGTGTTCACCATGAACCACTAACTGTGGGCCAGGATAGGGTTGTGCCTCTTGGCTTAGGCCTGAACCACCGTGCCCTGTCCTTAGAGCAGTGATTTTCAAGGGGCAGGGGATGATTTTGCCCCCAGGGGACAGTTTTGGTTGTCAAAACTGGGGTGTGTGCATGCGTGTATGTGCGCAACTGGTATCTAGTGGGTAGAGGCCAGGGCTGGTGCTAAATATCCCAAAATGCTACAATGCACAGGACAGCCTGCTCCCTCGCCCCGCCCTAACAAGTACTGGTGGTTAGGGCTTCAGCATATGAATTTGGGGGGAATATAATTCAGCCCATAACACAGGTTACGTATGCCTGATGGAAATCTAGCATCCAAACTGAGATGTGCTATAAGTGTTAAATATATACCAGAGGGCTTCCCTGGTGGCGCAGTGGTTGAGAGTCTGCCTGCCAGTGCAGGGGACACGGGTTTGTGCCCCGGTCCGGGAAGATCCCACGTGCCGCAGAGCAGCTGGGCCTGTGAGCCATGGCCGCTGAGCCTGTGGTCCGCAACGGGAGAGGCCACAAGACTGAGAGGCCCGCATACAGCGAAAAAACAAAAACAAAAAAAAAAGAGCATTACGTGAGAT
>NW_006777938.1:822542-822892 GCF_000442215.2 Lipotes vexillifer | reverse complement strand
ATATATATATATATATATATATATATATATATATATATGTATATATATATATATATATATACACCAGAGTTTGGAGATAAGAGTAGAAAAAGGAATCGAACATCTTTTAAATAAATTCTTTTAGCTTACATGTTGAAAAATAGTATTTTGGATATATTGGTTTAAGTAATATATTGTTAAATCTATTTTACCTTTCTAGGCCACTAGAAAGTTGAAAACTATAGATGTGGCTCTCATGCTATTTCTCTCGGCCAGGGCAGTTCTCTAAATGGCCTCCCACTGCTGAGCTGATCTCATTTCCTGCTACTCTCCATCAGTCTCACTGGTGCATCTAGAACGTGAGCAAAGAC
>NW_006777938.1:819300-822532 GCF_000442215.2 Lipotes vexillifer | reverse complement strand
TTTCCGCTTGGAACACTTTATCTCCAGATATCCTCATGGCTTGCTCCCTCACCTTTTTCATGGGATGTTATTCAAATGTTATTTTCTCATTGAGGCTTTCCCCAGCCTTATATATTTATTTTTTAATGGAAAATAAATTTCTGTTATTTAAGCCACCCAGCCTGTGATATTTTGCTATGGCAGTGTGAGAAGACTAATACATCCCCCTTATTTATTTCTTTATCTTCAGAGGCTTATTACCATTTCACATACTATGTATTATACTAATTTATCTTGTTTGCTGATTTTCTCCATCTACCATGCTATAAGGTCCAAGAGGGCAGATATTTTTTGTCTCTTTTGTTCTCTGCTGTATCCCCAGTGCACAGAACCATACCTGGAACACACTGAGTTCTCAGTACATACTTGTGCAATGAACAAATGAATCCATGTCTGCAGCTTCAGTTACTCTCAGTATCCTTCTTGATATCATGATACATGTTCAGGACCAGCTCTACAATTTGCTGGACTTTATGCAAAATAAAAATGTGGATCCCCTTGTTCAAAATTTCAAGATGATGACAGCAGAGCATTAGACCAAGAGTGGGGCTCTTCTAAGTGTAGGGCCTTGTGTGACTGCATAGGTCACATGTCCATGAAGCTGGCCCTGAATGTGTGATCCCCAAATATCTCTAAATCAGGCCTCTCCTTGAACTGTAGGCCTATATATGCTGCTACCCTCTTGCTTGGATATCTCAGAGCACCTCTATCTGACATGCAAAATGGAGTTCCTGCCTTTGACTCTCACCTAGTGCCTTCTCCCTTCCTGCGTGGCCACTGCCCATCCAGTCATGCCATCCAGAATCTTTTAGGCCATCTTTGTGACCTCAGTGTCCCTCATCCACCTGTTTGAGTTCTGTCAATTTACTCCCCAAACATCTCTTGAATACGTCTATCTCCCCAACTCTGCTAAAGCCACATGAGCCCAAGCTATACTAATTTCTCATCTGAACCACTCCTGACTTTCCCCCCCAAATCTTGTGCATCCCCTAGTCATTTATATGACAGCCACAGCCAACTCTTTTATTTTTTTATTTTTTTTTTTTGGTCTTGAGCTGATTTATTAAGTAGAGAAACAGGCTTCTGAGTCAAACAACAACTTGGTCAAGACACTTTTCTACCTTATAAGACTTAGGAATTGGCACAGTAAAATAGAAAAGGAAGATAAATGATTGGCAAAACAACCAACTTCAGAAGAAAGCTGAAAGCTGTTTTGCAGGAGTGGCTTATAGAATAGACTTGACCATCATTCGGGAACCAGTTAGGTTGTATTTTGGTGGTCACCTATACCCAGCACATAATGAAGGCTCTCTTTTTTTCTGAAGAACTAGAGCACTTATAGCCTGAACCATTCATTTATTTTATTTTTTAAAATAAATTTATTTATTTTTTTATTTGTTTTTGGCCACGTTGGGTCTTTGTTGCTGCACGTGGGCTTTCTCTAGTTACGGCAAGCGGGGGCTACTCTTGTTGCTGAGCACGGCCTCTAAGTGCGCGGGCTTCAGTAGTTGTGGCACATGGTCTCTAGAGTGCAGGCTCAGTAGTTGTGGCTCACAGACTCTAGAGCACAGCCTCAGTAGTTGTGATGCACGGGCTTAGTTGCTTCGCAGCATGTGGGATCTTCACGGACCAGGGATCGAATCCGTGTCCCCTGCATTGGCAGGCGGATTCTTAACCACTGTGCCACCAGGGAAGTCCCCCATTTATTTATTTATTCAACAAGTATCTATTGAGAGCCTTCATTGCGTCAGGTAGTATTTTTCTTTGCTGTTCAGCTCAGCCTCCGACCTCAGAGGATTGTGAAGGAGACTGCGATGAGTTCCATGCCAGGAAAGAAAAGCTGTTGACAGGAAAAGCTTCTGACGGGCAAGGGGCTTTTTCAAGTGTTCTCAAAGGAGACAGTTGCTTCAAGCAGGCTGAGGCAGGGATGCCAGAGCTCTGAGAGAGAAGGGGCAGGCTGGCCCGGCTGGAGCGTCTCTGCTCCATCCCTGCCTGGCCCCCGAGCTCTGGGAACTGGGTGGGAGGAAAGTGAGAGCTGGGAAGCCCACAGCCAACTCTTTTAAATGCATGTATGATCATCTCACTCTCCTGTTTAAAACTCCCCGCCCCCCGCCCCCGTGGCTTCCCACTACTCATAAAATAGATCATAATTCCTGTGTGTCTTGCAAGGCTCTGTCTGGTGAGGTCCTGCCCTCCTTCACAGCTGCATCTGTGTTACCCACTCACCATCCATCTGAGCTCCAGCGGCCCTGGCTTTCCACCAGTTCCTTGCACAGTGAGGGCAGACAGGGAGTGTTCAGTGACTCTTTGTTGAATGAGTGAATGAATGAATACATAAACAAGTGAAAGAACGAGTGAATGAATGCTCTAGGTGAGGCATGCTTGGGAGGGCTCAGATGAGAAACTGCATTGAAGGACACGGTCTTCCTCTCTGCCCTGTGGGGTCTCACGGGCAGCGGGCTCTCTGCCTGGGGAGACGTGCTCTTGCTATCAGCATGCAATACCGTGCCTTGACGGGGAAAACGGCAGCAGAGAGGCTCCAGTGCCTCAGCATACCTGTCACAGTCCATATGACACCACCAGAGTGAAAACAACTGGCTTGATGAACTACAAATTTGTCTGTGCCCCTGGGTGTAAGCGGAAACTGGGAACTCAGCGTGAACGTGGTAATTTCTGTTCCTCTTCTTTTTTTAAGTCAGGACCTGGGACAGATGAGTGGCTCTGAAGGTGGCTCTGAGCCCTTTGCCCCCATAGCAGGGGTCCCCAACCCCCGGGGCCACGGACCGGTACTGGTCCTCGGCCTGTTAGGAACTGGGCTGCACAGCAGGAGGTGAGCTGCAGGCAAGCGAGCGAAGCTTCATCTGCCTCTCCCCATCGTCTGTGGAAAAATTGTCTTGCATGAAACTGGTCCCTGGTGCCAAAAAGGTTGGGGACTGCTGCCCTATAGCACCAGGCAGAATCAGAGCTGGGTTGTGACAAGCTGTGGTCCTCATTCCATAGCTG
Organism: Lipotes vexillifer; assembly: GCF_000442215.2. Taxonomy (NCBI): domain Eukaryota; kingdom Metazoa; phylum Chordata; class Mammalia; order Artiodactyla; family Lipotidae; genus Lipotes; species Lipotes vexillifer. The sequence continues at coordinate 819,490 of NW_006777938.1, read as the reverse complement.
GAGGGGGAAGTGGGGGAGAGATGAGTGCCCAGCTCCCGGGGTGGGTGGGGACAGGGGTCAGGCAAGGGCCTTCTCTGAGAGACCAAGCTTCTGTCAGTGGGAAGTTTGGGGTCCATTCTAAGGAGCAGAAACACATACTCTTTCCTATGTGGGGTTTCTTTCTTCTTCTTCTTTTTTTTTTTTTTTTTTT
>NW_006777938.1:808349-818790 GCF_000442215.2 Lipotes vexillifer | reverse complement strand
TTTTTTTTTTTTTTTTTTTTTTTTATGCTGCGCTATGCGGCATGTTGAACTTCCCCGACTAGGGATTGAACCTATGCCCCCTGCATTGGGAGTGCAGAGTCTTAACCACTGGACCACCAGGGAAGTCCTATGTGAGGTTTCTTAGCAAAGTTGAGGGCAAGGCTGGGTTCAGACGTGGGCATCCAGAATTCTGGCCTTTTCAAGTGAATATTCTTCAAACATGTGTTTCATGTTTATGTAGGAGCGGGGCTAAGGGTCTGACCCCCATGTTGGGGGAACGTAGTGGGGCTGACGGCAGTGCTCAGCCTCTCCATCCCTTGAGTATTTCAGCTCTAGCCCCAGACTCCTCACTCAATGAAACTGAAGTCCACAGCTCCTCAGAAGCCAGACAGGAGCCCCCTCCCTAGAAGTCATCATCTGTGCTAGTGAAGCATGCCCTTTGGGGGGCTGATGCTTGGGCCCAGCAGGTTTCAACCACAACCAGGTGTGGTTGAAACTCCTCCTGGGAGGAGTTTTGTTAAATACAGAGTCTCAGTGAGCAGCCCTCACCCACACATCCAAAAGAGTGCTATTAAGCATCTCTGGTGACTGCTGAGTGCCTGCTAGGGCCTCCCTGGTCCTGATTCTATGTCCCAGGGTAGCGTCTGGTGGGGGAATGAGATGGAACCAGACTGTCCTTAGGCAGTAGCTCTGGAACATACTGGGTTGACTTTCAACGTAACCTGGTCCTCTTCACCTCTCTCCACCTGAAGAGGCAACGGTTGGGCTGACCTCAGCTGTGGCTGCTTTGTTCCACTCTTGTGTCCTCTGTTCCTTGTTCTCTGGCTTTTCATCTTTTTGCCCCCTCCTGTTCTCAGGTGGCCATTGGCTCACCCATGCTAGCAAGCTGATGCTCCTATTTTTCCCAGGGCACTATTTTAAGGCAATAAGTTGCTTTAGGGAACTAGGTTAGTGGAAGTTTAGATCATAACGCTGCTGGGAAGATATCTGAGGTTTAAGCATGATTTTCAACATTGTTATACCTTCACCAAGTTATCGCATTTCCAGTAGTGAGGATACCTACTTGAAAGTATTTTCTGCACATTTTAAAGTTTGCCTCTCACAGTAGTCTGTTGAAGTAGGAAGGACAGCTATTCTTCTTCCCATTTTAGAGATAAGGACACTAAGCTTCAGAGAGGCAAAGGGACTTACCTTAGGGCATGTTACCAGTAAGTGGCAGAAATAGTTCGATCACATAGGCCTCTGACCTAATATCCAGCATTCTTTCCTCTGTTCCTCAAATAGTCTCAAAGTATGCTATTTTAGGGATCTATCCTGAATTTTAACATAATTAAAGCTGTTAATTGAATCTCTCTTTTTTTTTTTTTTTGAGTCTCTTTTATAGACATAAGATAGGATTGATTCGATTCCGTTTACCTCAATTCTATGTTGAGTCCATACAGAGGGCTGGGCTAAATTTTGGGAATGGAAATGGAAAACCCAGGCTCTTCCCTCAAGGAGCTCACAGATGAGGGGGATACTCTTTTCACTGGTACTTTCCCAATCCCTTCCCAGTCCCCTCCAAGCCTTTGGAAAGAAAATACGCTTTCTGCTTCACCAAACTGGAGGGCTGACCCTTCAGAGTGGCTTGGACTTGGAAGAGAAACAAATGGTCTGGCAATCTGATAAAGCCAGACCCTAGTGGGAGAACCACTTTTTGAGCTGCTTCAGTGGCTCTTGATCTGGAAGAAAACTCTGTGGTGGAAAAGACCATGATGCAGAGCAGCACATCTCCTTTGGTACCAAGATGTGAACCCCACATTTTCCTCCCTTGCTGTGAGCTCTGTGGCTGTGCCCATCCCTGTAAGAAAGGGACCTCATCAGAATCTCTTGAGAGACTGAACCAGACCTGTCCCATTTGACCAAGAGAGTTGTTAGTCACACTTGCATGTTGATACTCTCCTGAGCCCAGATGACCTTTACAAGTAACATAACATTACCGAGATCTACCATGGTGGCTGCGTTTTCCAAGCACAAAACTAGGCCAAGTGGCTCTACAGGCATGGCTGGGACACTAGGAAAGAAAAATCAACACGGTGACTCCTCTGAAAAATCTGGAAGTAAAAATGACATCCCTCCTTGCATCCACCTTCCTGTTCTGGAAGACCTTCTTTGGGAGGGTGAGCTGGGGAAAGGGTTTAATGGTAGGTGTGCTTCTCTGCCACGTGCTGCAGTAGATTTCTTTCATGGACAGCTATCTATTTTTCCCTTTTGCTCCATTTCTGTTCTTGTGACACAGTTAAAGTTCTCCCTTGCTGGGGATCTCAGCCTTTTGCTTTTCCTAACATCACAGAGCACCCTCCTAGGCAAGTGACTTTGATATACCCATTCTTCTGGGGGAACATAGGCAATGATACTGTCCTTCCTTGCTTATTTGACCAAAATCCTGGACCTAAGTAGAATTTTGGGACAAAGCCTTCCCTCCTCCTGTCTTTGCTGCCCAACTCTCCCTTGATTTCTTTGTTCTTAAGAAACCTTCAGGACATATGAGATTGAGAACTATCTGGGGATCTCAGACAATCAATACCATTTATTATTGTCCTTCATGTGGAGCAACAGAGCCATAGGTCTAATTTCCTAGTGACCCTAGATTTGAAACTTAATTGAGTCCTGGAGAGCCATGACAAATTGAACCATTTGTAAGTCGTACTATCATTTTCAGCAAGCACCATCTTACAAATTCTACTTGCTGCCTTGGAATCTAATCTTATACCACAAAAATACCCAGAGTAATTACAACAAAATGAAACTAAAACAGATATATGCTTTTCAAACATTTATAAATTATATAAAAAGAAATTCAATAGAAAATCTACAGCAATGTTTAATGTGGGTGACTCTTTTGTCTTTTGGACTGAAATGGACTGGCTGAAGCTTCTGAAAATGTTCCTTCAACGAAGCTGGGATTGAAGTCATCTTCTTTTGTGATAAATCTCCCTAGACAGTGGCTGTCCACTGAAGGTGATGTTTTGCTCCTGAGGGGGCATTTGGCAATGTCTGGAGATATTTTTGGAGGGGGTGGTGGTCCTACTGGAGTTTGGTGAGTAGAGACCACGGATACTGCTAAATATTCTACAATGCACAAGACAGTTCCCTGCAACAAAGAATTATCTGACCAAAATGTCAGTTGCACTGCTGTATTGAAACCCTGCCCTATAGCAAGCATGGGTATTTCAAACTGAGTTAAAATTCAGGTCATTTCTTTGGAGGGAAAAAAAGGGGTCAAAGGTAGATTTATATAAATGTCTCTCAGAGTCTCTAAATGGTACATGATGGGGCTGGGGGAGGGCAGGTGGTTCCACCTTGACCTCTTCAGTGATCCCTCGCTCATCTAAGTCAGTAAGTCAGCTGAGTTGCCTTTAGTAGCAATCCAGGTTGTCATTGCTGCTCATTGTTTCAGTGTAGCTTTGGTTGTAAATATAAGTTTCTGTTATTACTCTGTGGGTTTTACTTATGTGGGGGAAAAAGTCATAAAAAGGAGTGTGGGTCACAAATCACGCCAGGTATTGCCTACACCCAGACATAATTTACACATTCCCTCAGAGTTCTTTCTGTTTTCATTGGATCTTTAAATTCCTGTACAGCTAGCATATTGAATTTTCATAACTGCCACTGCATTTCTTGTAATTTATACTCATTTCCAAGAAACCTCTAAAGGGCATATTGTTTGTCATGAAGAGCAGACCCAAAGCTTTTACACAAGCTATGAACGAGTGCTTAGTAGTCATCTCTGAGCATAGCAATTCTTACTTAAGGCATTAAAGGGCATCCACATCCGAAAGTACCAGAACATTTTCTGATGCCCTTTTCCCCCTTCCCCCTCCCAAGGAAGATTCTATAGTAATCAGTCCTTTGAGAAGGTTCTGTTAGCTTTTTGGATTCAAGAACTTTCCTTAATTGCCACATTTCTTAGTGTTTGAAATGTGTCTGAGTTAAAAAAAAAAAATTGTCAGTTTTGAAATGACAGCCCTCATCCTAATTGACTGAATTCTATTACTGTATATCTCTTTCCAATTCCTCATGAACACATAAACATCAATTTGGAAAACTTACTCTGTTTTATTTTAAAACCTTTGAATCAAGGGTCTTCACTCACATATGTGTGGAACATTGACTGGGGAGTAGGGAGTTTGGTACCAGTGGACAGAAGCAGAAGGAGGCAAAAAGAGGTGAAATCTCTTCAAGAGAGAGGTGGCCCTTTCATCTCTGCACATGCAAGGCCAGCATTGGGTCTGGTCCATAGCAGGTGCCCATTGAGCGCAGATGGTGAGATGAGGGAAGAGGAATAAGAGATGAAGTTATGTGTAGATTTACGAGTCCAATGCATGTTCCTTGAAAGCCTGGGCAATGGAGACTATTGTACATATCACATGAGAGGAGAGATAAAGGCCCCATGGGCTCTTACTCTGCAATGATGTCTTACTGATAACTGGCAAAGAAGTCACTGCTGGGAGTGAAGAGAAGGGAGAGAAGACGCTACTGTGTTTAGGTCGGGTTCTTGGTAATCGCACTGATTGTTAATGCTGTTAACATTTCTCTTGCTTAATAATCCACTTTTTTTAAAAAAAAAAAAAAATCAATTATTTATTTATTTATTTTTGGCTGTGTTGGGTCTTCATTTCTGTGCAAGGGCTTTCTCTAGTTGTAGCAAGCGGGGGCCACCCTTCATCGCGGTGCGTGGGCCTCTCACTGTCGCGGCCTCTCTTGTTGCGGAGCACAGGCTCCAGACACACAGGCTCCATAGTTGTGGCTCACGGGCCCAGTCGCTCCGCGGCATGTGGGATCCTCCCAGACCGGGGCTCGAACCTGCGTCCCCTACATTAGCAGGCAGATTCTCAACCACTGCGCCACCAGGGAAGCCCATAATCCACTTTTAACTTTACCCGTGGCAGTTCTTCGTTCGCACAACACAGCAATGATTAAATCTGTGTTCAGATGGTTGTAAATGCGCCCAGAGGTCTTAAGCAATGGGTGAATTATACTCATTTAAGTTAGAACATAACGTTAGCATTCAGGCACCTCAGGAATAAATACTAATTCCTGAAATGCCTTTGAGTTCCATGATATCCCTTTAGTTTCCTTTTCCCAGATACACGCAGGACGAGATTCAGGGGATGGGTTTTATCTGAATATTACAAAGGTCACTCCTCTGGTAACATAATCCTGACATATGGGTTTCGGGGCGGCTTATTTAAAATAGGACCAGGAAATGTGATTTTTTTTTAAAAAAAGTCTGGTATTACGGAAATCTGCTTTTTAGGAAAAGAGGCACAGGGAAAGGCTAAGAAAAGTGTTCTGCCCCCTTTTGAGTAGGATCCTTCTGTGGGAGATTGTCATGTGATTGGAAGCTGGGATTTTTGTCCGTGTTTCTCACACAGCCACAGGGTTGAGGAGAGGCCTGCTGGTGCTTAGAAAAGGTTTATACCTAAGAGGAATAAACTTAAAAAAAAATTTATTTCCAAGGCTGGGAATCTGTCCCTTTTTAAAAGTATGCTCTATGTCTCCCTTTTAATATGGGGATGTGGAAAAAAGTCTCTCCCTGTTGGCCTTGGGATTTCACAATGCTCAGTCTGTCCCTGTGAGCAGCTCTGTCATCAAACTCCCGTTCAGGGCCCCAGGGAGCCAGGCCAACATGAATACTCACCACTCCTGGCCCTGCTGTTTCATGCCCTCTGACCCTCATTCATGCTGTTCGCTACTCATCTTTCCCTGGCTAATGCCTACTGTCGTGAGACCCAGCCAGGTTGACCTCCTCAGGTAGTCTCCCCCACGTCCCTGCCCCAGCCAGCTGGGGAAGAGCCTGGCTGGGTTTATGGCGCCTACTGTGCTCTGCCACAGTCATCTCTGTACTTCCTGGCTCTGCATGCCTGTAGAACTGAACTGCATGGACGTTTCCCTCATGACCCCCCTCTTGGGGCTATTACCTTGCTGGGTCTCACCTAGTGTTACCTGGAGGTTAGAGTTGATCTGACAGTGAGCACTGGGACTAGTTTCAAGGGAGAGAGAGAGATGGTGTTATCCCAGGTAACCAAGTCTGAGAGGCAGGTGGTCACGAGGAGCTGGAGACTGAGCCAATGGGAAGCAGGCCCAGCGAGTTGGGCCTGTTAGATATTCTCCACCGGTGCCCATAGATGGCACTAGAGCCTTGGCGATCTGGCTACCACTGGGCACTGCAGGCTTTAGGGCGCTGGATAATGAGTCAGTCTTTGTGGCTGATCAAGGGCTCAGAATCATAGACAGGACCAGTCCAGGTGATGCTGGGGCATCCAGCAGAGGCTGCCACCCAGCAGTGACATTTCCTGATGATAAATGCAAAGGGTGAGTTGGAGAATTCAAGGTGAGTGGGAGATAGGGAAGGAAGAAAGAGAGAGAGAGAGACGAAGAAAGGATAGAGGAGGAGGAGGTGGGGAGAAGGTAGAGATCACGAGGCTATAATGAGAGAATAGGAACAGGGGAGGCAAGAAACACAGATAGAGTAGCAAGACGTTGGGAATGAGATCAGCCTACCTGTGTTATTGTGATTTATAATAAATACATAGTTGTCTTCATCCACCATTCCTGGCTCGCAGATCCCAAAACCCTTGGGATTTCCTAAAAGTTGAGAAGTGATAAAGGTGTCTTTCGTTATGTGAATGAGGTGACCTTTGGAAGCACCTAAGGATGGGGGCTGGTTGCCAAGAGAACCAACCACACGATTAGAGGGTTGGAAATTTCAGTGCCACCCCCTGACCTCCAGGGAGGGGAGAGAGAGAGGTTGGAGGTTGGAACAGTCACCAATGGCCAATGATTTAATCAATCATACCTATGTAATAAAAAGCTAAAAGGACAGGGTTCGGAGAGCTTCAAGGTTGGTGAACAGGTGGAGATTTGGGGAGAGCGGTGTGCCTGGGGAGGGCATGAAAACTCCATGCCCCTTTCCCCATGACTTGTCCTGTGCATCTCTACCATCTGGCTGTTTCTGAGTTATATCCTATTATAATAAACCAGTGATCTAGTAAGGAAAATGTTTCTCTGAGTTCTGTGAGCCGCTCTGGCAAATTAATCAAACCCAAGGAGGGGGTCTTGGAACCTCCAATTTGTAGCTGCCAACCAGAGGCACAGGTCACAACCTGGTCTTGGAACTGGTGTCTGAAGCGGAGGGCGGTCTCCCGGGACTGAGCCCTTCACCTGATTCTATTCCAGGTCGATGGTGTTTGAGAATCATTTGTTGGTGTGGGGAAGCTTCCACATACACGATGGGATTGGGTCCAGGTACCCCTTCACTACCCTAGAGGGTGATGCAAAGAAGATACTTTGGCGGAAGTGATGGGCGAACACTGAGGGGCGGGGGAGGGGCTGGAGCAGAGGAGAAGGCTGGCCTGTCGGGAAGAAAGGTGCACCTCCGAGATTCCCCACAGGACTCAGCAGAAGCACATCATTCCTTCAGGATCTTTTATTAACGTATAGAAAATGTGTTTAAAAAAGGAACTATACAGAGGCTAAAAGCAACCAGGACTAAAAATACTAGTTAACAGTGGTTAACAAGTGGAGATTCCAGTCTTTGAGCTACAGTGCCATGGAAAGATGGGGGAAATGGGTTAGTCCTCTCCCTTCCTCTGTTTGTTTTTAATGTTATCTTAGTTCATTTAAGTGTGCATTGCCTGAGGAGTGTGTACTCCATTTCCTCTTGTTTTTTTCTTCCTTGCAGTCTTTCTTTTAAGTAAATGCTTTTCCAGGCACATTGTAGCTACAAAGTGAGTAAACTGGTCTTTGTTATTTTTACCTGAAAAGACTTGTTAAAAGTTAAAACGACAAACTCAGATTTGGAGGGACTGGAGGATTTGGTGTTTATGATTTCTCAGAACAACAGTCTAGAGACCACCAGGGTGGGTTCCAGCTGCCGAGCCCCAGGTAACAGCTCCCTCAAAGTCATGGTGACTTGCTTAGGGTACCTGGGAATTCCTGTGGGCCTGGAGTGTCACTGAGGTTGGAATGATGGGATGGGTGTGTGGAATGATAGGAAGGGGGAGTCTATGTGTTAGCAATAGCTTGTGAACCTTGGTCTGTGGGGCCATGGTGCGAGTCTAGGCATCAGGGAGGTCATGGGTGGGGACAGAGAGTTGGCAGGGGAGCACTTTCTTGACTGACATGTTTTTGGAAACTGTGGTGTCTGCTGCATCTAACACAGAGGTCACTGCTGCCCAAGCAGCCCCTACATGGGAGAGGACCATAAAATGCAGAGATCTCTCCCAGGACACGTATTCCTTTACATATAAATGTTGTTCAAATAAGAGACAGGGGCTCGTTTCTGGAGTTTGGGCCAGGCAGTGAAAAATACAAGTTACCAAGTAGCAATTGCCTTCTAAGTTCCCCAAAGTAGCAAAGAGAGCTGAGATTATAGTCACTGCCCTCTGAGGCCCCCTGCCCACTGGGAGGTGGGAGCAGGAAGGGAGAAGGGTAAAGAAACCAGGGAATGAACAAAATTAATTTGTCTCCTGCCTTCTTCTAGCCTCATTCCTCAAAAGTTTCCACTGATATGCCCCTGCGAAGAACCACGAAGGTCCTAGTACCCCTGAGAGTCTAGAAGGAGGGAGCCCAAGTCAGTCTATAACTTACAGGTTTTAGCCTAAAAATTCTTGGCATTTCTGCATTTGATGCCATCTGCACTGCTTTGAATACATGAATAATATAATCCTTTTCCTCCCAAATTCAAGAGTAAAACTGACACTCCAGGAACACGTGCCATGCTTTTTCTGGGGGTATCCCCCTCCTCAATCCTGGCCACGTCTTCTGCCTCAGTTTGAGAAAAATGATTCTGGAATTTCTCACTCTTCTAATGTTGGATGAGACAGAGGCTGCATATTCTCCAAGAAGTGGGGTGGGGGAAATAGTGTTTGTGTTCTGGTCTTTATCTTCCCCTCCCAACCCACTGTGACCCTCTCCTTCACCTCCCAAATTAAAAAAAAAAGGAAAAGGAAAAAGTTGCCAGCATGTTTCTTACTTCTGATGGTGAGGTTGAGTGTCCCCTGGAGTATGTGGCAAAAACTATGCAAGAACTCCCTTTTCTTAAAAGACAGAGAGGAGAGAGGAAGTGGCGTTTGAAGCCCCTTTGTGAGAATATTAGTAAATACAAGATGGTGGCCACTTGGCTAAATAAATTTAAAGGGCTGCAGCCTCATGAAGCAGCAAAAGCATGGACTTTAGTTAGACAGAGAGCTTCCAATTATGGCTCTACTTAGAAGCTGTGTGACTTTGGGCGTGTTACTTAACCTTCCTGTTCTTCTACTCTCTCATCTGTAAAATGATTAAACTTGAGCCAGGGTGTGGTGAAGATTTAACAGTGTGGTGAAGATTTAACAAAGTAATAGATGTCAAGCTCCTAGCACAGTATCTGGAAAACAGTAGGTATGCAATAAATACCATTTCTCTTTAGTCTTCATCTGGGGAGAGAAAAAATGAAAAAGCCTATGCCAGATCTGATCTCAGCTCTGTTACTAATTAGCTGGGTGAACTTGGGCAAGTTGCCTAACCTTTCTGGGCCTCAGTTTCCTGGAGAATGAAATGAGGGGGGTGGGTCAGATGATTTTCAGAGTCCCTTCCAGCTCTGAAGGTTCCCATATTTGCCTTTTGGAAGCTGTGTTGAGCTTATTAGTGTCAAGGACAAGATGTTAATAAAGAATGCAGGGTCTTCCTGGGGGCTGCCAAACCAGCGATGGGAAGAAAACAATAGTTCTCATCCATGCATTTGCCTCCTGGCCATGCACCTGGGCCCACACCCTCTCTCGTGGCTTCAGTGTTCCAGGCCTCCTGGGATGTTTGCACTGCCTCCCATGATCCCCTGATGCCAGTGAGCCAGTGCCAGTACCTGGGAGAGCTGAGCCCGTGAGACCAGAAGGCTTAAATGAACTGGAAGTTTAGCATCAGCCCAGCTTCACAGTCAACAATGAGGAGCTGTTTTATGAAGTTAACAGCAGACAGGGGTTTTCTGAGGAACAAGAGCTGTGTTATTTGGATGCTCTGCAATAGCCTTATTAAGCTTGGGAAGGAGGGAGGATTTCCGGTGCGGAGAAAATGCAACACTGTCCAAACACTGCAAGGTTTGCCAAGGACATTTGGACAATGAAGTGCTGCAGGTGCAGTGAAGTCATGCTTCAGGCAAGGGGTGACCTTGAAAAAGGAATCAGAAATGCTGGAGATGGCAAATCTGGCTTGTGGCTGCTGTGAAGAAAGAGCGAGGTCCAGGCAGATTGGTTGAGCAAGCAAAGAAAGTCCTTCCGCTTCTCATTTCTGTGCCGTGAAGGCCTCTGGTGCCTTCGTTTGGTGAAGTGGGTGAACTGACAGGAGCTCTGTGGGGAGGTCGGGGGCTAGAACTCAAGGAACTAATGCTGGTCCCTTTACCAGGGCTCCTCACGCTGGTCTCTGT
>NW_006777938.1:806685-808297 GCF_000442215.2 Lipotes vexillifer | reverse complement strand
TTTTTTTTTTTTTTTTTTTTTTTTTTACTGTGGGACCATCTGTAGAAAGCTTGGTTTTTGTCTCCAATGACCCATCAGCTTCTTTTTTATGTTATTTTGTATTTTACATTTAATTTTTTTCTTCCCAGTTGTTTCTCAAAGCTTGAAGAGCCCAGAATGGACTTAAGTAAATCCAGTGCGGATACATTTAGGATGAACCAGACCCTTTCTTTCAAATTGGACCTGAATCTACACCAACACATTCTTTATCCTAGAGTTTTTCCCTTACTTGTTTTTAGAGGTTTCCATTTGGCCTGTGAGTACTCCTTTGGCCTGGTAGTGCCAGAATGTTCCAGTATTGCTGAGGGAAACCTTATCCCATCTGTGTGGGGTTGGGTTATGGAAGAAACAAAGGTTTAGGGAAGCATTTAGTCAAAGATCTTCAGGGTCTTGGCCAAGGGACCCTAAGGTGGAGCCAGAGAGAGGCTATAGGTACAGTGCAGAAGCCAGCCCCTTGATTCACCTTTCCTCAGAGCAAAGAACCTCTCTGTTATTGTTGCTGGGAGGAAAACAGACCACCCAGGGAGGCTATGCAGAAGTGATTCAGCAGCTCTTGGTATCTGGAGCTTTGTGCAAGAGGCAGACTCCTAAACTTCACAGATTCACTCCAGCCCTCTAGGGCCCTTCTTGCAGCCATGGCAAGTCTGAGGCAAGTGAAAACAGATTACCCCACCCTCTTGGGATTATTGAAACTGAAGTGTGAATCTTTCTGAGGTTCCTTATCAAAGTTTTAACAATGGACAGTGAGATGCAAGTGTAGGGCCCCCTTTGGAGGGAAAGAAATGGAAGTAAGGGATTAGATTGAGTAGGAGTCTGGTGATAAGAAAGCAAGGTAGAAAATCACATATCTTGAGTTAAGTGGCTCCACCTTTCCTGAAATTCTGGGTGACGGTTAAAGAAGCAAAAGAAAAATGTTTTCACGCCCAAGAGGTATTTGCAAAACCAGGCCACCAGCTAGTCTATTTCAACCCCCTCAGCTTGGTGCACCCACCGTTCTCACCGGTTCCATTTATCTTCTAGAGGAGAGGACAAAGAAGAACTCATAAACCCTCTCTCAACTGATACTTTTAAAAGGGCTCTTTGAAAAAATTCCATAATGACCTTTTGTCCCTTAATCTACAGCTCAGTTCTGGGACTGGATTTTGAAGGTATAAATGCGATTAAGGATTGTTTGGCTTTTGGCATTGAGCTCATTGGCAGCCTTGGTTCTTTGGGTTTGTCTTTGAAATAACAGCTTCACTGTGCAGAGAGCTGGTTGCTTCCCAGGTGGGAGGGCTCAGGTGTTGGGTATCTTGCTACTCCATGAGGAGCGGAGTGGGAGCTGATAGGTGAAGGGTAGGGCGGATTTAACTATTTCTGGAAGTTTGCTTTGCATTTTCTTGCTGCCATTTTGTTGTTGTTTCTTTTACACATCAGTTGGCCAGTTTTCCTGGGTCCTGGTTTGGTATGAGTTCTCCTGAAAACGTGGAGGCACTGGGTATCCTCAATCCCACTGTCAGGAGGTGACTGGGGGTTGTAAATGCCCCAGTGGTCACACTTAGCAAGTCTCCCTCCTCCAGTTAAATCTGTCTAA
>NW_006777938.1:806299-806675 GCF_000442215.2 Lipotes vexillifer | reverse complement strand
AGCAGGAATTTTCCACAGATTTGTCATCTCCCCCGTACCCCCACCCCTCCCCCTTCCAGATACAAGCCTGGAGAATGTGAGTTTACTGTGTTGGAAATTATCTGATGGGGAAATGCAAAAAGAAGAAACTGTCTGGATCTTAGGTCTAGGCAGTGAGTATATTGCAGTCATTGGTGGTAGGGTTTGTTTGGTTTTTTTTTTCCCCCTAAGTACACATCCTGATGTGTCTGCAGTTAGTAACTGCCTCTGACCAGAGTCCACTTCTATTCCCTCTGAGTCCCTTGAGGGAAACTTTGGTGTGTGAGGGTGAGTGGTTTGTGAGTATTGCTTACTGGATCCACCCTTGGGAAGAGCACGGATACTTGGAGGAACAGGA
>NW_006777938.1:805703-806289 GCF_000442215.2 Lipotes vexillifer | reverse complement strand
GGAATGCATGAGTCTAGTTATGAAGCTTTGAGTCAAATTGACCATGGGCCTTGGGGAGGTAATGGGGCACAGTGTCTCTTAAAAATGGTGAAAATTTGTGAGAAAATCACTCTACTTAATAAAAGGAATCTATAAATCCTTTTATAGAATGTTGAGTAAGCTAATCTTTGAAGTTCCTCTCTAGCCTTAAAATTCTTTAACATGAATCTAGGCAATGCTGCTGCTATTATTTATAAAAATGTTCCATAGGGTAAAATGGTTCCAATAAAAGACAGATTTTGGTTTCCACTGATGTTTCTTGGCTTTCACCTGAATTGACAACATGGAGACTCATAATCTTTTTCCATTTCAGTTCCCTTGATGAGGTGGGCTGTACTGGCACTAGGTCCCTGGGTTCTGCTTTTATGGACAAAATGAGTTCAGCCACTTATTTGGCACAGTCTTTTCTGCAATGTTTTCTTGTGTGTGTGTGTGTGTGCACATGCGCACATGCGCCGCACACTTATGTATATATTTGACTGATGACTTCTGATTCTTTCTTTCTTTCTTTCTCTCTCTCTCTCTCTCTCTCTCTCTCTCTCCCTCC
>NW_006777938.1:766572-805458 GCF_000442215.2 Lipotes vexillifer | reverse complement strand
CCCTCCCTCCCTCCCTCCCTCCCTTCCTTCCTTCTCTCTGTCTGTCTCTCTCTTTCTGTCTCTCATAAAGCAGGGCTTCTGGTGAATTTTCATTACTTAATTGTGCTCTCTCTCCAATGCCAATTTCCATTTTCAGGTCAAAGACTAGCCTTACTGACTGGCAAAACTGAAAGGGAAACCATTCTAGTCTAAACTTTCTTTCAACAGATGAGGAAACTGAGGCCCTGAGAGGTGAAACAACTGTCCTGATGTCATAGTGCCAACAAAGTGGCAGAGCTGGGCCTATTCCTGAGACGCCAGGTTCCTCCTTCAACTGTTCCTCCTTCTCCTTCAAGTAGAAGGTTCCTCCTTCCTACTGTTCATTGGTGTCCCACTCCCTATCTAAATCTTATTTAATTAACAGGTTTCTTGAAAGGATTGTTTCTGTTTCTTCTTCCTTCCCCTAGTTTTTTGAAGCCCATGGTGAACTGAGAAATGGAACCTCTGTTTCCTACACTGGTCCGGCAGTCACATCCACACCATGGCAGTGAACAAGGCCTTGAGGGTCTGCTAAAGGGAGAGTGCAAGTGGCAGCTGACTCCATCCTCATAACCTCAGAAGTGTGGTTGTCAGTCTGAGGGACTCTCCTTTCCTGGTTAACAGAGCTTGGTTAGATTGTGGATGTTTCCATTAGAAAATTTCCAACTCTCAGGCTCATCCCGTGATTGGTTGGGAAAGGCCCAGGATGCCCCAGTTTGACTAAATGTGGGCATTACAAAAAACAGAATTGGGGCCTTAAGGAAAAGGAGAGGAAAGGGAAAAGGCAGCTGGGGAGACCGGGCATGGATTTTGGCAGATGCTGCAGGGATGCTTGCAGCTGACATTTGATTGGAGAAGTTGAAGGGTCCTGGCTTTTAGAGCCTCCAGCTCTCTTGGGTTTAAAAATCAAATCATGCCAGTGAAGAGAGCACATCTCATAAAATGGGAGGTAGGCCCGCACTCCTCCCCTTCTCACCTTTGGATTTCTAGGTGTTATTTCCGCTGGCACTTTTCATTTTTCCTCTCAAAGGCAGAATAATAAAAGAAGATGGAGGAAGGCTTCTCATGAGCTCACCTCATTAAGGAGGTCATTCCTGTTTCTCACAGGACCAAAAAAGAGGAGAAAACTGAAACCAAAACCCTAAAATTCCACCTCTTCCCAAGGATTATCAGTCAGGGGAATGGCTGGCTGGTCATATAACTTCTTCTGACGCTTATTAAGCACCACCCCCCACCCCCGACCCCCAAGGAGAGCCTGGCTGAAGACAGGAATGAGGCCTTTCGTTTGCAATTCAGGAAAAAAAAAAAATCCATGACAAATAGGACCAGAAATAGAGAAAATGGAGCTAAGTGAGATCTGTGTTCCCCATGGAACTGGTCATCTCAATGGCAGGGACCCTGATTTCTATTTCTTCTGTCCTTTCCTCCATGCCTGACCCCAAAGTGCGACAAACCACAACTATCTCCCCCTCCCATCTTCAAAGAAAGTTGCTGTCTGTGACCCAAGGGAGGGGCAGGGACTTATGACCCCTAGGTACACAGCTGCTATGCAGCCCAGGCCAGGGGCAGGCAACACCTTGGGAGCTAGAATCCAAAACAGTAGATGCGCTTGTGGGGCCGTAGGGGGTCTAAGGGTTAGGATGGAAGTGGGCAAAGGATGGGTTGGCTGGAAAAGAGGCCACTACTCTTGAAAGGTGACAGAGGACACTTGGCTGGTAAGAGTAAGAGTGTCAGATGAGAATCTTTGGCCTGTTAGGCCTTGGGTTGTTGGGACGGGGTGAGGTTAATCTGTTTCCTTTTAAGGGGACTTGTTGGCAAAGCTTTCTTGCTGAGGCCTCTTCTCTGGGCTGGGGTAAGAACCTGGCCATCCAAGGCAGTGACCAGAGCACAATACCTGGAAGTGAAGGGCATCTCAGAAGGAGGGCAGGAAAGAAGGCATGTGCCTGTCACCGTCACAGAGTCTGACTCCAGGATTTGCCTTTGAATTGGTCTTTTAAGAAAACGTCTCACTTTTCCTCCTCGGTGGGAAAAGAGGGGTAGGTTAAGGATGACGGGGCAGGAGGGAGAATGGAGACAGAGGGTCAGGCCCGGGGGCAGCAGAAACCATGAGCTGCTGATTCTCAGCTGATTCCTGCTACATCCTGCTTCCTTCAAACGCTCTTAATATGTTGCAAAGCATTACTATGTCCCCCACCCCTTGTTTCATATTATAAAATACAAACAAATGACAGAAAAGGTCAGTTGGCTCGCAGCCGCCCACTGCTTAGAACTGCAAGGACCGCCGTTTCCTCCCCGCCATGAGACGGTGGCTGTAGGGGCGCATCTTCATTTCCACAAAGGGGATGGAGAACTCGTGGCCTTTCCAATGGTACCAGTTGATCCCCTGGGAAGGAGAAAGATAAGCATGTCAGATCACCCCAACCCCCTCAACGGAACTGCCAGCTTGAAAAGATAGGGGATGATGAGAGTGGAGAATCCAAGATGTGCATTTAGTCATTTTCCATCAACGTGAAACTTGAGGCTGAGTTCCCAAAAAGGGCAAAAGAGCAGAGATTTTTTTCTAGCTTTTCTCTTTAGACATTGCCAGTGGCCTGGGTCTATAATGGGAATGTGTTGCAGGTCATTCCTTATTGCTGGCTTTCTGGTTTGGGCTTTCAGGATTTGCATGCACCAGTAACTAGTGTTGAATTTCAAATTCCCAACAGTATAGAAGCATTTCGAAGAGCATAACTGTGTTTGACTGCTCACTCCTGATGGGAGAGTCAGGTGGTTTCCACCTATCAGGTGACCAACCGTCTTGGTTTGCCCAGGACTAAGGGGTGCCCTGGCCACTAGCCTTTCAGTGCTAAAGTTGGAGAGGTCCCAGTTGGCCCAGTTGGTCACCCTGCCACCCAACCCAGCCTATGGACTTGTGGTCTCTAATGGGGAAAGACAGTCCCATTTACACTGCTATTTCTGATCTCTCCCTTCCTAGGACGCTTCTTTGGATGAAGCTGAGCCTCTGAAGCTGTCCCTGAACTTGATAAGCTTTTCATGGGATATGCTAGATGAGGAAATGAAATGGAACTTGACTGGTTGTCAAAGGCTTCTCTGGGTGAGTTCCAGCTCCTGAGTCCAGGTACCTCCCGTTTCTTCCCCTGGCTTCGACTCTGTCCTGCTCTTATCCCAGTGTCTGCATTACTTTCCTCTTTATGGGAGTCCTTTCTCACCACTCTGAGTGTATCTTTTTAAAAGGGAAATATAAGACCCACCTGTGTACTTAGAACATAAAGCCAAGGGACGTGGGCTGCACGGCTCTGGGTCATTCATGCAGCGGCAGAGCTTCACCCACCTGGCTGTGCCTGGACTCCCCGTATTTCCCATTGAGGTTGGTCCGGTGGCAGTTCTTATACCACCAAGCCCCCTTGTATGACATGGCACAGTTGGTAACTGCAACATCATTGTCTCTGTCCTCTGTGGAGAAAGGGCGGCCCTGATGATAGCTGAGGGAGTCCCCTGGAAAAAAGACACATTCATGAGGCCGTCCAACCTGTTGTTCTTTTGTCAGGATGTTCTGGACATTTGATCCATGCCCAACAAACCTGGCGTCCACTTAAGAGACCTTCCACTCACCTCTCTGTACCTATCTGGCTCCTCAGCCTGGCTGCACTGAGCTCTTACTCCACCTACCCCTTGGGTCCACTACTTCCGTGCTGCTCTCCCCAGCTCATTACAGTAAGTCCCCTACATATGGACCTTCAAGTTGCAAACTTTCAAAGATGCGAACCTGTGTTTGCGTGTCCAATCACGTAAGTTAGTTCACGTGTCTGGCGCACATTGTCACGTGCGTGCATCCTCTCCAAGTAGTTGTGCTTTTGTGTACTGTGTACTGTATAGAGTACAGTAGTACAGTATCTTTATTTCTTGCCTGTTCACTCGATGCCAGCCCCTGTATGCCAACTGTTGTACTGGACTACTGTACTTTTCAAGATACTGTACTATAAAATTAAAAATGTTTATTTTTGTGTGTGTTTGTTTTTTATGTATTATTTGTGTGAAAAGTATTATAAACCTGTTATAGTACAGTACTATATAGCCGATTGTGTTAGTTGGGTACCTAGGCTAACTTTGTTGGACTTAACGAACAAATGGGAGTTACGAATGCGCTCTCAGAATGGAACTCGTTTGTCTGTAGGGGACTTACTGTGCCTCATTGCCCTGGCCTTCTGATCAGAACTCTGTCCACTCAGCTCCACCTCACCATCCCCGTCTGTTTCTTTCAGGCCAGCACTGGGACACAGACATTCACGGCTCCTTTTGTCTCAGAGGAGACAGTGATGAGCCATGGTGACCTGGGCCAGTCTGGGTCACCACCGTACAGCCTGGCTTTCTCCATGGCTCATCAGGCCCAGTCAGCTCACACCCAATATCCCCCTGTTCAGAACTTGGGGCCACATACGAAGAGGGACATTAGCTAACTAGAGCTCCTGTCCATAGGAAACAGGATGATAAGAAAATCCTAACCATGTCAGAGGAGAAGTGGTTGGGGAAACCAGGGCTGTATCTTGGGAAAGAGCAGGCTTGAAGGGGGAGACAGTGTCCATTATCACTGACTCCAAATATTTGATGGACTATTGAGTAAACAAACAAACAATCCCCCCCCAAAACAAAAACTCTTTGGGAAAGTATGAGGATCAGTAGGTAGAGACTGCAAGGTGGCATATTTGGGCTAAATATATGAGGAGAAATTAGCTAAATATTAGAGCTGTTTATAAGTGGTATATACTATTTGGAGATATGGAGAGATCTCTATTCTTAGAGGCTGGGTGTTCTTTTGTTGGGATGTTATGCAGGGGACTTATATGAGTTGAGTATTTGAGGTGAGGTATCAAACCGTAATTAATTTATACCTACTGGCCAAACTTTTGGCAGGATTTGTGGTTAGAAATGTTGTGAAGGGGCTCACACTACTGAATGAGTGTTGTCTTAGATGCTTCTGAGGTCACTTTAAGCCAGGATAGGTCATAGTTCTGATCCTGTGGCTTCCGAGTCCACACTCACAGTGGCCACTCAATGCCTCCAAGTGCTTCTGGCCACAACTTAACTCTTAGGAAGATGATCTTTGTTTTGTGGGGAAGCCTGATTCCTTCAGGCCAGTTGGGTCCCTAAGTCCATATGTCATTATTTCTATCCCATCTTTTTCATTTCCCCCTCCTAGTCTCTAAAAAAACAGGCTTTGTGTCCACCCAGAGCTAATCCCACTACCTGCAACTCATTCTTTCCCATGTCTTCCAGGTCCTGGAAAAGGCAGAAAAGATTTCTTATTTTTTCCTTTCTCTCTCTCTCTCTCTCTCTCTCTCTCTCTCTCTCTCTCTATATATATATATATATATATATATATATATATATATATATAAACTCACTCTCTCTCTATATATATATACACTCACCCTAACTCATACTCATATCCTTTGTCTTAAAAAATCTTGAATTAATCCTACTCTCTAAAGACCTTTCCTTTACCATCAATTCCCTATGTTGTCTCTACCCACGTTCCTACCTTCTCACCTCCTGCTTGTCTCCCTGCAGCCTAGAAGCTGTGACCTCGTTACTCCCTTGGAACAGTTCTCTCCCACTTCCACTCTGATGTTGCTTTCTGCTTTCTCAGATACGATCCTGATGTTGGTCTACGCCCCCTTCCCAAATCTGGCTCCCCCTCCCATTTCTGCTTTGTATATCCACCTCATATATTCAGTACATTATCTAAGTCTTGGTTTTTCTCTCTCAAACTGCTGTTCAGATTTGTACTTTTCTCTTAATTTCTAACATCAGTCAAGTCTCCTATGATCTCCTACCAGGATTAATGCAGCAGCTCCAGCTGGTCTCTGTTCTTCACTCAGATTTACTTTATCCTATTTATGGCTGTTACTTTGATCTTCCTAAAACCCCACATCCATTGTGTCACTCAGGACCCACCGTGGCTCCCCACTGCCCACCATAGTAAGACAGAACTCTTCTGCCTCCTCCGTTTTAAGGCTTTTCAGGGCCTGGCTCCACCCACTTTCTTTTTATTCTTTCTGAACTCACACCCTGTCCTGGACAGCCAGGCCCTTTGCACTTTCCCTCCCTCCGTGGTAACTGCTCCTTTTGTGATTTTTCTCCCAGGATTTTCCTTCTCTGGAATGTTTCCTTTACCATCAGGATCCCGGTCAAACACCACTGCCTTCATGAAGCCTTTTTCAACCACCCAGAACCCCCTTCTCTGAATGCCCGGTAAACTGGGAGTGAGTACCATTCATTTTGTGGTGAGTTTCTTCTTAATGGTCTGTTTTTGTAAGTGGATGTTTAGTTCTTGCAGAGATATGTCTTATGCTTCTTTTGAGTCCTCACAATTCACACAATGAACTTTTAGGGGTTGCTCAACAACCTTTTATTGATAACTTGACTTGGAATTTTCAGTTCTAATCCAATTAGAGTCCTGGTTAGAGACTTGGATTTTTGTAGCCTTGAGAACAACGGAGATGGGAGAAGGGGCTGAACTTGGAATTGGAGGCCATGGGGATGGATTGTTGCCAGAAGGGCCAGTAAAAATGAGCAACGTATAAGATAAAGGCCAGGGAACTTGGACAATAGTAAATGCCAGAGAGAGGATGGACTTTTCCTCCCTGGAGACCTTCCAACCTGGAAAGAACAACCATTGTGTGAAGTTGCCCAGAGAAGGGGGCAGCCTACATAAGCCTAGTTTCTCATCTTTTGAAGAAGATGAACTGAATATATGACATAAGAGGTCACACTGCAATTAATTTATGGTGATTGGCCAAATTGTTGGTGGGACTTGCCTCTGAGACATGACAGTAGAACACAGTCCAACAGTTATGACCTCCATGGGGCCCGGTAGTGAGATAGAGCTGCAACAGAGGCTGCAGCAGCTGGGCCCAAGTTAGGTAAGAGCATAGGCCTGGAGCAGGTGAAGTGGAGGGAGGGAGGGAGGGAGGCCATGTAAGGAAGTGGGAGGGCTTGCTTCTCTTTCTGTGGGAGAAATAAGAACTGCTTTTCTGCAGGCACGATTCTAATCTTAGGGAGTGGTTGGTATCAGGTTATTTTTGCAATGATTTAGTCTGATATTTTGTTTAATACACTCCATTTCAATGGCTATTTTATGCCCAACGTGTGGTAAATTGGATCTTTTGTTGGGGCACTTCGGGCAGGTCTGATTGCCATTGGGAATGATCTCCCATATGAAAAACAGCAAGGGAAAGTGTGTCTTCTCTTTGGAGTAACGGTACCTGGCTGAGCAGAGAAATAACTGAGCAGATGCAGTCGTTGGAGAGGCAACACATGGATGATCTTCTTAATTCCAAGAGTTATAAAAATGTTGCTAAATTTATATCCTAGCATTTAGCCCTATAATTGGAGTTAATGAAAGGACCAATAACTCCATGTACCAAATAGTGGAATATCTGGCAAAACAGGTTTTAGGAAATGTGCTGTAAGAGAACCCTGGAAATAGATTGGCAAAGCCTAAGAAGCAGACTGGATATTATGTTCTGGTAAAACTATTAATGCAACAGAGCTTGTAGAGATGGTTTTGGTCTACTTAGTGGAAGTGCCATAAAAATCTGTACAGAAAACCTGACCATGTATGGGGTTCTCGTGGAGGAATGAAAAGGAGTGTGGCCCATGGGGGACATTTAGGAGCTGTTGTGTGTTCCTTGATGGAGGTGTTATGGTGACTGCTGATGGAGGGGAGTAGAGCTCAGAATGGGGGGGCTCTGTCTTATTTTTATGAGTTCAAAGATGGTTTTCCTAGATGTCATTACAGGGGAGATTTCTACCGGACAATAGATGATTATACCACTGGACGAGAGCCTATATTGATTAATCTAGACAAGAAAAATAATCCTTCACCCTCACATTGTACTTTTTTTGTGTGTTAACTTTAAAAGCACTTCGCTCTATTTATCATTTTTTTTCCTGACTGCTCTGTGAACTAGGACAGGCATCATTATTAAGATTTTCCAGCTGAGGAAACTGAAGTCCTGAGAAATTGATTTCAGGTCACCTGAGTGCTGAGGGGCAGCGTGGGCCAGAGGCGGTGCGCCAGCCCTCTGCCCTCCTCCTTGGCTGGCGGGGAATTCTACAGCTCAGGCCTAGAGCGTGGGGCCGGTCCTGCTGCGCGCCCACTGCCCTTGGGGGCTGCTCGGGGCCCAGGTACCTGCAGTGCCGTTGTAGCCTCCTATGCGGAGTCTGTACAGGCTTCGGCTGCCCTCGACAGAGAACTTGTCATAGTAGGCGAAGGCGGCGTCCTGGCCGTCACGCATGTCTACGCGCAGCTCGTAGCGGCCCTGGGACGTGATCCCGTGTATGTCGTCCAGCCCTGTGGAGGAGAGCAGAGAGCGCAGTCAGCCTGGCCTCAGCGCCTTTGGAAATGGGAAGCAGGATGCGACTGTGGCCTCCAGACGGATGTTCTGGGAAAGAGGACGGGTACTGGGATTGCTTTTGCCTTCAGTCCTTCCCAGGTTGTTACCAAACAGATCCTACCAGACTGAATTTCCTCCTGCAAAAAAAAAAAGACCAGACCAGTTCTGCTGATGAGTTCCCACCGCAGGTCAGCTCAGGGGTCCTACCACCTAGTCAGGACCCAGTACCGGACGAGCCCTGAGCCTCAGGATTCCGGGCCCTGTCCCCCGCCACCTCCCGCTCCAAACCATGGTGTTAGTTGAAGATGACAAGAGGCATCACATGGGTGTGAACTCTTTGGTGTGAGCGATAGGAAGCAAGAGGCAGAAACACTGATCAGAGTAATTCACAGTAGGCCCTCGGGCTCCAGGATATCCTACCATCTCCTAGTAGCCTGGGAGGGGGTTCCGTCCACCTTTTATTACACTGCCCTTTGTTCTCTCAGCCTCCAGCCCTCCTGAGGCTCCCATAACTGGGTCACAGAATATTGTCACCTGTCTCCTAACTCCAGTTGTTTTCCCTCTAATCTACTTGCTATATCTTGCACTGCTACGTCTTCACTCGTCTTTCTGGGCAGTTACCCTCCCTCACCCACTCTCTCCTTGGCCTCTAAGCTTCCCAGGCCTTGGTCTAATAGAGTCTTGTAAGGCGCAGACCCCATGAGTCCAGAGTTAGGCAGAGCCCAGCTCTTCCCTGGTGATGTTTTCTCATAAGTATTTTCTTGTCTCTCTGCCCTGGATGGCTGTGCTCTGGGACTTCCTGATTCTGACTACCTGCCCATACTTTGAACCACTCCCCTTGCATTTGCTGGTGATCTTTGAGTCCTCCTGATTTCTACCTGCTTACTGAACTGGGGTCCTCTTGCTTTACTGTGACATTTGGTATCTATCAGAGTACACCATGACTTAGAATAAAAAAATTTGCAGAGATGGAAGGGAATCTAGAGATTACTTAGGCTAGTCTCTTTGTGTTGTGGAAAAGGAGGCTGAAGTCCAGAGAAGTGAAATGACTGGCTGAGGGTCACCTCGATCTTTCTGTTTCCCTATCCTGTTTGAGAGTTCAAGCTTTATGTTAGTTATATGTTGAAAGCCGTTTGCTGTTTGCTGCGTGCCGGGTTGCTGTTACCCTAGGCTTCTGCTTGTGCGGATATGGTGGATCCTGGCGGTGCCCTGCCCGGATGCCCTTTATTTTTTTATTTTGTACTGTTTTTATTTTGAAGAAGGGAGCTGTTACAGCATGTTTTCTAGTATAAGATGTATAGGGGAAAACTCAATGAAGAAGCAGAGAGAAGAGAGAATTGTCAGAGGGGGAAAAATGGTCCTTCAAAGGCAAGTGGAAATAGGAGCCAGCACACATCTGGAGAGTTTGGTTAGATCACAGACAGTCCAGATGCCCTTTAATCGGACAGTGGACATAGCCCCCAGCTGCCAACAACTCACAGCTGCCTCCTTCTTGGATCATTGCCCCTGACCGAACAGGAGTTGCTCTACTCTGGAAGTTACCTACTCCCTCCCCCATGCCTTGGGGCAGACCTCCATCAATACCTGATGTGGAGGTACCAAATCCCAGCCCCCTTGCCCGATTGGGGACCAATCTGAGGAGCAATTCATGCTCCAGAGCTTCCCTGAGGATCAGACTGAAGCTAATCTCCCACCAAGATCACACTGTTGCATTTTTTCCCCCTGCTCTACGCTATTTCCCTCATTCCCCTTCTGAGAGCACTCCCCTGATAAATCACTTGAACAAGAATCCCTGTCTCAGGCTTTGCTTCTAGGGAACCCAACTTACAACATAAACCACGGGTCAGAGTGTTACCCCTAACCGGAGTATTGTCACCGAACTACACATCACCAGGCCGTGCTTCTATTTAAGAGCCCTCCCCGGCTCCCTATTACCTATGGCATTGAGTCAAACCTTCTCTTCCCCACTTTAGGTACCACAACAGGCCTCTGTTCAATGCACCTTACCTCATTTTCTTCTTTCCCTGAGCTGCATCTTTGCTCTGGTTGGATGGTTTTTCCATTGTCCCATTTGCACATGTCAAAAGGATCCCTGCCTTCCCTCTTTTCTTGTGTGCTTCCCTCCTGTATTCTTCTTACTCATCCCTCAATGCCTCCTCCAGGAAGCTGACTTTTCCTTCTCTGAATATCTGCAGCCTTCTTGTCAGTAGCTCATAGATTAGTACAGTGTTTCCCAATGTGGGAAGGCATCTCTGATGATATGAGAGGTATTTGGGGAATAAGGACTAAATAACTTTGGACATGTAGGGAGAAAGATATTTCCAAATTCTCTCTTTTTCTTAATATATTAAGGGGAAACCTTAACCCTGATCCTAACGGTAACTCTCGTACTTTGTGGTTCACACCCAATACTTTCTAATCTCCACTTTTAGTAAGACCAACACAGCAACAACTGGCATTTAATAATATATATACTGTTTTCTTTTCATTGCATTTATTTTTGAGACTCCCTCTTATTTATGGCACATGATGACTAGCTTTCCATTTTGGGCACTGCTGTAAAGTTTCTCTCACAAAACAGTAGATTTCTTTAAAAAAACAAGAGAGATATAGAAAATTCAGGTGCGTGATAGTTCAGATATTTCCCAGATATGGTAAAAATTGTGAACGTGGTGTACTGTAGCTGAGGTTTGGGAAACATGAGCACTGTCTGCTATGGGTGCATTGTGCTTTATACTTATCTCCCAAGCTGTTTGTAGACTCTTAGAAGGTACGGATATTTTCCTATCTACTTGACTTCTCTTTCAATGTTTTTATGTGATTTTTACCTTATATTTTTTATTATGTTCAACAACAAATACAGATCTGGGCATCTAATAGGCACTCAATAAATTCTTATCAATTGATTGATTGATTGATTGATTGTTATCTACACTTTAGGTACCTACTATCCCCAGCCACTGTGACAGGTAATGAGGTTAAAAATGAAGATGGTTTGGTCCCAGCCCTGAAAGAAGTTTCCATAGTATAGTCAAGAGAGACAGAAAGGAAAATGGACACTGATTTGGACCACAGAAGAGAAAGTAGCTAATTCTCCCACAGGCAAAGGGTGAGAAAAATGGGTAGGATAGGTCCTATGGAGGAGGAAGAGGTTAGCTGGGCCTTTGAATATGCACAGAGCACAGCAAGGTGTACGGGGGAGGGGGAGAGTTGGATGGCAGAGCGTTCCTTGCAGAGGAAACATTAGTGATTGTAAGGGTTTGGAGTTTGGGGTGGGGAGGGATAAATTGGGAATTTGGGATTCACAGATACACACTACTATATATAAATAGATAAACAACAGGACTTACTTATAGCACAGGGAACTATATTCAGTATCTTGTAACAACCTATAATGGAAAAGAATCTTAAAAAGTATGTGTGTGTGTGTGTGTGTGTGTGTGTGTGTGTGTGTGTGTGTGTGTATACATATATAAAACACTGAGTCACTTTGCTCTACACCTGAAACATTGTAAATCAACTATACTTCCATAAAAAAAGTGCTTGGGGTCTGGTGTCAGTTGCGGGGTGCAGGGAAGAGGAGCAGGGCTCTTGGAGGTGGGGCACAGGCCCAAGACGAGGGCCTTGTACCACAGCCAAGGTGTTTAGTCTTCACGTGCTGGTGTATGGGGAGTGGTTTGAAAGCTCCACAAATGGGGTTATAGCCATTGCTCAGATTTTGGCGTGAGGGAGATGATTCTCCTGGCCATGTGGACAATGGGTGGTCCAGGAGGCAGGAAGGCCAGTGAGGGATTGTTATATGAGCGTCCAGGAGAAAGATGTTGAGGCTAAGTGGGATAGTGACAGGGGAGAGAGAGAGGAGACCACGAATACAGAACACAATTATCCACCTTTCCCCTGCCTCCCTTTATAATCACTGTGAAAATCCAACCAAGAGGGAGATGCAGGGAAAAATAAATTTACTGCTTTCTAGGATTGGCTCCACTGCCATCTGCCTGGTCAGGTGTGTGTTTACCTTCTCACACCAGTTCAGTTCTCAATCTACACCTCCTGCTTGTGTCAGACCTCTAGGAAATTGCCGGTCACCTCTAATGTCATTTTCATTTTTTCCCTTCCTGTCCCAAGTCAGTAATAACATTCTTCCAAGGAACTAGAGCCGAGTGACTGCCTCATTTCCCTTCTGACCTGCAGGCTGGATGGCTGGTGCCTGGCTTCTGAGAGATGACCAGCCATCCTGTTGCTCCCTCTGCCCCCTCCCCTCACCAGGCAGCTCTCTCCCTTTGTAAAAGTTGCCTCATGTCAAGACCCATCAGCATAAGAGACTATTAATGAGGATGGGAAGAGACAGAGCAAAGAGGAAAACACCACAACAAGATAGAAACAGATCAATAGTGGAGCCTAACAGAGCAAGAGGTACTGAAAGCAATTCACGAGCTGTCAGCTTCTCAACGGACACAGGGTTTCTGGTAATCCCAGATGGACACAGAAAGGAAAAAGATGGACAAAGAACCGGAGCTGCATTCCGAGGGAAACAAAAAGGAGGCGTTACCCAGCCAAAACTCATCCTCCAGGTTCCCGAAGCCAACGCGGTACTCAGCCCATTTCCGGAAAAAATCAGTTTGGCCATTCTGCCGCCTCTGGAATACCTGTGAAGAGAAAGAGGGGAAATAAAGAAAATGCTAAGGAAAATAAACTCTAACGAGTAAAACTGCCATAACTGGGTTTTATATCTGCAGTGACAAAGATTCTCAGATTAAGCACCACTGCAGTACGGAGCTCAGTATTTGCACAGCAGTCGTAGGAGATGCTCAGAGCCCTTCTCTGAAGTGCAGGGGCGCTTGATGAATAGGCCAGGGTGTAATGTTGACACTTATTTGCACCCCTCCAATGTAGAAAGGATATGAAGCCCCCAACTAGTCAAGGGAAATAGGCTTGGCTCTCAAATTAATCTTTTTGCACCACAGAATGCAGTAGAAAGCATTTCTCACCAAAAGAATGGGACCAACTTCAGATCAGCTAGGAACTGTCATCATCCTATTTCAGGCAAAGCAATTGCATATCATTCACCTTCCGAGCTGTTTAAGTGCTAATTTCATTTACCCTCCAATACATCAGCCTCGACTTCAATTTCCAATTATGCTTTAAGAAGAAGGCACAGATATGTCAGAAACATAAAAGAAAATGCTTCCCAAGAGTGGCTGTTACGAGCACAGCCACCATTTAACTCCATTCAACAACTATCCATTTTGCTCTGTGAAAAATCCAGCGCTGTGTGTTGGTGCTAGAGGAGGGATCCGCAGCAGGAGGGTGGGTGGAGGGGCTGGGTTTCCATCTGCCCTGACTGAGCTAATGCTGCTCTGCTTTCAGGCCAGGCTGCCGGGACTCGCCCATCTGCGTAGTGGCCTGTACTGATGTGTGAGGCCATTCGCCAGGCTGCCCTTCCTCTTCTTTCTGTGCTGTCCTATCAGACATGGGAGGAGGGTGGTGACAGGAAATGGTGTCTCTCTTTTGCCCAGCACTTCTCCCTGAGGGCTAGGACAGCTCTGGGGAAGAACCAGAGAGGCCAGGGAAGGATGGGGACAGGGGTGGCCTTTGTAACTAGAGGGGGCTATCCGGGTTCTTCCCCTCATCTGCTCCGCCATATGCAATTCTCCAATAGAAAGATCCTAATCATCTCCCCGTAGAGACTCACCTCCTCCTGCAGGGGACTCATCTCCTCTCTTTCTTTATTATTTCCGCAGTCTTCATCAGGCAAGACCGCTGGGTCTCTCTGAGCCACTACTCCCTTTCCCTCCTGCATGAACTGTCCCCACAGAAGGAGCCGTTTTCCTGGGGCTCCCTCACTGGGCTGGGCCACTGCAGCCTCGACATTCTTATTCCTTCCTCTGCCTCACCAAACCTATGGGCTGCTGAGCAAGGCCCTGAGGACAATGCAAAGCCCCAGGTTGGGCATGAGGGGAGTGGGTGAAAGGATGGCCAGAGGATGGTGAAGTGTAGATGGATGGGTGCTGAGCCAGGCGGACTGAAGCATCAACGATGCTGGTGGGCATGGAGAACAGCTGCAGGTACTTACAATCCAGCCACCCCCGTCGGTCGTCATATCGCAGTACACCTGTAACTTCCGGCTTAGCTCTCCGTTGAGGAAGATGGTGTAAACCCCGCTCAGAGTGTCTCCGTTCATCAAATGCTGGGCACAGTCTTGAGGATGAGGGAAGACCCGGCCCCCTGCACAAGAAAAGAGGCAATTTCCGGAAAGGGTCCTTCCTCCCACTGTGCATAAGAGCCCCTTGGATCAGAGAACAGTTTAGAAGGTCTCGTGGTAGTTCATCAAGAGCTGTAAGGAATCCTCACTGAATCTGTGTATGAATCCTGCATCATCTTGCATTCCCTCTTTTCAGCTGATGTTGGGTTTATCAGACAGTATACAGTTTTACAGGATCTGAGGACCAAAGAGCTGTGTTCACTGTGTGGCTCCCCCATTCACCTACTTGTTTAGCTTAGGCAAATAGCCTGACTTCCTGGCATCATCTTTTTATCAGAAAGATGGGGATAATAAAAATATTCCTCCACCAAGGGTGAAGGTATGTTAATGTACCTAGTAATTGGTTACTTAGGCGATGATTACAGAAGCATGGAGCACAATAAAACACCGCAGAGTCCACCTTTCAAAAGAACAAGAGGGATTAAGCACAGCTGTCCACCGGAGCGCCCAAACAAGCTTAGCTTAGCGTTAGCAAGAAGATGGATATCTATTCCTCCTGCAAAATAATCTCCTGATTGCACTAAACAATCAAATGGCCATGTTTTACAGTTCAGTTTAAGTTTAAGGAGAGGGCAGAGGAAATAAATTGCTGCTCATCTTTCAGAGAGAACAGCCCTATTTGTAGAACAATATCTAATTAGCTGAAAGAAAAGCTTAAATCATGTGTCTTGAAGAGCTTAGCTTCAGGGCAGATTTTAATGTTTAACAGGCAAGCCAGAAAGCAGAGGTCCCATGGGAGGAGCTGTACTGGACTGCGGGAGCTGATGGAGCAAGTTAAAGGCAGAGCTTGGCACGGGAGGAAAAGTGGTTTGGGTGCTCTGTAAATATATGACCTCTGGGTCAATGGAAAGTGTGGTGCAGTTGATGTGGTTCTGCATCCTTGAAGGGTAACAGAGCTAGGAAGAGAGGTGGGGTAGGGACTTCATGGGACCTACAGTTCCCCCTAGTGGCAGAACTCGTGCACTGCAGGTGTGACAGAGCGGGGTGGGGGTGGGGGGCCCTTGGAGAGTCAGCCTGTGGGCCAGAGCAAGTGGCAGCATAATGCCACACAAGGGGGGTAACATAGCAACCTCACTGAAGCATCCTGTGTTAGGGGGAGGTTGTAGGGGTTCGGTAGACTTTATGCAAGGCCCCTCTCAGAGATGGGTTAACTCCTCTTGCACAAGGACTGTCCAGCTTGCTTCCACACCATGGTCAAGGGTCGCTCGCATTTAAGGTAGTTTAGAACAAGGCACCGCCTGCTTCAGGCATACACCAGGGAATAACAATATATTCCTATAGAACTAGTATTTTACCAAGTGTGCTTTTATTTCCATTTAATTCTTGCAAGAAACATGAGAGGAAGGCAGATTGTTATAGATTGAAGTCTTATTTTACAGGGAAGGAAGCTGTACTCAGAAAGATTGCATGACTTCCTCCGTTCGCTTGAACTCAAGTTTTCAGACCCCGAGTCAAGTGCTCCTTGAACTTTACTAAAACAGGGGATATAACATATGATACACTTTACTGGATCTATATCTGTCCAGATAGCAAATGATTAACTAAAATCTATATTTATCTTATAAGCATATAAAGCCCCAGAGGTTAAAGTTACCTCAAAAAGTTCTGTGTTCACATTAAATATCTTAACCCTCTCAAAACGTATTTCCTTAATAGCTGCAGAAAAGCTCTCAACTTTCATCTCCAGCCTGTCCTAGATCTCAGTAGAGTTCCTGATCCCACCTGTTCCTAGAGGGTCCAATTACGTTTCAGGTGTAGGTGTGGGTGAGTGCCTTCTCTCTCCCTGTTGCTTTGGGAGCACAGTGATTATTTCCTGGCTTCCAGGCCATTCTCTAGAGGATCTTTGGAGCAACCATCCTGTCTGTCTTCCTTTCTCCCCTCTTTTCTCACTGCCTGAGTTTCTCATTTTAGATCAATACAAAACATGCTTGGTCTTCAGCTCACTCCTACCTTATGCACTAATATCCCTTTCTCCTGAATCAACTCAGTGCCTTAAAGGGGCCAGAACCCCAAATTTCTTCCCAATATCCAACATGTCCCCCACAGAACATCTTCTCCCAAACCTCAAAACGACAACCTCATCTAAATACACATACAAAACCAAATGAAACTTTAGAACAAATAAATAATTTTATAATTGATAAGATCAATTATTTAATTTTTCTATTACAGATACTTTCTAAAGGCTCAAACATATTAGTTGCTTTAAAGGTAGAACTGGGCTTCCCTGGTGGTGCAGTGGTTGAGAGTCCGCCTGCCGATGCAGGGGACACGGGTTCGTGCCCCGGTCTGGGAGGATCCCACATGCCGCGGAGCGACCGGGCCCGTGAGCCATGGCCGCTGAGCCTGCGCGTCCGGAGCCTGTGCTCCGCAACGGGAGAGGCCACAACAGTGAGAGGCCCACGTACCGCAAAAAAAAAAAATAAAAATAAAAAAAAATAAAGGTAGAACTGCCAAAAACAAATATAGGAAAATGAGATGGTTTTGCTCTGGAGGAGAGAAGTTTCTAAATATCTGAAGGGTGGTCATATGCCATGTGTAAAATAGGTAGCCAGTGGGAACCTGCTGTATAGCGCAGGGAGCTCAGCTCTGTGCTCCGTGGTGACTGACCGAGACGGGTGGGATGGGGGAGGGTGGGAGGTCCAAGAGGGAGGGGATATATGTACACACATAGCTGATTCACTTCACTGTACAGCAGAAACTAACAACATTGTAAAGCAACTGTACCTCTATAAAAAAGGTACAGTTAAAAAAGGGATCCCTTTAAAAAAGGGATCCATTTTTATAAAGTCAGAAAACGGGTCACTGTACAGCAGAAACTAACAACATTGTAAAGCAACTGTACCTCTATAAAAAAGGTACAGTTAAAAAAGGGATCCCTTTAAAAAAGGGATCCATTTTTATAAAGTCAGAAAACGGGAATAAACTCAACTTAAGAAAAAAGTGTGACCTAAGGAGTGTCAAAAGTTCTGATGGGGGTTTCCCTGATGG
Organism: Lipotes vexillifer; assembly: GCF_000442215.2. Taxonomy (NCBI): domain Eukaryota; kingdom Metazoa; phylum Chordata; class Mammalia; order Artiodactyla; family Lipotidae; genus Lipotes; species Lipotes vexillifer. The sequence continues at coordinate 787,788 of NW_006777938.1, read as the reverse complement.
TGCAGTGGTTGAGAGTCCGCCTGCCGATGCAGGGGACACGGGTTCGTGTGGGAAGATCCCACATGCCGCGGAGCGGCTGGGCCCGTGAGCCATGGCCGCTGAGCCTGCGTGTCCGGAGCCTGTGCTCCGCAACGGGAGAGGCCAGGCCCGCGTACCGAAAAAAAAAAAAAAAAAAAAAAAGTTCTGATGGGATGAAGGTCTCAGAGTGCACCTTGGGAGAGAAGGGGTCATGTTTTCTTCCTTCTGGGCCTTCACATTGGACTGGTCGGTGGAGGCACTCACCAGATGTGTGTGGGACTGATGCATAGTTGCTGGGTGTGCTTGCCTTACCTTTGACAAATGGCAAGGCCACCTGGTGGTTTAGAGATTCCACTTATCATCATTTAGTCTGTGGCATTAATGGAAAGATAATCAAAAGCATTTTTCTTATGCAGAATATCCGCAGCGGCAATATTCACATCTTGGGAACTTGGAGACGACACTTATTGTGAAACCATTCTTCACCACCTGCCTCTGACCCTTAAGACTGTAAAAGTTTTATCTCATACCACCAATCCATGATCAAATCATTATTCCTTTTCACCTGATGAGAGGAAGTAGGCTCACTAATTGTTCCCAAGCCAGGGACTATTAAAATTCAGGTTCCTGGGTTCTGCAGCAGATCTACTGAATCAGAATGCTGGGGGGTAAGTGTCAGGAATCACTGTTTCACCAGAGCCCTTCAGATGAGCCTGAAGACCAGCTGGACTTGAACTCCACTCTTTCTCCAGTATGTTTCCCTCTCCTCAGAGAGTGCAGAGGTGGAGCTGGTTAGCTAGACTGTGCCCCAAGGGGTGTGATGGTCTGCTTTCTCTGCTGAGATCCATATGGCAGGGTGGATAAACAGACTGAGTGTCTGTCTGTCTCTCACCCTCCTTCCCCTCTTTCCTTATTTTCTTTCCCTTTCCTTCTCTCTCCCTTTCCTTCCTTCTCTCTTTCCCAGTAAGCATGTCTTGAGTGGGCTGGTCCCAGGATGTAAATTGAGTGAGAGGGGATACGAGACTCTATAGTTGAGTAAATTTAAGCCTTGTGTTCCAGTTTTTAACATTAGGTTCTCCTCTGGGGTTATTGGACTCAGGCTTAGCTAATAATAAAGAATACACTGATTCCCAGTCTGCTTTATTCATTGCGTGTATACGGTGGCTTCATACATTTTTAAGAGATAGGGCAGTTTTCAGGCATCCCTAGCTCTCTGGATGTTATACCATCTAATATCATCAAAAACTCACCTTTAATCCTAACATAGATCATCCCAGTAATTTTTCCCAAGGCAGAAATTTTAGGATGAAGACAAAAACTGGAAGGCTTTTCTTCCCTTCTCCTTTGATACAATTACTAGGGTCTGGCCTGACAAAGAGGCTTCTTTCCCCCCGCCCCCCCGCCCCGGGTTTTTTTTTTTTTTTTTTTTTAATGCAGGCTGTGGTGATTACCAAGTTAACAGGAAAACAATGCCAAGTGATCAGTGATCGGTACACTGAAATGTCTCATGGTTAAGCATCTCTAGATGTAATTGGGAGCTCAACAGGGCCGGGACGCTCACTGGAAGAATTGCTCAGAAATTGGTTTGGGTTGGGCATCCGGAGGCTGAATGCTGAGTAGAGGGAAGTGAGCTATATGACACACAGTGCAAATGGAGAGCCCCCAGCCAGCTGGGAGTGAAGGGAGAGACTCTGTCCCTTACTTGCTTTATGTTCTTGAATGTGGTCTTTAAAGTGGTCAGAGTTAATGGCTTTGGAAAGTGTCTGCCCACTGTCTACTCTTAATGGCCTTAGCATCAGGACCGAAACCATGATATCAGTGTTTCTCTCTGAGAACAACCTCAGCAAGTCTCTCTGCAACTGCAAAGAAAAGGGTACTGCTCCACACTAGCACAGGTGAGACCACCTCTGGCCACCCACACTTACATTTTTTTCACAGAAGTGGGTTTGTGGGTAGCAGGGTTTTGAGAGTGAATCTGAGGCTGTGGACAGGGAAAAGTTATCTGTTTAGTCCACATGGGCTGTCAAACCTACCACCTTAGCCTCCTTCACAGCATCTTCCAGTTCATTTACTTGTTCATTCTTTTGTGTATTTATTCAACAAACACATAGGAAGTGTCTGTTGGGGGTCTAAATACTGGGCTAACAGACTGGAATACAAGGAAGAAAAAGACACAGTTCCATCTTTCAAGTTGCTGACACTCTGGTGGAAGAAATAGAACAATATAACCCCAAGTTCTAAGTACTCTGGAAAAGAGATAAACATAGGGAGGTATCAAAACATGGGAGTGGGCATGCAGTGAATTCTCGGGCTGGTGAGGGTAGGGTGAGTGGTGGAGCCTGGTATGGGGCAGAGATTAGCAAATGCTAATCAGAAAGTGCTTCTTAATTTAGGAACTGATGTAGAAGTTAACCACAAATTGGTGGAAGAGAGGTGTTCTAGGTCTGTGCAAAACACGGCCTATATAGGAAACTGCAGGTTTAGCCAGGAAACAAGAGGAAGAGCTAGGTTACATGGATAAGGGAGAGTTTTGGGGAGATAAGAGGGACTGGATCATGCCATTTAAGGAGGTGGACCTTCTCCTGAAGGAAACAGGATGAAGAGTCCTGATGGACTTTAAGCTCAAGTTTTTAGAAAGATCATCTCACTGTAGTGTAGAGAACAAATTAGATGAGGGTGAGAGTGGAGGTAAGGCCCCATTCAGGAGGTAGCAGTGGGAATCAAGGTAGAGAGGTAACAATAGTCCTTAAGGAGTCAATGGAAACATAGAATTAACTGAGCAGTAGACAGCTTGAGTGTCTCTATCTTAAGCAGAGTTGCTGAGGAAGGTCTTAAGCACGGCAGACCACCTGCCTTCTACCCACAAAGGACAAATGCAACAGGCTTCCAAATCTTTCCTTTGAATTTACCTGACTATTCCTTGGATTTACTTATATCAGGAGACCCAATTCCATGGCAGATTAATTGATCACAGACTGGTAGCTTCCAACCTGGCCCCTCTCTGTGTCTCTTGATTTAATATGGCAAGGAGAGGGTTGGGTTATGGTAAAGCCTCCTACTTCGTCTCTTCTTGCTATTCTGGCTCCACTTGCAACTATTCTCCATATTTTAACCAGAGTAATCTTTTAATAATGTACATGTGATACTGTCTCATCCTTTTTCTCACTTGCTGAAAACCCTCCAATAGCTTCTCCAGTGCAACAGCTCCGATTGCAATGGCTTCCTGCAATTAGGATAAAAACTAAAGTCCTGAACACATCCTACAACTTCCTGCATGCTCTGACTCTGCCTTGCACTGCTCCCACTTTCTCACTGGCTTTCTTTTATTTTTTAAATTTATTTATTTATTTTTTGGTAATTTTGCCAATATTTTTTAAATTTTTATTTTATTATTATTTTTATACAGCAGGTTCTTATTAGTTATCTATTTTATACATATTAGTGTATATATGTCAATCCCAATCTCCCAGTTCATCCCACCACCACTGCCACCACCCCCTGCCCTGCTTTCCCCCCATGGTGTCCGTACGTTTGTTCTCTACAACTGTGTCTCTATTTCTGCCTTGCAAACCGGTTCATCTGTACCATTTTTCTAGATTCCACATATATGTGTTAATATACGATATTTGTTTTTCTCTTTCTGACTTACTTCACTCTGTTTGACAGTCTCTAGGTCATCCACTACAAACGACCCAATTTCATTCCTTTTTATGGCTGAGTAATATTCAATTGTATATATGTACCACATCTTCTTTATCCATTTGTCTGTCTGTCGATGGGCATTTAGGTTGCTTCCATGACCTGGCTATTGTACATAGTGCTGCAATGAACCTTGGGGTGCATGTGTCTTTTGGAATTATGGTTTTCTCTGGGTATATGCCCAGTAGTGGGATTGCTGGATCATATGGTAGCTCTATTTTTAGTTTCTTAAGGAACCTCCATACTGTTCTCCATAGTGGCTGTATCAATTTATATTCCCACCAACAGTGCAGGAGGGCTCCCTTTTCTCCACACCCTCTCCAGCATTTGTTGTTTGTAGATTTTCTGATGATGCCCATTCTAACTGGTGTGAGGTGATACCTCATTGCAGTTTTGATCTGCATTTCTCTCATAATTGGTGATGTTGAGCAGCTTTCCTTGTGCCTCTTGGCCATCTGTATGTCTTCCTTGGAGAAATGTCTATATAGGTCTTCTGCCCATTTTTTGATTGGGTTGTTTGTTTTTCTAATATTGAGCTGCATGAGCTGCTTGTATATTTTGGAGATTAATCCTTGGTCTGTTGATTTGTTTGCAAATATTTTCTCCCATTCTGAGAGTTGTCTTTTAGTCTTCTTTATGGTTTCCTTTGCTGTGCAAAAGCTTTTGTTTCATTAAGTCCCATTTGTCTATTTTTGTTTTTATTTCCATTACTCTAGGAGGTGGATCAAAAAAGATCTTGCTGTGATTTATGTCAAAGAGTGTTCTTCCTATGTTTTCCTCTAAGAGTTTTATAATGTCCGGGCTTACATTTAGGTCTTTAATCCATTTTTTTTTTTTTTTTTTTTTTTTGCCTCTCACTATTGTGGCCTCTCCCGTTGCAGAGCACAGGCTCCGGTTGTGCAGGCTCAGTGGCCATGGCTCACGGGCCCAGCCGCTCCACGGCATGTGGGATCTTCCCAGACCTGGGCACGAACCTGTGTCCCCTGCATCGGCAGGCGGACTGTCAACCACTGTGCCACCAGGGAAGCCCTCCAGCTTTCTTTTGATTTCCATTTGCATGGAATATATTTTTCCATCCCTTCACTTTCAGTCTGCATGTGTCCCTAGGTCTGAAGTGGGTCTCTTGTAGATAGCATATATATGGGTCTTGTTTTTGTATCCATTCAGCAAGCCTGTGTCTTTTGGTTGGGGCATTTAATGCATTCACATTTAAGGTAATTATCAATATGTATGTTCCTATGACCATTTTCTTAATTGTTTTGGGTTTGTTTCTGTAGGTCCTTTTCTTCTCTTGTGTTTCCCACTTAGAGAAGTTCCTTTAGCATTTGTCATAGAGCTGGTTTGGTGGTGCTGAATTGTCTTAGCTTTTGCTTGTCTGTAAAGCTTTTGATTTCTCCATCGAATCTGAATGAGATCCTTGCCGGGTAGAGTAATTTTGGTTGTAGGTTCTTCCCTTTCATCACTTTAAGTATATCATGCCACTCCCTTCTGTCGTGGAGAGTTTCTGCTGAGAAATCAGCTGTCAACATTATGGGAGTTCTTTTGTATGTTATTTGTCGTTTTTCCCTTGTTGCTTTTAATAATTTTTCTTTGTCTTTAATTTTGTTCAGTTTGATTACTATGTGTCTCGGCATGTTTCTCCTTGGGTTTATCCCGCCTGGGACTCTCTGTGCTTCCTGGACTTGGGTGGCTATTTCCTTTCCCATGTTAGGGAAGTTTTCAACTATAATCTCTTCAAATATTTTCTTGGGTCCTTTCTCTCTCTCTTCTCCTCCTGGGGCACCTATAATGCGAATGTTGGTGTATTTAATGTCCCAGAGGTCTCTTACGCTGTCTTCACTTCTTTTCATTCTGTTTTCTTTATTTTGTTCTGCTGCAGTGAATTCCGTCAGTCTGTCTTCCAGGTCACTTCTCTGTTCTTCTGCCTCAGTTTTTCTGCTATTGATTCCTTCTAGTGTATTTTTCATTTCATTTATTGTATTGTTCATCTCTGTTTGTTTGTTGTTTAATTCTTCTAGGTGTTTCTTCTTTAATTCTTCTAGGTCTTTGTTAAACATTTCTTGCATCTTCTCGATCTTTGCCTCCATTCTTTTTCCAAAGTCATCTTCACTATCATTATTCTGAATTCATTTTCTGGAAGGCTGCCTACCTCCACTTCATTTAGTTCTTTTTTTTCCTGGGGTTTTATCTTGTTCCTTCATCTAGTACCTCATCCTCTGCGTTTTCATTTTGTCTATATTTCTGTGAATGTGGTTTTCATTCCACAGACTGCAGGATTGTAGTTCTTCTTGCTTCTGCTGTCTGCCCTCTGCTGGATGAGGCTATTTAAGAGGCTTATGCAAGCTTCCTGATGGGAGGGACTGGTGGTGGGTAGAGCTGGGTGTTGCTCTGGTAGACAGAGCTCAGTAAAACTTTAATCTGCTTGTCTGCTGGTGGGTGGGGCTGAGTTCCCTCCCTGTTGGTTGTTTGGCCTGAGGCAACCCAGCACTGGAAGCTACAGGCTCTTTGGTGGGACTAATGGCGGACTCCAGGAGGGCTCATGCCAAGGAGTTCTTTCCAGAGCTTCTGCTGCCAGTGTCCTTGTCCCTGTGGTGAGCCACAGCCACCCCCTACTTCTGCAGGAGACCCTCCAACACTAGCTGGTAGATATGGTTCAGTATCCTATGGCGTCACTGCTCCTTCCCCCTTGGTCCTGATGTGCACAGTACTTTGAGTGTGCCCTCCAAGAGTGGAGTCTCTGTTTCCCCTGGTCCAGTCTAAGTCCTGCAAGCAAATCCCACTAGCCTTCAAAGTCTGGTTCTCTGGGAATTCCTCCTCCCATTGCCAGAACCCAAGATTGGGAAGCCTGACGTCGGGCTCAGAACCTTCAATCCAGTGGGTGGACTTCTGTGGTAAAATTGTTCTCCAGTTTGTGAGTCACCCACCTAGCAGTTATGGGATTTGATTTTATTGTGATTGCACCCCTCCTACCATCTCATTGTGGCTTGTCCTTTGTCTTTGGATGTGGGGTATCTCTTGTGGTGAGTTCCAGTGTCTTGCTGTAGATGATTGTTCAGCAGTTAGTTGTGATTCCACTGGTCTCGCAAGAGGGACTGAGAGCACGTCCTTCTACTCCACCATCTTGAGCCAGTTTCCTGGCTTTCTTTTAATCTGTTGAACATGGCAAAGTTATTCCACCCTAGAGTTGTAGTGATTACTCTTCTCTAGGCTTGGAATGCTTTACTTGTGTAATTCACTCTCATCTTGCAACTCCTGGCTGAAATGTCTCAGCTCAAAGAGAGGCCTTTCCTAACCACCCTAGTTGAGGCCAGGGTCTGCGATGGGGGGAGATAGTGGCAAGTGAGTCCCAGTGCAGAGGCAGGAATTTGAACGAAGCCTGGATCAGACCCACTTGCTTATCTTGGAGAGCCTCCCAAAGAGGTAGGAGGCAACTGGGATGCCCCCCGGGGACATAGGTGTTGGTGGCAGGCATTTTGGGGAGCTTGTCCTACAACAAGGACACTGGCAAGTGCCATTTTGGAATCCTCCTTCTAGCCTATTAGCACCAGGGGCTTACCCACCCACCAGTGGTCTGCCACTAGCCTCGGATCACCTGGACTACACAGCTAGCCTCGCCAGAACCTGGCCCTGTCCACCATGGGCCCGCAACCGCCACATGGGTCAGGGCCAGGCAGCCAACCAGGCCGGAGGCCAGTCCCACCTACGAGCATACCCACAGTAGTCAGCCCTGCCACAACAGAAGGGCCCACACAGCCCACATAGGGGGAACTTCTAGAGTTTATAGCTCTGGTGACCAGAGAGAAGTGTGCTGCTGGGCCCCATAGGACGTCTCCTACATAAGGCTACCAGTCCGAGATGGGGAAACATAACTGACCTACTTAATACATAGAAATAAAAATAGAGAATGAGGCAAAATGAGAAGACATAGGAATATGTTCCAATGAAAGAACAAGACAAAACCTCAAAAGAACTAAACAAAGTGGAGATAAGCAATCTACCCAGTAGAGTTCAAGGTAACAATCGTAAAGATGGTTGATGAACTCGGGAGAAGAATGAATGAATACAGTGAGGAGTTTGACAAAGAGTTAGACAATATAAAGAAGATCCAAACAGATCTAAAGAATACAATAACTGAATTAAAAAAAAAAAACCCACTAAAAGAAATCAACAGTGGATTAGATGATACAGAGGAACAGATCAGAGAACTGGAAGACAGAGTAGTGGAAATTACCCAGGCTGAACAGAAAAAACAAAAATAACTTAAGAAAATGAGGATAGTTTAAGAGACCTCTGGAACGACATTAAGTGTACTAACATTCACGTTATTGGGGTCCCAGAAGGAGAAGAGAGAGAAAAGGGGGCAAAGAACTCATTTGAAGAAATAATAGCTGAAAACTTTCCTAACCTGGGAAAGGAAAGAGATATCCAAGTTCAGGACGGACAGGGTCCCAAACAAGATGAGCCCAAAGGTCTCCCCACATCAAGACACTTTATAATTAAAATGGCAAAAATTAAAGAGAAAGAATTTTAAAAGCAGCTAGTTTCATTCAAGGGGACTCCCATGAGACTTTCAGCTGACTTTTCAGTAGAAGCTTTTCAGGCCAGAGGGTGTAGCATGTTATATTCAAAGTGGTAAAAGGGAAGAACCTACAACCATAGTCTACCCAGCAGGCCTATCTTACTGATTTGAAGGAGAGATAAAGAATTTTATGGACAAATAAAAGCTAAAAGAGTTCAGCACCACTAAACTGGCATTACAGGACATGTTAAGAGACTTCTTTAAGTGGAAAGGAAAAGACCATTATTAGAAACATGAAAATTACGAAAGGAAAAATCTCACTGGTAAAGGCAAACATACAGTAAAGGTAGTAGATCAACCACTTATAAAGCTAGTAGGAAGTTTAAAAGACAAAAGTAGTAAAATCACCTATATTCGCAATAAGTAGTTAAGGGATACACAGAACAAAAAGATGTAGAATATGATGTCGAAAACATTAAACGTTGGGGGAGGTTAAGAAAAGCACAATACAGTGTTGGCAAAAGAACAGATAAATAGAGCATGGAATAGAATAGGAGTTCAGAGTTCAGAGACAGAGCCATGTATATATGGGAATTTAATATACAATACAGCACCACAAATCAATGGAGAATAGATGGACTATTCAGTAGAAGATGCTGGGGAAATTGGTTCACTGTATCCCTACTTAATACTGTGTACAAAATAGACTAGATATAAAAATAAATCCAGTAAATTAATAGAAGGATATATAGAAAAATATGTTTGTGTCCTACAGGCAAGGGAAAGATTTTTTTAAGAAAGACTTCAAAAGTTCAAATAATAATAGCTAATACTTATCTAGCACAGGAGCCCTGATGGACAAAGGAGAAGGTGGTCCTCTCCTTTTAGGGGTTTGCTTGTCTCAGTGAAGTTTACTCAGAGCTGTTTACTCAGCTCTATTCAGAGCTGTTTCTAAGTAGTGGAGCGAAGAGAAGCCCCTTCAGTTCCCTACTCTGGTGTGGGGAAGTGTGGCATATATAGGAGTAGATTGCAATGAACAGTGGTCATCAGGCTTTCCTTGCCCACTGATAACTATGTGGACTTGCATGGTCCACCATCTGTTGTTCCAGAACCTAGGGTTTGCCCATTTTCCTTAATTTTCACAACCTCAAAAACTGAAGCTTGTGTTAGAGTACACTCTCGGAGTTTTCCTTAAAAGCCCCAGAGAGCAGCTCAGCCTGGCTTTGGAAGAGCAGGGACGGAAGCAAAGGCAATAAAGAAAACTTCTCATTACCCATCTCTGGGGGCTTCCAAAAATGATTGTTTTCGCTTGACCTCAAGGTCAAGACAACCAGTTTTATTGTGTTCACTGTCTCAGAGGACAAGCTTTAGCGAGCGCCTTGTTTGCTTCTTATAGTATTAAAATAGACAATGAAATTGGCTTCTCAGAAGATCATTTCACAAAGTCCCTGTTGCTCTGTGGGGAATATTTGTTTCCTCATTTATATTCATGTCTCTAAAAGACAAGTAGACCTTGAATGAAATTTCAGGCGACAGTAAATTATAAATAATGTGTCCATATTTTTTTTTCTCTTCCATACTTCTTGTATTTAATTCTCCCCAGAGTCTTGTGCAAACACCAGAGACAAGAGGACAGAATGCAACAAGGGGAGACATCTTGATCAAAGGAGGTTTTCGAGGTTTTGTGGGAGTCAGTTCTTCCCTTTTGTCTCTCTCTCTTTTATTTTTATTTTTTTTATTTTTTTTACTGTATCTCTCTTTTATTTTTATTTTATTTTTTGTAACATCTCAACTTTTTTCTAGACCCTTAAGTAGGCATCTACTTGAAATGAGTCTCTTTACTTGGCCCACCCAGGACAAGATGAGGGCTTGTCAATGGATGGAGGCCACTTTGGGGTCCAGCTTTAAGCTCTTTTGTTCCCTAAGACACAATATAAAAAACGCTTAGAAAGATCAGCTGAGATCAGCCTGTCCTAAGAATAGGATGCTGGTAAGTGGAAAGCTCAGGTACTGTCAGTGAAGTCAGAAAGGATGCCAGTTATTAGAATGAAATTAGCCTCTAAATCCATCAGCCCTGGTTTGCCATAACATAGGATGCTCTGGTGTTCCTCAGCCCTCTTGCCCAGCAGGAGTGATTCATGGGGTTCAGGCCAGCAGGCCTCCAATCTTTCGAGTAAGGGAAGATACTCTGCTCTTTGTTTTTCTCTTTTCCTCCCTCTCTCTCTCTCTCTCTCTCTCTCTCTCTCTCTCTCTCTCTTTTAAGCAAGTGACAGGATCCTGCAGACGGAGCTTGCAGGGTACACCATGTGGCTTCAGAGGTATGAAGGGAATAAGCACTGGTCCTGATGGAGGGGCAGGAAGAGGATGGTTTGGGATGTGCTGAGTGTTGGGGGTGCTCAGAGAAGAGCAGAGTCAGACCTGAGGCGCTGCTGCCCCAACCTCTCTTCCCAGAGGAAGCCCACTCTCAGGGCATCTCAGGAGATATATGGGCAGACAGGGGCGTTCTGGGATGAGAAACACCTGGGCGCCCAGGTGCCGGAGGCCTCTCTTTTCCCAGACTCCTTGTAAAGGAATCTAGCTCATGCCACCTATCAAGTAAACCCCAATCGTCTTCTTGAGGACATCTCCACCCCCATACTTAGGAAGCTGGTACTCTTGTACTCTCTTCTTCAATAAAATTTGCTTTTTTGGTGGGGCAATTGGAGGATGGGGGTAGAAAAGGGGGAGGGCGTGGCACAGGCAATGAGGACTCATTCATATTGACATGCAAATGACTCTGTAGGCGTTGTGTAATTTATTCAGGGAAATTTGCATGTGCGGTGGCAGAAAGAGCCTGCAATCAGAGGGACATGGGGCATCATACTCTGCAGGCAGTACCTTTTTGCCTGTGTCTTCCCTTTGAAGGATACTGAGAACCCTCTCCTCCTAGAGCTTTCTTTAACCAGAAACCCCTCTTCTGTGCTCTGCAGCTGGGATTTAACTATTCCACTCAACCACCATTTAGTATGTCTGCTATGTGCCAGGCTTTGTGCAAGGTGATGTCACATGCATTATTACTTCTGTCCCTGAACTTTTCATTCTGTAACTGGTCATTTCAGGGGGTTCTGATAAATCTCCAAGACAAAGCCAGCAGGGTTTGGTATGCATCAGTGATTGAGATTTAAAGTCGAGCTTTCCAGTAAAACTCTGTGAAAACTTCTAAACGTGGACCCATCTTTGCCATGTACCACTGTAGTTGTAGTAGCAAGTCCTTCTCTGATTCCCCAAACTGCTTGGAGCAGCTCAGGCAGTAACTTACATCGAGGGTACAGGCAAGTGGGCTCTTCAGTGTTCTCCTTTCTGAGGGGTATTGGTCATGCTGCAGTCGCCCAGTGTCAGTTGAAGTCTCATACAAACAAACGAAGGAATACCTAAATACATCCTGATGGTTCCCCTGTGCTGTCCTCCGAACAAAGCCACTCCCCTGGGCTCTTCCCCAGATTTCCACGAATTGTCAACCCTCTGCTTATTGGATCTTGCTGGGCCCCCAGCTGGATTTGGGATTCTAACTATTGCACACCCGCTGGAGGCAGCTTCATCTAGGAGAGGCCAGCGGTGGGCACAGAAGCTGGCATATTTTACAGCCCAGGCAGACCTGGAGCAAGGCGCAGCTGCAAGATACTGCAGAAACCTCAGGCATATTGCCGTCCTGCTCACAACCACTAGCTGTGGCGTTACCAGGATGGGAATTGAAAGCTCATACTACACTGAGCAAGCCTGGAAACCCATGCATTTTTGGAATGAAATGACTAGTTTAGACCTAATAAATATCCAGATCAGGGGCTCTGTTTATGTTCCTGTCATCTGTATTTGTTTTAGGGGAAGGAAAATTTTAATTCAGTGAAAAAGCTCCAATCCATGGGTCTTAGAGCGGTGGCTTAGGAAAGGAAACCCTAGAGGACCCTTTAATTAACCTGTCAATGTGCAGGGAAGAGCTTGACCAAGAAGAGGGTGATGCCTTGGTTCTGAGATAAGATACCCCTAGAAAGGTCATGGAGGGTGAGCGTAACCGACTTCAGCCCATAAAAGAGATCAAGTGTCCTCCAAATTCCACTTGTCAAGGACCCATCTTGGATTCATGTCTTGGTTGTGTGAGCAAGGTTTATTTTTATTTTTTAATTAAAAATTGTTTTCCTGATTAATGTGCTCATTGTCGACACTTTGCAAGATATTGAAAAGTATAAAACAGAAAGAAAAAGGGGACTCATTCATAATCTCACTACCCTAAAGAATCACTAGCGATGTTTTAATGTATTTGATCCAGTGTCCTGCTTTGTTATTCAGAACAAGTCTAGTGGGGGAGGCACCTGGGTAGGGATGGGGGAATTTCTGTCACTTCTCTCTGGTGATGGGAGGATGGGCTCTGGGGTGTGGACAGCAATCCAATCACCCTGGCGCTCTAAGACAGCAGGCAGAAGTGTGTCTAGGGATAAGGAACATGCCTACACTTGCCCCACACTGTGTAGAGCCAACCCCCTCAGAGTATGGGAGGCGGAGAGAATTCAAGGCGTGGACTGGGCAGTCCCACACTACAGACTGTAGAGAGGTACCGTGGGAAGTGTTAGAAAGGGTTGTTAACAGCACAGACCCCAGAGGCAGAACACCTGGGGGTCAATCCCAGGTCTCCTACTTGAGAGCTATGGGATCTTGGGTGAGTTACCTCACCTCTCTGTGGCCCAGTTTCCTCATCTGTAAATAAGGATACTAGAACATACCTCATAGGTTGTCATGAGAATTAAATAGTACACGTAGTACAGTTAGAACAGCAGTGCCTGTCAGATAGCCCTCAAAGGTCAGGTGCTAGTTTATTTCCTGTTATACACATTAGGACACCCTTATCCCTTAAGGGCATTTCCAGTATCTTCTGCTGATACTTAAATGAGGGAAGGCAGGAAGAATGCTGGATTTAGAAGGAGAAGACCTTGGTTCAAGTTCTGACCCAGCCACTTACTACCTTGTAAGTTACTTGATCTCCATGCACCTGAGTTTCATCATCTGAGATGAAATGGGGATAATAAGGCCTTTCTCACCAGTTGTTATAAGGATGAGTTGAGACCACAGAAATGCAAAAGTGCTTTGTGTGTGGAGAAGAACCACAGTTTTAATACTGGGACTTTACTCCTGTGACTTTTACTAGGTGAATCTGATTACAGGCAGCAGAGGAAGGAAGGAGGGAAGGACAAACTGTGCTGGAAAGACCCTCGCAGAAAATCTAAACAGGAGCCTGCTCTCTTACTTGGTGCATTTAGTTGGTGCAGGTGGACGAGGACTTTGCACTGCTGGCTCCTGTGGTTGCCTTGGTAGTGAGAGGTTCCTGGCAGGGCCTTGGAAGGCAGGAGTGGAGGGAATAATTATTTTCCTTTGCAGGAAGAGGCAGTTGAGTTACTCTGATGGGCTCCTCCCTGGCCAAGTCTCAGCAGAGTCAACCGAGGAGCCAGACGCCACGCAGGGGAGCAGAAGGCATCAGGGTAGCAGGAACTCTCTCACCTGTGGTGAAGGCGGTGGAGGTGATGCTGCTCCGCTCGGTGTCCTGGGCCGCCTGCAGGAGCACCGTGTAGTCTGTGCTCTCAGACAGGCCCTCCAGTCGGATCCACGTGTCCTCCGCATCCACAATCAGCTCCTGCGGGATAAGCGGAGGAGGGAGGTGGAAGGGGGTGAGCAGAGGGGTCACCATGGAGGGCAGTGGGGAAGGGAAGTTTAGACCCCAAGGTCAGTATTGCAGTGGGCATTTTTATCCTCTCCATCCCACATTATGTAAGAAGGAAACCGTTCCTAAGCAGGGAAAACAGCTCCTATGTGAGACTGAGGCCAGCTCCTATCTCACGGATGCACATGGGGAGAAACTTAGGCCCGGCACTATTGAACCCAGTGGTTTTCGGATTGCACGGGGCCTCCTGGAGCCCTGAGATGCAGGAACCTAGGCTTCCCTCTTCCACATCCAACAGACTAGCTCTACTTAAATCTATTCGCTGTATTTGGCTTCTGAATATGATTTCACTTTTAAAAAGGATTCCACTGTTAACAAAAATTTGACAACCAGTGCTCTAGGTGAACTGTTTCACCTGGTCACCTAAAACCGAAATTTGTCATCTCTACTGCGGGCTATATAGATGTAGCCCTTATAATGCTTATCTAGAGGCATATGAGACTGTCCAGTTTGGTATCCAGCTCATGTTTGCTTGGCCCTGTTAGTGAAAAACCGTTCCAGTACTGTGTACTTATATTGCCTTGGAAGCTGGTGCGTCATCATATTGGTCGCATCACCACAACTAGGTGAAGTTGCAGGGTAGATGCCCCCATTACCTAGAGAAGAAACTGAGGCTCAGAGAGGTTGAGTGCTTTGCCTCAACTTGTGTGGAGAGGAATAGTGGAGGCAAGATTAGCACCCAAATCGCTGGCTTGCAGATGAGGGCTCTTTCCTCAACAGCACGCTAGGTACCCATAGTGGCAAAACTAGCTTGTTCCCTTGTGGATTGCTTGACAGCAACAGTCTTTCCCCTTTCCAGAAAAATCTCACCTTGCGGCTTCCATCGGTGGATTTGTAGGTCAAGATGTAATTCTCAGTCTCTGCTCTGGGAGGCTGCCAGGAGATCAGGGCACTTTGTCTGGTGACTTCACTTGCTGTCAGATTGGCAGGAGCGTCCAGGACTGCAGAGAGGAGAAAATGCCAGTAGTGCCTGCCCCTCTATCTCCTTCCTCTTTGATTCCAGGCGTGTAGATCAGTATGTCTATCTATGTGGTCTCTGGGCTGCTCACATGCTAACCCCAGTTCTAGCTTGGACAGGAGCCTAAAGGGCACTCCTGGGTCAGAAGATAATCGTCATGTCATGATCATTCCTGCAGCTATTCCCCCTTCCCTCACCTGACCCTCTGGGCCTAGATGTGATATCTTCAGATCTGACCCTCTAGGTCTGAAATCATGACCTTGTTAAACCTGCATGTCTGTGAGTTCACTCTTGAACATATAACATTCCCACATCTATACCTTTGTCTACTGTTCTCCTGGCCATGACCGTACCCAGCAACTCCCTCCCCAATATTAAGCTCTTTAATATCTATCAGATTTTTCCGGGCCAGATGCATTCTCAGTACTGGCCTCTGTTGGCCTGGTTCTACTGCTGTCAGCCAGACCCAGGAAGAGAGCTGCAACTCACTTTCACTGGCATTTGGGCAGCAGTTAACTAAAATAAGGATAGCTCACAGCTGCATTGTCCAAAACCTATAGACTATAATCTAGTTGAGCACATGGAAACTGATCATTTTCAGGATCAATAAAAACCTCCCAGGATACTAGATATGTAGCTGACCATGTACTCACGGGTAGAGAAGTTGGTGCTGATCGTGCCACTGGTGAGAGGCCCACTGGCGGCATACATAGTGACGGTATAGTGGGTCCTAGGAAGCAGGTCAACAAGCTGGAATTCCTCACTGTCTCCATCAACCAGGATGGTCTCTCCAGCAACTGAAATCAGATGGTTATGGATAAGGAATGAATAAGGCTCTTCAACTTAGGAAAGACCTATCAAGTCCAAAGGCATTTCATAAAGATGCCAATATTAGAGAATTTTGGAAAAAATCTTTTAGAGGTTATTGAGCTTAGCATTTTATTCCATACAAAGCTCCCCTCTCTTCTTTTTTTTTTTTTTTTTTTTTTTCCAGTATGCGGGCCTCCCACTGCTGTGGCCTCTCCCGTTGCGGAGCACAGGCTCCGGACGCGCAGGCTCAGCGGCCATGGCTCACGGGCCCAGCAGCTCCACGGCACGTGGGATCCTCCCGGACCGGGGCACGAACCCGTGTCCCCTGCATCGGCAGGCAGACTCTCAACCACTGCGCCACCAGGGAAGCCCCTCCCCTCTCTTCTTGTTTTGCATCTTAATTGAGAAATTATTTGGAGGCCAAATTGTCTTTTGTATAACTTCTACTCGGGTCTCTGGAGTTACAAGAATAAACCAAATCCTTTGTCTACCTGACCTCTTCCTGCCCCCCACCCTTCCTAGTCAAGTCTTCTCTCTTCTAGACTGAGAAAGTTCAGCCCCCAGTCCCCATTGTATGTATGTGATGATTCCAAAACTGTCACAATCCTGGCTACCTTTCTCTAAACGAGTAGCAGTCTATCAGTGTCCCTGCTGAAATACAAAACTCTGAAGAGAATTGAAAACAATCATTGAGATTGTTTCACTACAATACATTGTAACGTCAGTACATTGTCAGTTTTCATTGTACTGACAATGAAAGAAACAGGGTCAGTCTCTGCTTCTATTTGTGCCAATTATGTATATTAATCCATAGGTTTTGAGACAGTCATGGGATATTGTTATAGGTTTTGAGACAGTCATGGGATATTGTTATCACATGCTGAGATTATTATTCATCAGAGATCTTGTTTATAACACACTCCCCAGCCTTACCTTGTGTAGTTGGTTTTAGTTGATTTTTTGCACCCATGGGAAGAGCTTTGCATTCATTTCTACCGCATTTTTTGTTGACTGAGTTTTGGGCCACTGTTTCAGTATATTAAAATATACGTGAATTTGGCTTCTATTGATCACAGTTTTGTCTTTTGGAAGAGCTCACACAATGGCTCTATTTCTTTAATATCTTCCTTTGCATATGCTGCCAACAGTCAGCTCCCCAGCCACATCGACTACAGCACTTCCTCAACCCCCCACTCTCTCTCTCCATACAGGTGCTGTTTTTCTTGGAACGCCCCTTCTTCTCCTGTTCTCTTTGTCTTTAACTTTATCTAAGATCTGCCTTCTTTCTTCCCCTCAACACCTTCACCCCAAATCACAGTGGCCCATCAGAGGTGGCACACTGGTTTTTTGTGCTTGCCCAGATCATGACACTGCCCACGTTGGGTTGTAACTCTTTACTTGTCTGCGTCATCACCAGAAGTGAGTTCTGCAAAGACAAGAACCCATGTTTGGTCTCTGAATCATTATAGCCTTAGAGAGTGCATGGCACATGGGAGGGCAGCAAGAGTAGTTGTTGAATGAATGGAAATTAATGGCTATGATGGAGCTCTGTGCTTCGTATCTGTGAGCAGGTGCATCTGACTGCCTTAGGGGAATAATGGAGATAGTGTTGAAACTAAGGCTTAAAGGATGGGTTTACTAGGCAGATAAGTAGGGAGAGCGTTTCCTGGTAGAGGAAAGAGCATGTGCACGGTGGTTTGAGAAGGCAGGTGAGAATTAAGAAATGCAGGGTCATAATGTGCAAGGAGGAGTGGTAGGGGTTGAAGTGGCTTTTGCATGCACACAGGGAGGTTAGGATGTATCCATAGTAATGATATTCATTCTCTGAGGAGGGTCAATCATTCAATCAGCTATGTAACTCCAAATGTGGTCCACCATGTATTTTTCCATCTAAGTGGTAAGTGGGTCTTTTTATTGCCTTGCTGAGATACTAATGTGCTCTCAGACTTGCCAATTAAAAGAAAAGGACATAAAGTGGTTTTGGTGAAACTGATACTTAGTGAACCTGTGCTGGTATGTAGTAATCACTGATTCCCTTCCAGCTTATTTAATAGTCTGTTTTGGTTTTTACTTTCCCAAGCTTTGACAGTCAGTTTACTTTTCAGCTTACAGAATTGACTTAATCTGTCATTCTTGAAAATTAAGACATCTGCCTGCCTTCTCTCTTCTGGTATCTCTGTTCTCTGGATTCCTGCCTATAACCCACAATATTCTGTGAGCACATGTATAATTTAGGCAGGGAAATAATTTTCCTTGGCTTAGGAACTTGAATTACTCAACACTATTTTGCTTTGGGCTTCTCTGTTCAACTTCAAATAGCATTAAGGTGAACAAGTAAGGTGAAGAAGACGTTGCAACTCAAGATTTCATGTTGGCTCAACCTTTTGGGATGGATATGAGTAGAGAAGATCAAAGCAACGGAAGAGCTTAGTAGTTCTGAATCCTTTGTCACCTGTTACCATGGATGGTCCTTTAGTGTTTTGTTCGCTCTGTAAATATCTAGAAAAGTCAGCTTTCTTGCCTGCAGCATTTTGGGGCAAGTTCTGAGTTTTGTCTTCCAAGTGCTGTTTCTGTTTTTGTTTTCCTCTTGGTTACATACCCTTCTTATACCTTTTAGATTCAGCTTTCTCAATTCTCATAGTTGATACAGTGCACAGTTTGGGGGCTATCTTGAGGGCTTTATGGTGAAATTAAAGCAGGAAAATTTCCAATTTTCTCTCAGATGGATAAAATGTTTTGGTTTTTTTTTTTTACTTTCACACTAGCCTTCAGCCCCAATCCCCGCCGTTCCCCCCTGATGCCTAGAACCGCAGACACCCACCTGCAAAGTGTGTGAGAACAATGACGTAGTTCTCCACTTCACTCACTGGTGCCTTCCACTGCAGCAGAGCTTCTGTTGGAGTGATGTTGGTAGCAGTCAGATCCACAGGATTGTCCATGGCTGAAACAGTACAGGAAAATATCAGGTAAAGGTAAGAGGAAAGGTAAGGTACAGGATGGAAGAGCAGAGAACCGTCTCCTATAGTTTCACCCAGGATGCATGTCTGCTGCTGCACTATACAAAATAATGAAGTGAGTGAGGACCTCTTTCCTATCTCCCCTTCTGATTCCATCAGCCCCTTCCCCTTCTCCTGTTCCTCCTTCCTCTCAAGCACCGCGTGCTCCCCTAATTGCCCTCAGATCTTCCTTTTTAATTAATTCATTAACTTCTTATGTGCAGAGGGCTGTCAGGTGTTACGGGGGTGTCCGAGGTATGGATGTTGTGTTTTAGATATTTAAACCTAGATGGAGAAACTAAGAACATGCTATGGAAGCTATTATATTTCTAGTCAATGAGCTAATACGCTTCCCAGGCTCTTTGTTCTTTGATAAATACAAGGGGCATGCCTTGTGGAACAGTCTCTGTTGATGAACGTCAGGAAGTATGGTGGGAGTTCCATGAAGTCAGGGAGTGACCCCAGCACCTGGAACTTAGAAGTTACTCAGTAAATACTTGTGGAATGAAGAATGGGACTCAGGTTGCCTTTAAAGTCAGATCTGATTACTGAATTCTTGCTTTGCTACTTACGAGGCTGACTCTCTACTGAGTCCTGGGGATCCTTTTTGTGGCATAGAGAGTCAAGGGACTTCGTCCAGGCTTAAAGCCAGGAGTGCCTGTTGAGGAACAGAGGTTGCTCATCATAGCACCATGTTCTTATTCTCACTTGCCTATGCTCCATGCGTTTGTTTCCTTACTGTGCCTCCCTTCCATAAAGTTGGGATTTATTTTAGAAATGCAGGTTATTACAGTCGTTTAGGCATCAGCTCACCCTATGTGTCATGGAGTTTACTTTTGGGGACCAAGATATGCTGTTGATCTGGTCCTGTTCTCTGACTGAAGGTTCTTATCGCTTGTCTATGTCTTTTATTTCCAAGAAACAACCATAAAGTATGTTTACAATTTTAACATCTGAATTGTATCCATAATCTGTGCCTTGAGCAAGGTCTTCGAATGCAACCTTATTGAAAAGAAACAAAGAAGAAAAGTCTTATGAGACTACAATTAGCTTGACCTCTCTGAGATTGACCATGAGACTCCGAGGAGTACTCATTGCCAAAAGTTATCAAATCATAGACATCGTATTAAAACAACAAAATAAAACATTTCTGTGGGTA
Source organism: Lipotes vexillifer (assembly GCF_000442215.2). Lineage (NCBI taxonomy): Eukaryota > Metazoa > Chordata > Mammalia > Artiodactyla > Lipotidae > Lipotes > Lipotes vexillifer. The sequence goes on along the minus strand of NW_006777938.1, from coordinate 767,883 downwards.
ATCTGGTTATTGGGAGTTGCCAAAATAGCTCTGCCTAAACTTGAAGGAGGGCAGTTTGGGTTGGTGCACTACTGAATACATGCATTAGAGAGACTTGCTTATGACCAAGAACCCAAGGAATGAGTTTTTGACCTGAATTGTTGTTCTCCTTTACTTCCGGGGTAGGAGGCTCTTGAAGTCCATTTTATTGTCCTCACTGAGAAAAACCCTAATTTCTTTAACATGATTTCTAAGACTTTGAGGAAAGTATGGGGGGTGGGGAGGGGCTTCTTTTTACTCATTGGACATCACTTCAGGTCAATATCAGTTGATACTTTAATGGTCATAGATAACTTGATAGAATGGGTAAGATTGAACCAAAAACACGGCTGCATTATCTGTAGTCATAGGCATGGAAGGAGATTAGGGAAGATTAGAACATCCTGTGGTGTCTTTAGATGAATACTTTGAGTTTCTGAAGGAATGTTTCTTTGGCCACGGCCATGGGGATGTTCCTTCTGGGCTAGTGGGTGTATCTACAAAAGCAGTGAGGAATTCCAAGTTGCCCCCGTTCAGAAAATACGATCCTCTGAGGGAAGTAAGCAGCCTCAGGAAATCCAGGCGTTCTCCTCATGAGGCAAGCTGGATGTTTTCCTGTGTGCTACAGGAACGATAGCCTCATGGAGAGTTAGGTCTGGGGTTGCAACAGGAAACTTTGGCTGTTCCCTCTTGTGTCTTCTGCAGCAAATCCTTCCTAGTTTTGCATGATGGGCTGGCTGAGGGGTCAGAGAAGGAGAGCAGGGGAGCTGCTGCCAGAGCCCTGTCCTCTGGCCCATCATGTTTCCACAGAAAAGCGCCTCCTTCCTCCTCCCTGGAGCATAAAGCAAGAACAAGTGCAGCTGCTTGGTGGTTTCTGGTCACATAGGATGAGGAGTTTCATGACCCCAAGGGTCATTACTGGAATAACAGCCCCCTTTTGTTTTTTTCTCTAAGGTAAAGTTTCCTTGTCTGAGTCTTTTTAACAATTAGACGGGATGAATCAGATGTCTGTTCTGGAATTCATTCTGTCATGAGTCTTCGGAGGGTTCCTTTTCATACTGGAAGTTCCATGAAAATATCTGACCTAAACCAGTAAGACTCTTAGAAGCTGTCTCTCTAAACTCCTGGTGTTACAGAGGAGGTCAAAGGGGAGAACACTGCAAATTGTTCTACATAACAGTGAGTCACAGGAGCACCCGGGAGAGGAGCCTGGGATCCCAGGATCAGTGTCCTCTGCCTTAGCTGGGACAGCTTCACTCTTCCCCTCTTCCGTTGGACGCAGGTCCTCAGCCA
>NW_006777938.1:752646-766181 GCF_000442215.2 Lipotes vexillifer | reverse complement strand
CGCTTTCCCTCTTCCGTTGGTCGCAGGTCCTCAGCCAGGGTCCCGACTTGGCCCACAGTAGGGAGACGTGCCCACCTGTGTGCACGAGAGTGCAGATCCGCTCGCTCTCCTCTCTGCCCCGCACGCTGCTGAGGCTGATTTCATATTCGGTAGCTGGGTGCAGCTTGCTGATGGTGAATTCTGTCACTGTGTTGGGCACCACCGAGCTGTCTAGCCGTCCCACTAAGGAAGAACAGAAGCCACAGGTCAAGTTCAGTGGATCCCGTATATACGCAGCTCATAATACAGGAGCTCCTGGTGGCACTCTTTTTCTCATGAAGCCAATATGGGTGCAAGGCTCAGCACCCAGTTGGGGGACGGGGAAGCTGGGAATGTTGGAACTTGAAGAGACCTTGCATGCTGATCCCACCCCCTCGTTATATAGGATCCCAGGAGCAAAGGAAAAAAAACCTATTTATTAGGTGGTTTTCTAACAAACTAGTCTTAAACAGTATAGAGGGAATGGCAGAAAAGAGTGGTCCATGCAGCCCAGAGACAGAGTAGTCTGGAAATTTATCCCACCTCCTCACTGGAAGTGATTGTACCCTCTACTTCATTAACAGTTCCACGTGCACCAGCAAGAACTGTTAGGATGCAGGTGAGGTCTGGGCCAACTTCCTCTGACTCCTAACTTGGCTGGAGTGGCCATAATAGGACCACCGTCACTGTGGTTCCCTCCAAGACTCCATCTGGCTCTGTGGTGTCTTTAGGCATCCCCTGGGGTGTTTAGCCTTGGACTTTAATTCTCTCAGAAAAGTGCATGTGACCCTGCCTCTTGGTAGACTCTTTTAGAGTTCTTTGTTTCTCGCTACACTGTCTGGATAATGGCGACCTATTATCATGGTTCACTCTACTGGTGAAGGGCCTGCTTTTTGAGTGAATGTAATCAAGCCTTTTGTGAGAGGAGCTGGTGAGTTCTGGACTCCTTGGCTTCTCCTCGTCAACCTACTCTCATTCTGATGCAGCATGCTGCAGAGAGGATGGAAATTGCAGGCAGGAGGGTGATATCCCCTGGGATATGCTAGTTCTCCCATAACAATCTTCATCCAGCTCCAAATCCCATTCATCTTTGAGAAACCAAGAAACTTTATTACCTTGTGTTGGCCGATATGATACTCGGTAGTAATCAAAAGACGCAACAGGAGGGCTCCAGGAGACCATAACCGAGTCCTTGGTCACATTGCTGATTGTGATGTCTTTGGGGGGATCAATTCCTAAAGGCCCCGGGTGGTTATGGGAAAAAGACAGGAAGCACAGTGTGAAAAACAAATTCCTATTTTGGGTAAGAGCTAATGGTGTCCCAGAGGGCAGACAAGACCTTACTTTATACTAGGGCAACCTTAGAACCATGATCAGGCTGAAGTCTCTCTTGAAACCTCATAGGAGTGGCCAGTGTCATATGTTCCTGGAGAATATTTTAACAACATGAAGTCAAGCTGTCAAGGTCTGTGCCTGTGCAGCAACTGTTACCTATCTGTAGGCCAACTGGGAAATTTCCTTTAAGTTTGTATGTTTTATTTTGAACTGGGAGTAATGGTCATTCTCTCTGGGGCAGCTTCTCTTGGACAAACCCAGCTCTCTCCCTATCTCTGTTAAGCAGCCGCCTTTTGTTCAATTTGGAAAAATTGCTCTTGACTATAGAGGGATTTCAGAGCACAAGTCCAGAACAAATCCACTTCCCTAAACTGTATTTTATTTACACTATATACTTTGGGTTTTTTTGACTACTGGAAGATTGCAGGGTCAAAACCAGCTGAGTGTTTAATCCACTTGTTCAGTTTATGAATTCTTGTAAGTATGTAAGAAACCACCCAAACACACATGTCCTCACCCACATGCACACTCACATTTGTGATTATATATGAGAAGGATGAGATACAAATGATCCAATTCAGCTGAGAGTACCTGTGTTTTCCAAACAACGTGCAGATCACCCCATTCTCAGAGTACCAGGTCCCTGTATGGTTGCATGCTAGTCGCATATGATCCTGAGGAAGCGTCATTCACATCAGTGAACTTACTGGACAGTCAAGAGATGGCACTCCAGAACAGGAACAGATGTCTCCTCACTGTAGAAGGGTTTCCCTCTTGGAGACTAGCTCTCTCCAGGGCTTTCTCCTAAGTTGGTAGTGGGAAGACATCTGGACCAATGCATTAAAGGCCTGGCCTCCTCAAGACATTGAGTCCACCCTACCTTCTAAATGGAAGTTTCCCATCTTATACATTTTGTGCGGCCCTGGAAGAGGTGGCTGTTTCAGAACAACTCATAGACGCTCTCTTGATAAATGAGGTGGTCCCTTACTCCTTGGGTGTTTCTCCTTGTAAATTCCATTGACTTGTTGAAGACTACTGTGGGAACCCCCCTCACCACCTGCTGTCAAGTCCTCCAGCCTTACCTGTGGTGATGGAGCCCATGATGGGCTCAGAGGTCACTGTGCCATGGACTGCCACCAAGTTCACAATGTACTCGGTGGCTGGCTGCAGGCCCATCAGGACAGCATGCCTCTTGGTGGCATCTAGAGAGACCTCCATCATCTCTTCCTCTTCATCCCGGGGGCTGTAGTTCAGAATGAGTCTGTCTGCTGGAGGGGATGGGTCACTCCAGGTGATGTTCACACTGGAGGAGGTCACGTGAGAAAAGTGCAAATGGGAGATGGGGCGGAAGCCTGCAAAGCAGAGGACATGGATGGTTCTGAAATCCACATGAGGTGGTGGGGCCACTGGGATAGAAGAGGCACCTGACTGAAGAGATCTCCTTTCCTCGCAGATAAGGACTATACCTTCACCTGTTGACCCAGAGCTTCCACATTCTCACTCTCCTGTTCTGTCTACTCTCCCTTCTCCAAGCCGTACACTGAAAAATGAATGCCCTCAGCAGTATAAAACCAGCATTACCTCTGAGTTATTCATAATACTGATCTAGGATTTAAAACCTCTATCCTGGAAGGAATTTAACATGATCCCATGGATCCTCAGAATGCCCACTGATTTTGTGCAGGCAGGGAATTATGAACAGAATCAACCACTGTGTGCAGCCTATAGGAAACCAGATACAAAATTTCAGGCATGCAGGTAGCCTTGTTCATCACCCCCTTTACCTCCAACCATTCCCTCTTGAGGTATTTATTAGTTTCTCCTCTATCTCTTCTTTCTCTACCTACATTCTTCCTTTCTCTAAAGGATATGGGGCATTGGAAGAGTGGGTTGCCTAGATGACCTTCTCACACTAAGATCTGTTGATCCCTGAACCCAGCTGAGATTTCTGCTGTCCTGGTACCTGTGAAGGCATCCACCGTGGACTCCAAGCTCTGCTGCCGACCCCTCTCAGCTGTAATTGAAATGATGTACTCTGCCCCGGGCTCTAGATCTGTCAGTGTGTACGAGGTCCTGTCCTTGGGCACAGTGACTTCGGAGGCGATCCCAGAGGATGGGGTGAATGTGATTCGGTAGTGGTCAATGGGGCCACTGGCCTTTGTCCAGATGAGGGAGATGGAGGTTTCTGAGGAGGCTGTCACCATAAGGTCTCGAGGACTGTCAAGTTCTGTGGATCAACATAAGTGGCCTATTTTACATAAGTTCCACAGGAGGGCCAGTATTTATTGGAATTGGACCCCCTGTGGATTTCTAAGCTATCAGCGGGTCTGCTGACCATGAAAATTGGCTTGTCACTGCTGACACTTATCTCACACTTTATTAAGCACCTTTCCTTTGAAAGATGGCCGGGGGCTTGGCATATAGATGAACAATCTGCAGGAAGGCATTAGTAACTCTAACACCACTGGAATACACCCACCTCTGGGACAAAGCTGGCTGCTGATTTTTAAGCTCTCCGTAATCATTTTCTCCCAGCCTTTCTCAGTAAACCAACCAGGGCAAAACAGGTACCACCGTCAAGTAGGGATATGCCATTCCTGGCAACCGTAGCTACCTCTGTTCCTGGTGCCATTTTGACTGACCTGGCCATCGTTGTGCAGGCAACAAGGTCTGAGGATTCCTGGGGACCCATGTCCATGTGGTTCTCTAGAGAGGTGGTCTATGCTGGACAACCTTGGGACAGGGATTGGTTCAAAATCCCCAGCCCAGCCCAGGCTGCTTGTACTTAAGTTACTAAAGTGACTTTGGAATTTGCCCGGGATTTGGAAGCAAAACTGCTGGATCCAGAGTAGCAAGGGTCTCAGTGGACTTCTCCATTGCCCTTAGATTGAATGGGTTGTTTCCATGTCTAGACCTTCAGCCTGTGGCTTTTCTGAGGGCTTCTGTCCTACACGGTGAGGAGTACCACATTCTGCCTGCTGTGGGGTGATCTAGAAGGGAATATGACTTGCTACAACTCCCACTTATTTGGGGTTTTCCACCTCTGCTCTCCACAGCTGTGGGCAGCCCTTCAGACTGTGGAGGACCACGTGCAGATCTGTGGGGAGAGGGTGGGAGTCCATCCTGCACGTCAGATGTCAGAGAGTAGGCAAAGGGAATCAAAAAGCTGCCGGTAGATGGTGTTCTTTGATGGATAATCATCACCTGGGGACCTGTTCACTAGGGGGCATTGCCTTCTGACCAGTCCTTGCTGGGCTAAGCTTCCGTGGCACCTTAGGCTTGCAGACTGTCCCGGTCTCCTTCCACAGCAGTCTTCCTACTCACCAGTCCTGGCATTCATGGTGGCTGGTATGCTTTGCTGTGAGTTCATGATGGCGGATATTCCAATTCCATACTCAGTGCCAGGCACTAGATCTGTTGGTAGATGCAGAAACAGACGTTATTCTGTGTGTGTCGTGTCAGGGATGGGGAAGGCTGGATGGAGGGAAGCAAATGACCTTAGGATCTTGTTCAGATCTTGTGTTTAATCCTTCCCGAATCCACTCCTATTTTTACCTATTAGGAAATCCCAATTTCACCACTTAGGAAATCCATACCAAGTCAACAGGACGAACTGATCAGTGCAGAGCTTCCCTCTTGCTGCTGGTCTCCTCGGGAGGGCAGTGAGGCTGCCCTTGTCAGTGACCTTCAGAACTGTACTGTGCTGTGCTGTGCTGTGGAAGGTCTCCCTGAGGTACTTAGAGTCTCAGGTTGGCTACAACTGGTGAAGGAATTTCTTGCTTACATTGTGCATCGGGGGAGTGCATAATCGAGAAGGACTGTGTGGACATAAGCCTTTAAAGCATTTCTTGAACATTGTGGATGACGACCAAGCTGTACCTTTTATAGACAGGGACTGAGGCCATGTGGGGACGTTTGCATCCTTTCTGGGGAGCAACTGTGGATGGACTGTCTCGCTGAGCACAGGGCTGCCAGGCCTTTAATGTAGGGGCATGCAGAAGCCCTGTTGCTGTGGGCTCCCTACCAAGGGCACTCCAAGCTGTGGATTCAATGTTAGGAAGACTTCCGGGGGACCTGAGGAAGCTGGAGAAAATGAAAAAAACTGCTCAACTACAGGGGGAAATTCTTTAGGGTTCAATATAAAGGACCTAGAATTATTTGGGGTGTCTCCCTACCCTCTCCCACATTCATTTTCAGATTAACTGGTTTGACTGGTATATTAATTTCCTATTTCTGTTGCAACAAATTACCACAACCCAATAATGTTACAGTACTGTAGGCAGAAGTCCCATAGAGCTAAAATGAAGGTGTCAGCAGGGCTGTGTTCCTTCTGGAGGTTCTAGGAAAGAATTCGTTTCTTCGCCTTTTGTAGCTTCTAGAGGTTGCCTGCATCCCTTGGCTTGTGTCCCCATAACCCATCTTCAGAGTCAGTGGTGTAACATTTTCAAATCTGTTTTTCTCTCTGAGCTCTGCTTCCCTGGTCACATCTCCTCCGTCTTATAAGGACCCTGGTGATTACGTTGGCCCCACCTGGATAGGACAGACAGCTCTCCCCATCTTAAGATCCTTAACCTAATTACATCTGTACTTTCCTTTTTGCCATGTAAGATGACATAGTCACATGTTCCAGGGAGTAGAATGTGGGCATCATTGGGGGCCTTTATTCTAGTACCAAACCCACATCAAACTCACCCTCATTTATTAGGACTGGAGCTGCAGGAATATGCAAGAAGATCCGATTATCACCTGTAGGGCCCCTCATTGTCTGCCTGAGTCCCTCTGGGAGGCTCTTTTTGGGGCCCTTTGTGGGCTCAGCAGAACCAAGGCCGATGATCATGCCGTTCTGCATTTATATAACATTTGTTTTGTTTAAAATACCTGACTGTATTTTGACTGTTGTTTTCCTCACAACCTTGTGAGGAAAGTGGGTTGGGGATCCCTTTCACCATCTGCATTAATCTCCTGTGGCTGCCATGACAAAGGATGACAAGCTGGGTGGCTTAAAAACAAAAGAAATGTATTCTCTCACAGTTCTGGTGTCTAGAGGGCCAAAATCAAGATGTTGGTAAGCCCACGCTCCTTCCAAAGACTTTATGGGGGGAATCTTTCCTTGCCTCTTCCTAGCTACTGGTAGTTGCTGGCAATCCTTGGTATTTCTTGGCTTACAGCTGCGTCACTCCAGGCTCTACCTCTCCTCTGTTGGTACGTGGTGTCTTAGTCTGTTTGGGCTGCTATAGGCCAGGCAACTTAAACAATACGTATTTGTTTCCCACAGTTCTGGAGGCTGAGAAGTTCAAGATCAAGGCACCGGCAGATTTGATGTCTGTTGAGCCCCAGCTTCCTGGTTCACAGACCATCTTCTCAATGTGTTCTCATACAGCGAAAGAGCAAGAAAACTCTCTGAGGTCTCTTTTATAAGGTCACTAGTCCCATTTATGAGGGTTCCATCCTCATGACCTAGTCACCTCCCATAGGCCCCCATTTCACATTGGGAATGAGGATTACAATATATGAATTTGCGGGGAGGGACACAAACATTTAGTCCATAACACATGTCATTCTCCCTGTGTGTCTGTGTCTTCTCCTAATCTTTTGAAGACACTGGTCACATTGTATTTAGGGCCCACCCTCATCTTAACTTGATTTCATCTGTAAAGATCCTCTTTCTGAATAAGGTCACATTCACAGGTTTCAGGTGGAAATGGATTTTTTTGGGGGGGGGAGGGGGTTGGAGGTGGGGGGGGAACACTATTCAAATCAGTAGTTATTTCTTTATAAAAAGAAACTATGGCAGAGAGTAAGTCTGTGACCAGCTGGAGATGGTCCCCAGGCTTCTGACCTCAGGGTTCAGGGCTTTTAGGACTGAATGCCTTATCCTTCCCTTCATTTCATCCCCTCCCTGGAGCAGCTGTGACTTCCCCAGGAGCCCTGAGGTAATAGGAATGATTTTGACAGGAAATGCATTGAGCAACCTTTCCTTAACAGCGGCTTGGATTAAGGAAGGTGAATGCTGCCTGGGAGCCAGAGGGTTCTGCACTCCCTCCTCACTGTGGCTTTCAGTACAGCCTGTGCGGTGAATCCCTCGTGCTCCAGTACGGCAGAACCTCCCAGGCCTTACTGACCAGGCTCTCTGGACAGAATGTCTTAGAATCAGCCCTCTTTTTCCCTTCTCAAACCAGCTCCATTCATTTCCTAACCCTTAGTTCTTTCTTTCTCTAAAGTGTCAATACTGGTGGAGGTAAACTTTGACTTTGAGGTCTGCCGTACTTACATTAATATTCAGGCTCTGCCACTTTCTACACGTGTAACTGATTACTTCACATCTTTGAGCTTCAGTTTCTGTAGAATGGGAAGAATAATAGTATCTATCTCAGAGGGTCATTGTGAGGATTAAGTGAACCAATGTGTGTGAAGAACGGTGCCTGGCCCATTGTGATAGTAGCTCATAGTATTATTACCTTATTATTACCTGGAATAGAGAACTATTCCAGGATTTTGAGTTGTTTTTTGGTGAGCCCCAGGAAGGTACAGGTTGGTCCTCGGCACACCTCTTGTCAGTTTGCTGAAGCTTAGCCTGTTGGCTCTGATGAAACCAGTGATTTAGGGAGTCCCGGTGTCAGTGAGGAGCTGGCCCCTGGCTGGGCCGAGTACCTATCACTAGAATGAGTTGGGTGATTGCAACACCCCAGATCCATTCAAAGCACACATTTATACCTGTCAGTATGTTCAGCGAGTCCCAGGTACATCCTTGGTTGGAGAAATTAGATTACCTTTGGGACATAAACTGCTTTTCTCAGACAACTGATTGAGACCTTCAGTTGCCTATGATGAAGTAGAAATTCTCCGACGTAGATGAAGGGTGACAGATCGAGGGAGGAAGACAGGAATTACATGTTGCCAAACGGATCTACCATGTAACGTTTTCATCCGAGTTTCTTATTTATGAAGCTTAAATGAAATGTTCAATAATTTACAACGGAATCATCTTCTCCCGGAAAAGTGCAGAGCAGAATTTAAAGTACTCTCTTCCCAGGCTTTCTGACTAGGTGATGTGGAAGTGAGACTTGCTTATAGGTTCCTGCCTGCCGCTTCCTTTGATTTTCAGCAGCTTTCTTCCTGTGCTACAAGTGAATCGTTGCTCTTTGCCCGCAGGTAAAATACACCTCTGCTGGAAAAGAAAATGCGTATCTGAGGCATACCCAGTACACTTATGTATCAGCACTTGGAGGACTCCTAGGGATTTCTCACTTTTTAAAGACCCCTTGCTCTCTACCAATGCTCACCTTATCTTTCCATCCAGCTCCTGCAAGTAGTAGCATATGAATGGCTCTGTTCCCTTTCTTAACAATAGCTCAGAAAATTCATCTCATAGAAAACCACCCCTCTGCATCCCTTATAGAACTTCCTTTGTTCAGCTTAGAGGGTGATGCTTTTCTCAACTCTTTCACTGCATATCCATTCTTCTTTGAATTCCCAAAGCACACAGTTCATTCACTCAACAGACATTACTGAGGGTGTCCTTTGCGCCAGGCACAGGGTTGTATACTGGGGATACCAGGGTGAGCTGAATGTGGAATCACCCTTGTCCTTAATGAGATAAAAAGAAATCTGTACTTAAGAAGGAAATTAATTACCTACTGAGCACCCATAATATGCCAAGCAAGGGGCTGCATGCAGTAATCTAGAAGAATAATGAAGAAAAAAGAGAGGGAAGAAAGGAGGGATAAAAATCAAAAGAGAATTTTAAGTGTCTGGTGGCCAGGAGGTCTATTATTAACTTTAGTCTCTTAGCGATTCATACCTGTTACCTCGTTTCGCCCTGCAGCTCTGCCAGGAGGGCCTTACTCATGGGTAAACAGAGGATCAGAGAAGCCCATTTCTTGACCAAGGTCACAAAGATAATGTACAATGAAACTGGGTTTAGAACCCAGGTTCATTGTTCTTTCTGGCACATCATAGCATGGTCCCTGTCCCTAAGAGTCTTACAGGCTAGGAGAGGGGAGTGGAGTAAGCACATTGGAAATTTGAAGGTGATTTTGCACTACACCACGGGCTGCTAACTAAGAAAACCATTTCAGAGTGGGGATGAGATCAGCATGGGCTGGAGTAGCCAGAGAAGGCTTTCTAGAGAAGGGACTTGAACCTTGAAAGCTAGCCAAGATTAGGAAAGGTTGAGGGACGACGGAGGTGTGGAATTTTCTGATCGGCAGGATGGGACATAGTGAGCAGGAAGAGATTAATTAGAGCTAGAGAGCAAGAGGAACTAGCAGATTCTCACCTGCACTGCAAGGACTGTGGGTGGGTGATAAAGACAGGATGACTCACTTCCCTCTGTTAGGAAACCTATTCTTCATGCTTCCTGCTGCTAGCAGGAAGACAGTGGGAGAAGGAGGCCCAGGAAACTGAGATTGCTGTGTCTTGCCAGCAGAAACATAAACAATACCCCTGGGGTCTGCAGGCCTGATTAGGCTCAGATGGCCATGCAGAAAGATGGACCCTTTCCGTCTCTGAATCCCTGGACTCATCCCCAGAATAACTGTGAAGTTCAAGTCTACCAAACTGGGGTTGGGGATTTGGTTGTCTCTAGTGCAGGGGTCCCCAACCCCTGGGCTGCAGACCCCTACTGGTCCGCGGCCTGTTAGGAACCGGGCCGCACAGCAGGAGGTGAGCGGCGGGCGAGCCAGCGGAGCCGTCATCCGCGGCTCACCATCACTCCCCATCGCTCGCATTACCGCCTGCACCATCCCCCCCACCACCACCATCGTCCTTGGAAAAATTGCCTTCTACGAAACTGGTCCCTGGTGCCAAAAAGGTTGGGGACCGCTGCTCCAGTGCATTTGAAGGACATCTGCCTTCAAAGGGAGGGGCAAACTGATGACCCTGTCCCCAAGGAGCTTGCACTCAGTCTCTTAGTTTTTATCACAATCATGTTATTATGTTGTTATTGTTAGCTTCCTTGCTGGTCTCCTCAGTAGACTCTTAGGTCTTTGGGTCATGGGCTTTGATTTTTTAAATATTTTAATTCAGTATGTCGTATAGTGAAAAAAAAATATGATGCACAGAAGCAGCATGGCGGGGGCAATGGTGGTGTTGGGAAGACTTCTATGAGAGAATATCTGAGCTGGATTTTGAAGGATCAGGGGACATTTGGTTGGGGAAAGGGCAGGCTGAGGGAATAACATATGCAAAGGTATATCTGGTAAAAGAACTCATGAAAACCAGGGACCTAATGTAGGGCCCCTCATAGGGAAATTTCCAGCAGGGAATTGGGGTACCAGACATTTCATAGATGGGGAGATATTTGGAGACAGAGAATCTTCTGGGAACCCCTAAAATCATACCAGATAGGCAACAATCTACTTTTCAATGTACTGAGATGTAAGCTCCCAGGCTCCGCATTCTGATATTCTTGGGGAATGGCAGATGCTTATCCAGGGTTCCCCGAATGAGTCAGGCTTTGGAGGACATCTCCCCACTTTTTGGGTGGGGATGATGTTCGAGCATCAAGAGAAGACTCTATGCTGACTTTAAGGAAGGGACTTGTCCTACAGACTTATATTTAAAAAGAAAATCATAACACCAAGGACTGTTCTCAGATGCACCTTTCTTGTTGCCAGTGGGATTAACGAGGAACATGGGTCTTCACCCCCTGTCCTACAGGAGCATCCCATGTCCGGGTCTTTACTGTAAACAAGCATTCGCTGCTGAAGAAGTCAAAGCAGAAACGGAAAAATTCCCACCTGGCTTTACTCTTGGTTCCCTTGCACCAGCCCTTTAATGCAGATGAGGGGACAGATGCCCTTACATGCCAGCTGTGAGGAGGAGGACGGCGCGGAAGCCACTGCCCCTTATCTCCTCTCTTCTGCTTGGGTCTCTGCAGCCCCTGGAAGGTGGCGCTGTGCTCAGAGGGTGCCTTACCAAAGTGACCGCTTGGAGTCACTGTGACTTCGCCCAAAGCAGGATGAGCACCATCTGGCCCAGGCCCCGGGCCCATTGGCTGACTCCTCCTCCTTAGAGGAGCCTGCAGGGCATTGAAGGTCTGGCACTCTGTCCGGAGCTTGTGCCCTGGCATGTCAGGGAGTGCAGACAGGGTGAAGTGAACGTCAAGTGCCTCGGTCAGCACTGATTTGCTAGCTGGACTCCTCTGGGGGTCTCGGATTTCTTCACGGAAAATCTTCCTGCGGACAGGCACCTTGCGGAGCCCACCTTCTCACCACGAGATCTCCATTTGAGCCCCAAGGAGACGATGAGGGATTTGGTAGAGGCCTCGGTTTCCTGTCCCCAGCAACCAGAGGCCTGGAAGGCGGCAATTCACAGGGCCTGACTGGGGCATGCTTGCACACATCAGCCTTGTGTGCAAGTGTGTGTGTGTGTGAGTGTGAGTGCGTGTGTGGGGGGTGTTGTGTGTGGCTGGCTGCAGGTCTTTCTTTTCTTGCGATCCATTGTTGCACCATGAAGTCTGTAGGGATCTCCATGCCTCTGGTCTTCCTAAGCCCTTGTGATGATTTTTCTGATTAGCACCTTGTTGACTGGAGATCCGGGTAGTCGCCGTGCAGAGAGGCAGCTGGTTGGGAAGCATCATCAAGAGGTGTGTAGGGGGCGCCCCATCGAGTGGGTGAGGGACGTGATGACCGGGCCCCGCAGCGGGGTTAGAGCCCAGTGCTCACGTGGCCATACTGGCCAGTTCCTTTTGCCCTTCTCCTGACCACAGGGGTCCTCAAGTGTGGGCTCCTGTTCCTGAGGGAGGACCAGGCAAGAGACCGTAGATGACTGAAGATGAACCCCTTTCCCCTGTTCGCAAAACAGTCCGAAGCCACAGGCTTTTCTGATGACAGGTTAGTGGAGTCCCCTCAGACAGAGACCAGGGCAGTGTTTATAATGTGCATTGGTCACAGGCAGGGTTTTGGTTTTTGGTTTTTTCAATCAAATTCCAGTCAAAGAATGAAAATTTCGTTCCTTTCCTCCTGCCTCCCTTCCTCCCTCTCTCCCTCCACTAGGAGTTTTCTGTATGGTTTATGGTTTTTCACTGCTACTCAGAAAACAGTGATGGTGCCAATTCCTGGTACATGCTTCTGGTTCTAACCTAGAGGGACCTTGGTGAGCCTGTAAGGTACATAACACTCGGGGACCCCTTTGGGACTCCAGGTATGGTTCACAGGCCAAGGAGACATGGTCCAGGCTGAGAGGCTGAGCCTAAAAAAAGACTTTATCATTAAGGACGCAGAAGCCACCAGAGCAGAGAAAAAAAATCATTGCAGACACCGAGTCTGTTGTTGAGAAACAAATTCACACTCCAGAGGGAGTTTGCTGGGCATTGCCTAGAGAGAATAATGGAAAAGAAATGTTTGGTATTCTGTGCCCCAGCCTGGTCTCTGTGTTGCAAACGGGGGAGGTACATGATGGAGGATGCAGTGGGGTGCGGTGAGCCCGCCGTGTGACTCTGAGCCCCAGAGTCAGGAAGGGCTTGCATTCCACAGCGAAGGGGTAAGTGGTGGCTGCAGAGATAAGGGCTTCTACAAGGAGTATCCAGTACAGATTCCATAGGACTTGAAGGACTTGGAGTCAGCTGGCTGTGAGAATAAAGGGTATATGTGAAGTTCTGCCTGGGAGAGGCCAGGTTGCCAGAGATCCAGGCTGAGTTTTGTAGGAATTATAAACAATAAAAGGTCAAATCGCTATTGAAGGTTTTCTATGTACCAGTGCTCAGATATATAAATGTATATGAGTTCATTGAATCCTCCCAACAACCTATGAGGTAGACATGATGTCCTTCAGACCAGGAAGCGGAAGCACAGAAATTGAAGAAATTTGCCCAAAGATGCACATCAGTGAAGTTGGTCTCAAGCCTGAGTGGGTGACTTCAGAAACCATGCTCTAAGTGAGTGCTTCTTGACCATTAATGTGCACACAAATCCCCCGAGGGGCTTGTAAAATGCAGGCTCTGATTCCACAGATCTAGCGGGAGAGGGCTCTGACATCTCCTGGGGTGATGCCCTTGCTGCTGGACCCCACTTTGAGAAGCAGGGTCTCCACTCTGTGCCACACTTATTACAGGGGATCGTCCCAAACCATCCGTTAGCTCACAGACCTCCTCCTCTGCCTCCTTATTTCTCCTCCTCTCCCGCCCCTCCTTCCCCCCCCCCCCCCCCCCCCCCCCCCCACCCCCGTTTGTAGCACTTTGC
>NW_006777938.1:740720-752617 GCF_000442215.2 Lipotes vexillifer | reverse complement strand
CCTCCCCCCCCCCCCCATCATCATCACCATCATCCACGTATTGAGTACTTTGCTATGTTAGAAGAATGGTCTTAAACTCCTTTAGTACATGATCTCATTAAAGCCCCATCAAACACTATGAGGTAAGTGGCATTATTCCCCTTTTACCAATGATGAAACAGAGGCTTAGAAAGGTCGAGTCAATGGCTCCAAATCACACGGTGAGTAACTGGGCCTAGATACAGAGTCTAGAGTCCCAGCTCTTAACATGTCCCACAGAACCGAGCATTCAAATAAAACTGAGACAAGAGAGAATGGTACCTTCTTGCTAGGGTTGCAATTATTTTTGACTGGGGATGAGGGTGGGGACAGCTGAAGTTTCTAGTCCTTCATACTCTTTCTGGCCAGGGAGGAATTGCTTCAGATGAGCCTGGAATGCCCTTCCCACTGAGTCCAGGGTCTTGTTTTATATATACAAGCAAATAACTTGTTCGGAACTAAAAACAAACAAACAAACAATCAAAAGCCCCCGAAACAAAAACAAGTCTCAGAAGCTGAAAAATCTCTCCTCTTTAGCATCCGAGATGGAGAGTGAGGGAGAAAACACAACTATTTAGAGCTGGGGTCAAACTTCTCGCTCTTTTTGCCTTCCTTCCTTCCAGGTCCTTCCTTCTTTTTCCCCAGCTACCACAGCGAGAGTGCCAGCAATCCTTGTAATCTGCATCTCAGCAAGTACACATATACTTGATTTCCTTACATTCCTATAATCCCTTTTTAAATCACATAAGGCTATTTGCCTTTATAAATCTTCCCAGCAGTGAGCTCCCTGGGATAACTATGTGTAATATATATTTATAATTTTATTTCATAAGCCCAATTCAAATAAAAAAAAAAAATCAACCTATCTGAGCTCACTCCTCGCTAATACCCTTTCCATTCCTTGTTAAGTCTGCAAGATTTGACTGTTCCTTTCATGTTACTTCTTTAGTAGGAGCAGCCATGAAAAGGGATGGGGACTTTTGACTAGGGTTCAGAACTGCCTTTGAGTCACAGCCCCCTTGCTAGCTTTGTGAACTCGGGCAAGTTTCCAAAATCCCTGAGTCTCAGTTTCCTCATCCGTAAAATGGAGATGCTGACTGGGGTGCCTATAATGTGACGGCCGATGGCTGTGACATCCTTTGTTTACTGATACGGCAGAGGCAATATTTTAGTTCTCCTGTCCCTCATGAGTTGTTGTTGTGAAGATTAAATAAGCTAAAACTATGGGAAGGTGCCTGGAATAACAGCGATGATCAAACGGATGTAGAACCTTCTTCCCTGCGCCCCCGCAGCCCCCGGTAATGGGAAATAATAGGATGATTATTAGTAGGATGTGACTGAGCTCTTCTCTATATCTCCTGATTTTAAAGTGTGTCCTCCATCCAAACAACTAGCCATCATCTTCGTACAATTGCTAATTGCCAAAGCAGCCTGCAGCTCTGGGCAGAGATGGGCTGCGCCTAGAACCAGTTTCCCTCCTGTATCACTGCAGGTTTTTTTGTTTAGCTTAATTTTTATGAATGTCTCCAGCTCTCTGTAAAGGCTCTGTGCCAGACGGTCTGTTCCTGCTATGTTTAATTCACCCCCGTTAACCTGCTTGGTCAGCATATCTTTCCATCTCCTTGCTGTGTTTCAGGAGTGCGTCTGTTTGGAAGAAACATTTATTATATTTACTTTAACTGGCCTCATTTGGCATGGTGGTCTGGGATTTCAGTTCAGGAGGAAAACAGATTTGATTATACTGCCCTTGTTTACTGTACGCACTCTTCTGTGTGGATCCCTTGTCTACTAATGCTTTTGCAAGAAGCCAAGACACAGGATAAACAAAGTCTCTGCGAGCACACTGGTGGCCCCTGGTCCATGGCTGCTTTGCACAGTCTCCATCTGAAAACTGTGCCCCACATTTCCAGCCATCTACCTTCCAGCAAAGTACAGCAGGTAGGTTTTCCTGGCGGGTGTGTCTAAGGCCCCAGGAGGAGCACTGGTTGGACGCCACATCCTCATGGGGACCCGGAATGCTCCCCAGCCAAGCGTCATGGTGACCTGGGTCATCGTCTGAGTTCATACCACCGTTATCTCTCTCTTTGACTCCGTGCGGCCTCCTGACCTCTCCCTGCCTTTGGCCTTGTCCTCCTCCCGTCTGTTCTCCACACTGTAGCTGCCCAAATCTGCTCATTGCATCATCTTATTTCAGACCTTTCAACAACCCTCCACTCACACTCTTTATAGGGTACATAAGGCATAACCAGGCTCTTACCTTATCACTGGCCTCTTGTAGCCTATGCCCCAGTCATAGTGAACATGTGCAGTTTCTCTCATCATTCATGCATGCGTTTATTCATTCATTCATCACTTATCCAGGACCTGTAAGTGCTAGATGCTGTGCTGAACGCTGGGGAGTCATGATGAGTGAAACCAAATATGGTCCCCCCTTCACAGAGTTTAGTATAAGATGGAGACTGACAATCCAATAATCACACCCACACACGTACAATGATAACTTGAGGGGTGCTGTGAGTGGTGACCAGTAAGATGAGGCTGCCACACAGGATGACCTGACCTCGCCTGGGGACCAGGCAGGGTTCCAGAGAAGTGACAGGTGAACTGAGAGCTGGAAGGGAAGCAGACATCACGAGGTAAAGAGGGTGGTGGGAGAGGCTGGCAGGCAGAGGGAACAGCATGTGCCAAGCCCTGTGGCAGGAGGGAGAAGGTGTTTGAGGAACTGAAAAAAGTAGACCTGTGCGCCTGGAGCACAGGGGGCACCAGGGGACCCGGGAGGGAGAGGAGACTGGAGAGGATGGTAAGGAAACCAAGGCCGTGCAAGGGTTTGGAGTTTATCCCAAGAGCAGTCGGAGTCGCTGAAATGGCTGCAAAATGGGATGGCATAATCAGAACTTTTTTTTTTTTTTTCTTGCGTTATGCGGGCCTCTCACTGTCGTGGCCTCTCCCATTTGCGGAGCACAGGCTCCGGACGCGCAGGCTCAGCGGCCATGGCTCACGGGCCCAGCCGCTCCGCGGCATGTGGGATCTTCCCGGACCGGGGCACGAACCCGTGTCCCCTGCATCGGCAGGCGGACTCTCAAGCACTGCGCCACCAGGGAAGCCCTGGAAATGTATTTTGAAAAGATAACTGATGGAGTGAAGAGGAGAGGAGAGCAGAGGGGAGAGAAAGTGGGGAGATTATTGCAGTGATGAAGACAAGATATGGTAGTAGCTTAGACCAGGTGATGGCAGTGCAATGGAGAACAGCAGACGTATGTGATAGGTACTTGAGGGATTAAGTCAATGGGATTTGGCGACGGTTGGACGTGGGGTTGGATGGCCGGGGAGAGAGCTGGGAGGGTATGGACTCAGGAACTGCCATGCCCCCAGGAGCTTACTTACCTGTGAGTGTGGCTCTGGTGGTTGGACCGATGCTCTTGGGGACCAACAGCTCATGGTACTGCTCGCCCGCCAAGGTGCTGTACACAATCTTGTACTCCTGAACCTCTGCTTCACTGTTGTCCCACTCAAGGTCAAGGCTGGTTGCTGTGCGGGAACCAAGCCGCAGGTTCTTGGGGGCGTCGATCTCTAAAAAAAATCCAGACATCACCAACATCACACAGGATAATGTGCATTTGTCGTGCGTCTTGAACTTGAGGAGGCTTTGGGGTGAGAGCCCATGACCCTCTGCCTCACGTTTGAGTGAACCCAGGGGCTGCCCCTCAGCTTTTGGTCTGCCAGGTTGGCCATGACAGATTACGTGGGCAGGTTGGAGAGTTTTACTCAGGAGTTAGATATCAACACACTTCACACGTCCCCCATTCCCATTCAGGAGTTCTAGTGGTGTTCTAGAAATTGAAGAATGAACCAGTTAGTATCATAAGGTTGAGACTAAGCAAGAGAAACCCTGGAAAGCGGAAATCAGAGATGGCATCCAAGTGATTAAGATGAAATAATTTCAAATCTGATCACTGAGCAAAAAGCAGAGCGTTGACTGCGAGATTTTGAAGTATAAGATGTCTTCCCCTGGATTTACTTGCATAGATACTGCTGAAAGTTTTGCATATAGAGAGGAGATGTGATGTATTGGAAATCAGTCAGCTTTAGAGTCAGGTCTCAGTTTGAGCCCCACCTCCAACTCTTACTGTAATGGGACCGTGGGCAAGTAAGTCTTCATCTCACTGGGTCTTGATGGCCACATCTGTAAAATGGACTAATACTGCCTTTTCAGGGAGTTGTACAAATTAGACAATGCATGTAGAAGTGAGTAGCATGGTGCCTGGCACAAAATTAGGTGCCCAAGCCCTGGGCTGGCTTCCTGGCGCCTCCAAAGCTCTCCCTGAGTTCCAACAATCTGGCGCCCCCAATGCTTGCTCCTTGAGGTTCCAAGAATTCCACAACAATGAAAAGACCATTAGCATTGGGGTTTTTTCCGCAATAGTGGGGGGCTGGTTCTCTCTTCCAGGACTGGTCATCTCTTCAGGCTTATTTGGGCAGAAACAACATAAACAACTTACAGGATAAGAAGGTGCTGTCTTGACAAACTGCCACTTAAAAAGTTGCAAATAGGGCTTCCCTGCTGGCACAGTGGTTAAGAATCCGCCTGCCAATGCAGGGGACATGGGTTCGATCCCTGGTCCGGGAAGATCCCACATGCTGCGAAGCCATCGCAATGAGAAGCATGTGCACCGCAATGAAGAGTAGCCCCCGCTCACTGCAACTAGAGAAAGCCTGTGTGTAGCAACGAAGATCCAACACAGCCAAAAATAAATAAAATATAAATTAAAAAAAAAAAAAAAGTTCCAAATAGGTCTTGACTTTGAGACTTGAATTTAACTTTGGAGTGGACCAGCCATTTGTTCTGGGAAAAACTCAAGTGGACTGTTTTAATTTGCAAATGCCAGGCAAGTCTCCACCGATTGTTCTTTCAGAGGATGGGACTGTTGTGAATCAGTCTGAGTGCGGCTGCTGCAGAGTGAGAAGTGTTCTGTTTAGCGATGTAAATTGGGTGAATCTTTTAGCAGATTTATGCCTCTGCAGCCTATTTTTCTGAGAAACGTTTCCTTACTCAGTGTGGGTTTAGCATGCTGGAAACTGTGCATTATCCACGTGCTGTGTGTGGGATTTCTCGAGCAGTTGGATGGAAAGAGGAGCTTGAGTAGAGGGCTATGTAGGAGGAATGCTCTGGGCTGCAGATCCCTAAGTCTCACGTGGAAGGAGAGGCTGGCAAAGGACTGGGTGGGGCTTGGGGGGTGTGTGGCCTGAATGGAACTGGAGCAAAAAGAGATTCACTTAAGGTTCAGGTTGAGTCTTGTATTTACCTACTGCTCTTCACAACTAAAGACCCCAGACCTGGGAAATGTTTGTTAGACTATGGATTTGTTTTTTGGCCTCAGGACCTGTGCCCTGTGGATAGGCGGCAGTGTTTCCTCTGAAGGGACTGGACATTTCCAATGTCAGTGATCCCCGAGGAGATCAATCCTGAGAATGAGGGCTGGAGAAGGCAGGTGTCTTAGGACTGAGGTGGAGTGAAATGGTTTGCTCCCCCTAGGTCTTGAAGCCTGACCTCTAGGAGGCGCAGCTGAAGGGCACCCTGGCAAGTGGGAGCTGTGCTGGTCTCTGCAACACACCAGCAAGCTCTAGGGGCCAGGTAAAGCCAGGTGTCCAGTGGGGGCCCTGTGGAGAGGCTGCGGCTGTAGACTCTCACCTCTAAAACATAAATTAAATCAAGCAGTTCTGCTGAAAACTTTCCGCTGCTTCCTATTACGAACTCCTAATTGTGGCAGGGCTCTACGTGATCTGGCCCTGCCTGCTTCTCAGGTGGCACCTTGGAACATTCTACCCTTACTCACCGTGCTCCAGCTGCACTGCCTTTCTCCTACTCCTGAATCACAGCAAGCTTATTCTCACCCCAGGGCTTTTGCACTGGCTGGTACGTTTGCCTGGAACACTCTTCCCCAGACCCTCACATGACTGAGGTCACTTAGGTCTTGGTTAAAACTTTAGCTCCTCAGAGAGGCCTTTCTGACTACTCCCTCTATATCATCCATTTCATTTTTTTAGCATAATCCTCGTGATTGAAATGATCCCATATGTTTCTTTTCTACTTCCTTATTTAGTTTCCCCCCCCACCCTGGAATGTAACTCATGTGAACTGGGATCTTGTCTATCTTGTTTATTCTGCATCCTCACTGCCTAGGACAGTGCTCGGCACCTACTAGGTGTTCATTAAGCACATGTGAAGTGAGCTGAATGAGTCCTGTCAGTTCTCTGTCTTGTCTGCTCCCTCAAAGCCTTTGGAAAAGTCTTGTTAAATATTCCAGCTGGGGACTTTGAGGATGCTTGGGGCCAGGTGGTACAGGGGAAAGAACAGCTTTGACTGAGGGCAGCTGGTCTTGGCTGGCTGACAAGGGCCATCCAGGTTGAACTTGTGGAGGCATTTCCTGGAGAATCCCGGAGTACAGTCCCTGCCCAGCAGGTGGGAGCTCCAGCTGTTGTGACTTGGGCCTTTGTATGCGTTTCCTAGGGCTGCCACCACCAAGGCCCACACACAGGGTGGCTTCAAGGATAGAAATGTATTGTCTCACAAACTGGAAGTCTGAGATAAACGTGTTGGCTCCCTTCCAAGGGCTGTGAGGGAGATTCTGTTCCGTGCTTCTCTCCAGTGGTTTTGCCAAAGGATCCACCAAAAGAGTCCCGGGAATGCCCCCATGAGGGCAACTGCAACCAGAGCTATGGAGGGCAGGGAGGTTCGGGAGACTGGTCTCCGGGTTTCCCTGGGCTGCCTTCTCTCTAACCATTGGCCTTAGTGGGCTTCCATCGGTGCTTTCCTTTTTCCGAGCCTCTCTAAGACCCAGACAAATCTGCTCACCACGCAGGAAGCAAATCCCCGTTTTAATTGCCTGTGCAATTAGCGCGCTCCTAGTGTTGAAGCCATCACCTGGAAAAGCACTTTGGCTAATTTGAATTTAAGCAGAGCTCTGAAATGACTGAGGGCCCTGCCGTGAGGGTCCAGGCACCTTCTCCTCATTCAGCCAGCACCTGCCAACCCCAGGCCTTGAGAGCTGGGCTGCAGAGCTGTCCGCGGCAACGCACCCCGCTTCGGGCAGAGGGGCGCAGCTTGGGGGTACGGGCTGCTGCTGCCTGCAGAGGGTAGCCACCTAGCAGCTGCCCATCCTCCAGGCAACCGCAAACAGAGAATCACGCAAGGAACGGAAACTCAGGGGGAGCTTCTAGGAGGCAGAATGTAATTGTCTTGATTGGAATTTTCCCGGGCCACCAGCCAGTCCTGCTTCCATCTCGTTGACGTAAACATCAAGAATTATGCTTTCCGTCCTGCTGCTGGAGAGCTCTCGTCTCATTTTCTGCCTCTTCAAACTCCTTATCTGAGTAAAGCACAAAGGAACCACTTTTCACACAAAAACTGTGTTGAAATTTAAAAAGAATGCAGGACTCATGGCCCTCAGGAGGTCCCAGCACCGGAGCAGACCGTGTCCTGGGGGTGCGAAGGCTGGCGGGTGGGCAAGGCTGACCTTGAATTCACCAAGAAGGGAGCTTGTGTGTGAGGCCCTGAGCAGTTTCTGTTCAGTGAGGGAAAAGAAGGCAAGAGAAATGGGCAGAATGTAGTCCCTTTATTTTAAAGACATTGCACAGTCACTGGGGATCCCAACATGTGTTCAGTAAAACATCTGACCAGCGACCCCTGGCTGGGGTGGAGTCTAGCGCCCTTGTAACAAGGAACGTTTCCTTTGGGGTGGAGGGAAACCCATTATGAGATTCCCGGCCTCCCTCTTTCTTCTGCTGGGGAAGACGGACTTGCTTCCACGGTGAGTTTTGTAGCAGGCCCGGGCACGGCCCTCCTGCTACCCTCTCTCACGGGAGCCATCTGCACATGGGGATTTGCCTCTGCTTGTTCCTCTGCGCTGTAGGCCCTAACCTGCGTAGCCCCACAGCTTCCGCCAGCTGGGGGTCTTGCCCGGGTCCACAGGGTCCATCCGTTGGCAAGCCCATCCAACACTAAGCTACATGCTCCAATCTAGGGGATATTTTGGCCTCCATCTGTCTTATTCTTTACCTTATTTATCAGCTGATTTTAAACACAGGTGGAGGGTAATGGTGCTGTGTACTGAACCTCCCTGAAGCCCCTTGGCTGACTTACCCCATCCCGTAACAGACTCTTAGGCCACCACTCAATGTAGGATGGCTAAATTAGTGATACTCCTACTTTACCCCATCAGGAGATGCCAGTTCTTAGATCTTACAGAAGCCGGCAGTTTCCTTTGATCTCTGCAACAACTGGGGAGTTGTCAGAGACATTCCTTGATGTGTTACCACCCCCCTGCTGCCCCCCAACAGGGCAGAGAGGCCGAGACTGGGTATCTGGGTTAGACAGAGACTCACTGTCGGATCACAGCCCCCAATCACCCAGTGAGAGTGCCAGGGAGCCTGTCTTTGGATGGTGCCTGACCTACTTGTCCACTAGCTGGTTGGCCTGATGGGCTCCTAGAGAGCCAGGGAGCAGGTCTTGAGATCTGGCCTTTCCCGACTATTGGAGCCGGGTCTACATTAGCCTTCTTGCCGGTGCCCACAAATGGCAGGGTGAGTCACAGACTCTCAGGTGGAAGGCCTGCTTCCAGGCATGCAGGCCCGGCTTTGCACAACTCCAAGGGGCGCCATCGTGCTGGTGTAGTCACTGTGGATTTATGCAGTCATTACAGCCATTTCCGGCAAATTGCAATAAAGTGACTCCAGGAAGAGGTACTGAACGCTCACAAAATTTCCCTTTGGGCTAACGATGGGGATGTCAAGCAACTTCAGAACAAACTTTTCATTTTATAAAGGAGAACCCTGAAACCCGAGGGGAAGAGACTTCTGTCAAGTCACAGATCTGGCTGGTAGCAGAGGTAGGACGGGAACCCAGCTCTCCCATCCACTGGTGCTGTGCGCTCCTCTGCCCTGAGATGTGACCTCACCGGGATGCCCTGAAACCTCTCGCTTCCTTCTTGCAGTGTCTGTGACACGTGGATGCCCAAGCACACGTCATCTCTCTCCCTGGATGCCCCTCTTGCCATGAGGATACCAGCTGGCTCAGCACCCTCTCCCCTCCTCAGGCTCTGCTCCCCCCCGCCGCCCCACCCCACCTACAGCCTCACCTGTTGTGAACTGGGTGGTGGTGGACTCGCTCTCGTTGGTTCCCCGGACTGCGCTGACCCACACCTCATATTGGGAGCCGGGCCTCAGGGCCTGTACCGAGTACTGGCTCAGGGGAGGCTGCAGTCGGAAGGTGGTCTTCCCGCCTTCCCCACCCACCAAGCCGTACTTCAAGAGAATGAAATCGACTTTGGCTCGAGGTGGGGTCCACTCCACGAAGGCTACAGTGTCGGAGACATCTCGAACCAGGATGTGCGTGGGCCCATCAATGACTGATGAGAAGGATCCAATAGAAAAAAAAAAGTTTGAGAAGTGAGCCTCTGACTTAAGCTCTTTCCTTTCCTTTCCTCCTTACATTAGCCTGGTCGGTCAGAGAGAGAATAGGTATTATCATCCCATTTTACAGATGGGGAAATTGAGACACAGTGAGATAAAATCTCTTTCCTGAGGACACATGGTTTTTCAGTGGGGGAACAGACACTGGATCTTAGGTCCCCTGAATCTTGCTGTCACGGGGCTGTGGTTTTTAGGATTGGCACTTCCCAGTTTAGGCAGGGGAAGGGCACTTCCTGGCTTGAGAGGGCCAGCACTGTGCTGTCAGGAGGTTGTGGGACAGACGACAGAGAACTGTGTTTCTCGTGTGTGCCCAGCTGCCCAGCTCTCACATTCTGTGAGCCCCAAGGAAAGACCTATGAAATTAGCAGCCCTGTCTAAACATCTGAGACTTCCAACTTGGTTGCCAATGAGGGCATCACGAATATCCAGAAGATGTCCCTGCTCAGCTGTACCGACAACTCAGTCAACCAGCTGCTAAGACAGTCAAAAACCCAACAGAGATTTGTATCTGTGGATATGAAATATGCCTTCTGGGGAAACTTGCTCTTCTGTAAAAACAAGGATCTCTGTTTCAGAACAGCCTCTTGTGGGCTATTTTTTCCCCACCGGTTCTTGCATATTCCTGAGCCAGGAGGGCACTGCAGTCACACACAGTCCCTCCAGGTTATTCAGCATGTGTCCCTCGTGAGTCCTGGCCTCTGGCACTGAGCACCTGAAGGGAACACCATTGTGGCATGGTGTTACCTAGGAAAAGCTGGTTGGTTTCCTAGGGGTCCTACTACCCTCGTTCCAGCACCCACTTGGGGCCCTGTTCATATGAATTAGATGATGGTGGCGGTGGGGCAAGGTGAGAGAATGTAGAAGGGATATAGAAAGGGCTTAGTGAGTAGAATAGAAAATGGTGTTCTCAACTCCTCATGGTGTGTCTGGATGGCTGACGTGCCCTCCTTTGAATTACTCATTACCTTCTAAAAAGAGCTGGCCCGGCTTCCATGTTTGCATGTATTATGGACTACACCCCTCTAGCTGGTGCTGATTAACATTAATATTAATATTCTCCAAGGATTTGGAACTGGAACCACAGACTCTGGCTCTCTGGTTAGCTGGTTTTGGACCATGTAGAGCCAGGGCTGGTCTGGCCATTCTCTACCATATTCACAAATAAATAGAAAACATCTGATCTGGGGAGAGAGAGAAAGAGAGAGAGAGACAGAGAGAGACAGAGAGAGAGAGACAGCGAGAGAGAGAGAGAGAGAGAGAGAGAGAGAGAGAGAGAGAGAGAGACAGAGAGAGAGAGAGACAGAGAGAGAGAAGAGGAGAAAGGGGAAAAGGTGATTTTTTTTAATAAATACATATTTGGTTTTCCCTTCTTAGCGCAGAGCTCCTAAAACCCTGGGAATTTTCTAAGTGATGAGAGTGATCAAGTTGTCTTTTGTTATGTTAATGAAGCGAGGGAGAAAGCTGGTTGCCAAGGGACCCAACCAGGTGATTAGAGGGTTGGAACTTTCAGTCCCACCACTGAAATCTGGTCAGTCCATCAATCATGCCTATGTAATAAAGCCTCCATAAAAACCCAAAAGGACTGGGTTTGGAGAGCTTCCAGGTTGGGGAACCAGAATGCTTCCATGTGTCACTGTCATGGGCCCCAAATTCCACAGGAGCAGGAGCTCCTTTGTTCAGGACCTCACCTATGTATCTCTTCATCTGCCTGTTGATTTGTATCCTTTAATATCCTTTGTGATAAACCAGTAATTCAGTGAGAAAATGAGTTCCTTCATGAGTTATATGAGCTTCTCTAGCAAATTAATCAAACCCAAGGAGGGGTCGTAGGAACCTCCAATCTGTAGCTGGTCAGTCAGAAGCACGGGTGACAGCCTGGACTCGTGATTGGCATCTGAAGTGGAGGATAGTCTTGTGGGACTGAGCCCTCCAACCTGTGGAATCCGATGCTCTCTCCGGGTAGATGTGTTGGAATTGAGTTAAATCGTAGGACACCCAGCTGGTGTTGCAGAGAATTGCTTGGTGTGGGGAACCCCTCCCCCAGCCACACACATACTGGAACTGGGTGCAGAATTTTAGGAGCAAATACACAGAGAGAAGCAGAAATGAGTGGCCTTGTGGCACTTCTAGAAAGGTATAGAGAATAACTCGGTTCTTGACCGTCCATTTTTTGGTTCAAGTCTTTTGTGAGACTCAGATGCATTTCTGGCCCTGGGGTTTCATAAGACACTCTGTGTCCTTCCAGTAAATTATCTTTTTTGCTACAGTTAGTTTAAGAAAGTTTTTTTCCCTTGTTACCAGAGAGTCTTGCCGAAGACTGTTTTCTGTTTTTTTTTAACCAGTCTGCACTGGACCACCTCCTCGTCTGTCTCCAGAATGGAGTGTCTCCCTCAGGACTGTCTCAGCCTGAC
>NW_006777938.1:713569-740710 GCF_000442215.2 Lipotes vexillifer | reverse complement strand
GGAGCCTCTCCCTCTTTCCGAGTTGGGCCTTTCGC
The DNA here is from genome assembly GCF_000442215.2 of Lipotes vexillifer. Classification (NCBI taxonomy): domain Eukaryota; kingdom Metazoa; phylum Chordata; class Mammalia; order Artiodactyla; family Lipotidae; genus Lipotes; species Lipotes vexillifer. Next base: position 740,675 of record NW_006777938.1, on the reverse strand, counting down.
TGGGTACCCCACCCTCTTTCTGGGTGTAGCCGAGTCCTGTTCTCTATTAAGCAGCTTAGGATTTTTGGTCTGGCACCAGCCAAAATGAAAATCACCAGACCATTTTGGTTTTGGTGCCACCTGGTTTGGAGTGAAAGTGAAGTTCTGTTTTTCATATTTGGAGTAATAATGAGATTTAACAGAATATATCCAGATGTTTTCTTTTCTGCGCGCCGTATTTAGTGGTTTTAGGTAACTTGGGCCTTTTTAATTTCATTTAATTTAATAATGAGATGGAGGAAATGATCTCCTAACTGCTGAATAAGCATAGTGCTTGAAACATAGTAGACACTCAGTAAATGGGTGGTGAGTAAATGAAATAAATCGATGACTCTCTATATGCATAAGAAAGAAAGTGAAGCATTTCAATGAATTGGAGCTTCTTGAAAAAAAAAAAAAGATGTCACCAAAACTCAGATGACCATGTAAGGCTTTTGTCCATCAGCTCTTTTAAGTCCCCAAATCCTAATCATAATGATTGCTCATATTAAAATGTGACTGTGTAGCACCAAGGACTCTGGCTGCAGGAGGTCTTGTAATTTGAATTCCCAAAATGGCCTGCCTGGAAGAAGCCAGCCTGCGTGCCTGATGAGGACTCAGAGCTTAGCAGGAGGGGGTTGGGTCAGACATTAGCGGAGGGAAATAATTAAACAATTGTTTCTTAAAAACAGCAGACAGGGCTGGGAGCCAACCATCTTTTCTGCAGCCGTCCTTGGATTCGGCCCCTCAGTTGGCCATTGGGTAACCATGTCCCATTCCAGTCAAGGAGGTATCAGCTTACCTTCAACTTAGGCCCTAATTTTTAAACAAACACACATCCTACTCAAAAAGTAAACTAGAATAAATATTTTTCTTTCCATTTCTTCATAATTCTGTACACAATCCCAAAATATGAACTGGGATTGAAAAAAATTCTGCCTGGCTTTACCACAGATGACTAGGTCTGGAACTTTTAATTTTAATCTTAAGGAAATTCCAAACCAAAAAATACTGCAAATTTTGTCAAAATGTGGTTTTAAGTAGAAGACTAAAGCAGAGTTGGACTATCTTCTCTAAGTGCTGTCAGTACTTTGGAAGAAAAGCATCCTCCATCTGTAATGTTCTTCTCTGCCCTCTCATGAACCATCTCCTTCTAGCTTTTTTTTTTTTTTCCTACTAATACTTTCTTAATATCAGATCACAGAAGTGATTTGGGGACCCTGAAACATTCCGCATCAGAAGAGGAGAATCTACACGTGTTACCAAATTAACCCTTCAGGGTCCGTCTGCTTTGGAAGCAGAACGGGGAAAAACTCCGGCCACTGGTGTCTGCAGAGATTCCTGGACACTGGTGTCCAGAGTACTTGTAGACTTCAGGGCTAATAGAGTTTCTCCTAAAACGTATTTGGATTAGTATAGTGGTTTTAAAGCCTTTTGGGGAGGAGGGGGCTAATATTTTTTTTTTTTTTTTTTTTTGGTAATATTCTTTTTTTAAAAGAACAAAATCTTAAATGATTGTACAAAATAAAAAACAGACAAAAGTGGAGCTGCCTCAGTTGGAGGGTGTGAGGGGCATGGGAGTGGGAGTAATTAGAGACCTGCATCTCCACTTCCTCCTTGCCTTGAGGCATGGCCATGGAAAACTGGTGCTCTAATGGAGCATAATCTAATGCCACAATAGTTTTAAACCAGTGTTTTCTAGACTGAGCATAAGCCTCAGCACCTGATGCTGTTTAGTTTGGATCCAATTAACAAAGTATGAATCACTAATCCATAAACATGGGCTCATTGTATAGTGTTGTGATTCCCTTTTCTGGCCAACTTGGCCTTTGTCCTGCACTCATGACTGGTTTTCTTAGGTGTCAGTTTCTGTTTATGAAAAATAAAGCTGTACCAATATTCGCCTACCTCAGTCTCTGTTACTAAGAGGGAACATTGCTTAACCTTCGAGTTTCAACTCTCCCATCAATAAAATGAGAGCCAAAAATGATACCAGAAGCTATTTATAACTTCTGAGAAATTCTTGGTGAGGGCACACACACATGCATCATAATTGTTAATTTACAGCATCCTTTGTTAGCTGAGGGCACACACACATGCATCATAATTGTTAATTTACAGCATCCTTTGTTAGCTAAGGAAACAATAAAGCAAAATGTGATACAGTTAATTAATCAAACCTAGAAATATAATGGTCTTGCATGAGAGGAACTGTGGGGATGAAATAATAATCAACTTAAGTCATCACCTTGAACAGTGACCCAACCCACAATTACTGGTTTTGAACGACGTTTCCCGCTCTCACTTCTAAAAGTGTTCTCTGAGTGTATGTATACACACAGCTATTGAGCACTCACTGTCATTGACACAGTGCTAATCACTTTGTGTGCTTTATCTGATTTAATCCTCATGTCGTTTCTATGAAGTTCATCATTGTCAAATGAATCGAGGTGTGGGAAGGTCAAATGACTTTCTGCAAATCTCACAATAAATAAGAGTGAATTAGGTCTTGCTGGCTCCAAAGCTCAAGATACTAGGGGCTGACAAACAAGGCCTCTTAATGAGTAAGATCAGAAGACATACACCGGAGATCCTAACAAAGAATTTCCCCATAGAATACTCTTCCAGATTTTTGTGCTTGCAAGGCTAAGGAAGATGTTCAGCTAAGCATCTGGTCGAGTAGCTCCATCCCCAGGTACCCAAATTAATCTCAGCTGTGGGAGAAATCCTAGCGCCCCTTTGTCTCTCTACTTCCTGGGTGAGTCTGCAGTTTTTGCTGAGTGACCTAATGGTTAGCCATAAAGTGAAAGGTTGGGGGCACTCACCAGTGGAGACGCTGGCCGAGGTAGGGGGGCTCCGGGCTTGCTCTTTCAGAGCCACCACATTGACAGTATATTCCTCCCCAGGCTTTAATCCCGTCTGGTTGAAGGATGTAACGTCACTGGGGAGCTGGGCAATCACCCCTCCTTCATTGTTCTGCAGGGCAGGGGTGGGGAGGGGGGAAGGGAGAAGCAGAAAAAGCAAAAGAGGAAATCAATGGGAGGGAAATGTGTGGGACACTGACTGGGAATTAAAGGTGGGGACCACTTCTCTGCCCTCCAGGCTGACAGCTGAGGGTCTGGGGCCAGGAATGACTCCCAGCAGGATCAAGAAGAATGCCACAACTCTATGAGGATTTGGCAAACGGAGAACCAATTTTCAAGAACATTTCTTTGGCCTCTCCTGAGCCTACTGAGTTTGCCAATAAAAATTAGTCATGAGGTGATGTAGATTGGCTCTTGCCAAAAATGAAATGTCTGATGCTTACCATCTATGAGAGTTTTTGGCATTTATCATGGTGAGCATGCCCTTGGCTATTTAGAAGAGTCTAGTTGTGTATGTATGTGTGTAAACGTCTCTATGTACATGACAACATGTTTCAAACTAAGACATTCCCAGTTTTTTAATGAGCCGGAGCTATTATTTTGCTGTATCTGGAGTTTCTCATGGTGTTACACTGGCTGCAAATCTGTCATTGTCTTATTACCCAGATGAGTTAGGAATCCGTGACACAACCAACTGTGAAGTACAAGGAAGAGAAAAGGGGTAGAACAAAGAATAATACAAAGGAGAGAAGAAAGAGACAAGTTGGTGGAAGAGGAAATGAAAAGGATCAACTTGATGATGCTGGGTCCAGGATTTTGTATCTTTCTACCCACCTATCTGTCTGTCTGTTTGCCTCTGGAAATGGAAGTGACAAGAGGGCTCTTTTTTGTGGCACTGCACTTCTCCACTATTCTTTGGTCTCTGTTCATGTCACCTGGAGTGCCCTATTATGTAATTTATAGCCACACTTTTATAAATCAACGTGACCTCCCACTGGCCTCAACCTACAGATCATACAGCTATTCTCTGTGGCTGTATATTTGACCTTGGCGTACCCTGGCTAGCCCCACTCTTAGAGTTTTACATATTGGATATAAAACAGGCAAACCTGGCATTGGCTTTTTTCCTGCCTGAGTGGCAGAGTGACATGATTCTCTCTGCCCTGTTATAAATCCAATTGCCCACCATACTTTACTGGCCATTTTAATGCAGATAAGACATAGAAGAACGTATGTGTATAGAATGTCTGCTTCGATGTCTTTAGCTTGCCATGACATGACTATATCCACATAAGAGAAGTGGACAGAGCCCTGGAATAGGAAGTGGAGACCCAATTCTTCTTTTAAGCCTGCCACCAACTAGCTGTCTGATATCATTTAAGTTCACTGAGTCTTAGTCTCTATAAACTAAACAAACTAGATATAAAATGAAGGGTCATCAGTTCCAACAGTCCATGCCTCTAAGAATTTTGAAGTAAAACAATGGTGAAATCATAGTCTCATTGGCCAAACATGTGTCATCTGTCATTAAGTCTGATGAATGACTGAAAAAATCCTCTTTGATATTGAAAGATGAAGACAGAGGAAAGGACTGTGATTAAACATTATACCCTTTTGAGTGGTATAGTTAGGGAGAACATCAGTGGCATTAATAAATCCTGGAAAACTAGAACTAGTCAGGCGCCTCTGGCAACTTAGAAAAGTAGTTTTAGGGTTAATAAAATAAAATAGTGCTTTGATGAATGGAAAGGAATCTCAGGATAATTTTTAACTCAAAGACTAATAATATAATTTTGCTTGAGGAAAAATTTTCTCAATGAATAGGTTATGAAAGGTGTTTTTGTGTTACATCTCTGACCTTTAGAGACTGAAGCCATGCAAGCTGACTTTTGGGGCATCTGTCTGCACAGAAGGAAGCTGTGGGTTGATTATAAGACCGATTCAGTTTGGCTTTTCTTATGTCCTAAAGAGACGCCCCAACTTTTTGAAGGTCTCAGTTTTCAGACTTGCTAAAATTACAGCTTGCTAAACCCTAGAGCTTTCTGAGCAGAGAGCTGGGGCTGGTGGCTGCTTCCGCATTCTCCTGTCATCCAAGACTCAGGTGCCAGGCTCAGGGCCATTACTCAGTCCTTACCATGCCTTTATGAAAGAAATGTTCTGTAGCCCATATACCCACAAAATGCCCCTTTGTGTCCTAGTGGCATGGAGAGAGAGATTGGGGGGAGTGCCTTTTTTGCAGCCCCGATTCCAAGTCGAGGGTATGAATACCCCAAATAAGGCTGTTCGGCAGTCTGACAGGTGGGGGTTACCTTTGGAATGAAGCTGATCTCCCACCCATCGAAGGAGAATGAGAAGGGCTCCCACTGCACCTCCACGGTGGTCTCTGTGATTGTCTTGAATCGTAGCCCTTGAGGAGTGGAGAGATCTGGAACACAGCAATGTGGGTGACCATGTCATGTCTCTCCCTGGCAGGGGCAGAGAGCATTACCTGGGGCTCCCTCCACGCCATGGGTGCGGTGGCCTGTGATGGGCAGGCTATCCCAATCTCATTACAGAGGTGGTGGGTTCCAGGTAAGGGATCAGCCCATGCCACTGTGGTCTTGGCACTCAGTGTGGGCGAAGGTATGAATAAAGTTAACAAACATAACCTAATAAATACTTTTTTATGCTTTCTGTTACATAATAGGTTACTATTAAAATAAAAAAACACACTTTCCTTTCCTTACTAAGGTGGTGAATCTTGGCATTTAACATAATGCCTTTTTCAGAGAAACTGAACACTGTCTTCAGAGGCTTTAAGGGTTCCCGAGAGACAATATAAAGGCTAACATCACTGTTTCCATTTCACACCCAGGAAACCGTGGCACAGAGAGAGTAATGAAAGATGTGGAGGAAGCCAACTTCAGAATATAGTCTGGAATGCTTTTCTCGATCACGTGATGTGCCCTAAGAATATCTCGTTTAGCTCAAATCGTCTAGGATGGTCTGAAATTTCCATTTCATGTATACAAGCAAAGCAAGGGCATAATCAAGGGACAGTAGCAGATACTGGGGCTTTCACTCTCACTCCACTAGCTGCTTCTTTTCTCCAGCTGGTCCTCCATTCTCTCTCCCTTCTCTCCTTCACTCGCCTTTGCCTCATGTATCTCGTTTTTAGTTCCTCTGCTTATCTCCCTCTTTTAGCATTCCCTACCCCCCCCCCCCAGCCCCCTCCCCAACACACACACACACATGCACACGCACACGCACACGCACATGCACATGCACACGCACACGCACAGGTGGAAGTATGCTTGTCCTAATGGAGTTCCAATTACCAGCCCTGAAATATGACAGCACGACTTTTCTCAGTTCTCCAGTGAGCCTGCTCCCATTTCAGCTGTGCCTCTCCTGGGATATTCCCATTGGATAACTGACAGATTCTCATCCTTCCTGTTTGGAAGCTTCCTCACGCTTCTTGGTGAAAGGCAGGGCTGATTCTGAACCCACTTGAAGGCGTGTCAGGGGAGCTTACATGATTCTGTCCTTGTCACCTGGGAGCTTGCCTGAGGGGATGCCCTGAATTGGTGTAATAAAGGCCACGGGAGATGGAAACCTCGTCACGGCATGTGCACGTGGATCAGGGAAGACACGCCTGGGAGTCGGGCCAGGCTCTTGCTGAGCTGACCCATCCTGGAGCAGGGTGGGAAAAGCGGCAGATGGTGACCTGCCTCTCTACACAATCACTGCAAATATTTTAAATTAGTTCTCAGGCACGAGAGGAGTTGAAGAAAAAGGTCAGATATAAACAGAGATAATTATAGGCATATTAAAAAAAAAGGCAGCATTCATAGGGGGAGTCCAATATTATAACAGGATCTTTGTCACCTGAAAAGCAAGGGGACAAAATGACTTCTTAAATCCTTTTCCCTCTGCTTGCCCCTATGCTTACATCTTTCAAAGCACAACTCAAGTCCCTGGGCCTCCATGAAGACTTCAAAGCCAACTTTTCCTATTTCAACCTCTTCTTATTCTGAACTTTCATGACATTTGTTACCCAGATACCATCTTGTCATTTAAAAGCTACATAAAATGGGCTCAGATCTCTCATCCCATATTTCGTGATAAGTCCCATTTACCAACCCAGGGGCTTATGTTTCACGGTCACATCTTGTTCCCATTTCCTGCTACTGCTAAATTCTCTGCATTATGTAATAAAAAATAAGTATTTGGTCTTTGTCCTGGCACACAGCTCCCAAAACCCTAGGAATTCCCAGAGTGATAAGAGTATCTTTTGTATGATTATGAGATAACTGGTAGTTGGGACCTCCTAGATAGCTGGTCTGCAGAACAACCCAGGCATGATTTAGAGGGTTGGAACTTTCAGCCCCACCTCCCAGCCTCCAGGGAGGGGAAAGGGGCTGACTTGAGTTAATCACCAATGGCTAGTGGTTTCGTCAATCATGCCTGTGTAATGAAACCTCCATAAAAAAACCCTAAACGACGGGGTTCAGAGGGCTTCTGGGTTGGTGAACACATGGAGGTACTGAGAAGGGTGCTTGTCCAGAAAGAACGTGGAAACTCCACACCCCATACTTCACCCTATGTATGTCTTCCATTTGGTTGTTCCTGAGTTGTATCCTTTATAAGAAACTGGTAATAGAGAGTAAAGCTCTGTGAGTTCTAAGGAATTACCAAAAGTAAGCAGCGGTTGTGGGAACTCCTTAAATTTATAGCTGGTCAGTCAGCTGGGACTGGTGATGGCAACTGACGTGGAGGTCCTGTGAGACTGAGGACTTAGCTTGTGGGATCTGATGCTAACTCCAGGTGGATAGATGTTGAACTGAATTGAACTGGATTGTTGGACACCCAGCTGGCATTTGAGAGCTGGACAAGTGGTGTTGGAAAGATAATTGAAGAATTCAGAGGTGTATAAAGAAAACTAAATAACAGCCCCTTCCCATCTCTTTCTTATTCTGCTCTTTGATGTAGTCAATGTTAATAGTTGGCAGGCAATTTTTTAAAAGTTTTCTGTGCTGGGCTTCCCTGGTGGCGCAGTGGTTGAGAGTCCGCCTGCCGATGCAGGGGACGCGGGTTCGTGCCCCGGTCCGGGAAGGTCCCACGTGCCGCGGAGCGGCTGGGCCCGTGAGCCATGGCCGCTGAGGCTGCGCGTCCAGAGCCTGTGCTCCGCAACGGGAGAGGCCACAACAGTGAGAGGCCCGCGTAACGCCAAAAAAAAAAAAGTTTTCTGTGCTTAAATAAACATACAAAACAGATACATACCTATAGCAGTTTCTCTGTTATAAATAGAACACTTCCATTTCTCATGGAGAAGAGTTTAGCTTGCTCTCTGTGCCTGTCTGTCTCTCTTTTACCCCGTTGTCTTTCTAGACGATGCTTTAGAGCCTCAACGTTTATAATCAAAATGGACTATCAGGATATTTTACTAAATAAACGATCACGAAGAAATATGCTATGAGGAGAGGTGGGAGTTTTCAGTTGTGGTTTTAAATAAGATTTTTTTTTTCCCACTCTGTTATACACTTACCATCTGTAACATACCATTTAGCACTAGCTTATTATACATCCTATTTCATATCTCCTGGCTTCTAGTCTCTAACTAGATTTGAAGTCTATACAAGTCTCATACTTTCCTTGACTTCTAATCAGACTAGCTTATAACAAGTCAGAACTCAATAATTAAAGTACTTTTTGCCCTTTTGGTTCTATAATTGATAGGGGTTGCCTAGATTTGGAAACTCATTTTTGGAAGTGCCTTTTTAATGAGGTACCCTTTCCTAAGTGGGTCACGTTGGAAGCCCTTCCCCTCAAGAGCAATGATTATTGCAGGCATCCCTGAAGAATTAAGAAAAGACACTACTATCATGAATGCCCATGATCTCCTGTAGGCGAAAAGAAGAATGAAACAGGATGGGGAAATGGTACGTACGGGTGGCCACCTTGGCCGTGATGGGAAGGCTGAGGATATTGCTAATGACAGCGTAGACGCTGATGTTGTAGGTGAGACCTGGCTCCAGCTCCGAGATGGTGACACCACTCCAATCTCCAGGCACCCGCTGCTGGAGCTGGAGGCCCCCCAGGGCCGTCGGCTGGTAAGAGATCACATATTCCGTCACTGCCATCGGCCCGTCCCATTCCAGCTCAATGGACCTGTCGCTGATACCAGCCACTCGCAAGTCCTCTGGAGGGGCAACTACCAGGAGGCAATACACAGATAGCATGAGCTCAGAGGACTGCCTTCCCCATCCTGGACCCAACTTCCTTCCTCACGTCTCACCCCACATGCCCTGTCTGTATGTTCTGCTCAGCTCATTGCCTTTGAGTGATTGGTAATTCCCTTTGCAGGCAGGTTCTTATCTTTTCTGTGCTCAGTACTCCCATCCCTATAGGGCCATGAGTTAGTGGTGGGCTGGAGCCGGCTTCTACTGGCTCAGGAAAGTTGATTGTCGAATTTTGCAAGACAGTTTTAAATAGTCATTATTAAAGATTAAATTGTATTCAATATTAACTTATAATTAAGTAAATTATCTTAAAAACAAAATTATGAATACTCCAAACTCATCACTGGCAAATTACTTCACTACATTTTACTATTATCTATGCCCTTGAGTCAATTTACATGCGTTGTATCTCTCTGGTAGAAATACCATGTAATTGTGTGCTAATGCACAGCTGTTTCCAACTCTACATTTAGTGACTTCATGTTGGTAGTTTGAAATTGGCCACAGAGGGAGTATTTACACCATGAAGTTGGCAAATGCTACAAAGTGGGGCTTTTTATTTTTTCCCTCAGAGATCTAGTTGTTAGATATTTAACAGCATACATTGGCTAATATTTTTGGTAGTTTAATAAATTATTGTTACCAGATTACCCTGGGAGCCAGTATTTGATTTGGCAAGTGGAAATAAAGGCTTATTCCTGGTTATCTTGCAAAATACAAGAAGCCAAAACAGTAAATCCTAGATACCATGGACTGATGAAGACATTCAATAACACTTTATTTTCCCTGTTAAAAGGAGACTGTTTAAGTTTTGAAAGAAATGTAACTCGTGTTAAACAAATTTTTATTAGCCTTGATTTTGGGGATGATGAGAAAGGAGCATTCTTGAGGGCTTTGCTTTTCTCTCTTGTTCTACTTTTCAAATGCTATTCAGAGAATCACCAAAAATTAAACCTCATTGAAATAGCCTTTCATGTATGGTTCCCTTGGGAAGTGAAGATTCACCAGTAGTGGGGGTATTAAATGACTGAAACGTTAAGATCAATTAGGAAGTTAACGCCAGTATACCTGTAATTGGACCTGCCCATAGATTAACTCGAAGATCAGGCCAGTATTTAAATAGTCATAATTAACTTATAAATTTATATGCAGTGGAGGCTTTGGTTAGTTTAAAAGTTGTCATTGGTGTTGAATTTCTCCTCTGAGAATTCTCACTCTTTCACCTTTACAAGCGCAGAGGACTGAGACAGCTGCTAGTCACAGGGCCATGTGAAAAGAAGGTGCCTGCGCTCCCTGTGGTGCTCAGCCTCAAATCCTTGGCAGAGGTGTAAATGAGGACTCATAAGATGGAAATTAGGAACATATATTTACAATGTTGGGCATTTGCTTTGCTTTTGCCCCAAACTGTGAATGGTATAAAACAATCTAGATAGCAGAGCTTCCTCTGATTAAAGATGGCAAATGTTGACCAAAACAAAAAAAATTTTAATTTATTTTTTTTTAATTTATAAAACTAGATGAATGTAAATGAAATGTAAATAATCAAACTTTCAAATGATAGTTTATAAGCATATATCATTTCTAACTCTGGCATGATGAAAGCTTTGAATTGCACTAAGATCTTTGGGGTAGCCTGTATAATGCATACCAGATGACTCCTGGACCAGGGAAAGAAGAGTTGGTGTATAGAACCTATCAGTATTTTGCATGGTTATATAGAGCATTTATTATGCACCAAGGACAATGCTAAACATTCTGACATAGATTTTCTTATTTCATCCTCTCACCAACACTATAGAATTGGTGTTACTTTTACCCCTGTTTTATAGAGAAGAAAACTGAGTCACAGAGTCAGCAAACACAGAAGCTAGGATTTGAACCCAGGCACAATGCTTCTAGAATCTCTAAGCCAGTGTACAATACCACTTTACATTTGCATAGCATTTCAGTCTATAAAACATGTTTAGATAAACCATCTAACTAGACTTTAAAAAAAAAAATCCTTTAATAGCATCTCTATGAGGTAGATTGGGTAGATATAATTATCCCAACTTAACAAATGGAGAAACTGAGACCCAGGCTAAAGGACTTGCCAAAAGTAAGGGAGCTGGGTCATAGCTGAACTGATTATCAAACCAAGATCTATACTTAGTGTGTTCTTTCCCCTACAATTTGTAGGATGGGTTACTTCATTTATACACAGCCCTCATTTATACACAGCCCTCAAAAATAAACTACATCAGTGAATAATTCAGACTATCATTTAGGATGCCAATTCCAGACTGGTGCTTATCCTAGAGGTAAGAAACTTCTTTTAAGAAGGATTCTCTAAAATTTCACAATCTGTATGGAAACACAAAAGACCCCAAATAGCCAAAGCAATCTTGAGAAAGAAAAACGGAGCTGGAGGAATCAGGCTCCCTGACTTCAGACTATACTACAAACCTACAGTAATCAAGACAGTATGGTACTGGAACAAAAACAGAAATATAGATCAATGGAACAGGATAGAAAGCCCAGAGATAAACCCACGCACATACGGTCATCTTATCTCCGGTAAAGGAAGCAAGAATGTACAATGGAGAAAAGAGAGCCTCTTCAATAAGTGGTGCTGGGAAAACTGGACAGCTACATGTAAAAGTATGGGATTAGATCACTCCCTAACACCATACACAAAAATAAACTCAAAATGGATTAAAGACCTAAATGTAAGGCCAGACACTATAAAACTCTTAGAGGAAAACATAGGCAGAACACTCTGTGACATAAATCACAGCAAGATCCTTTTTGACCAACCGCCAAGAGAAATGGAAATAAAAACAAAAATAAACAAATGGGCCCTAATGAAACATAAAAGCTTTTGCACAGCAAAGGAAACCATAAACAAGATGAAAAGACAACCCTCAGAATGGGAGAAAATATTTGCAAATGAAGCAACTGACAAAGGATTAATCTCCAAAATATACAAGCAGCTCATGCAGCTCAATATCAAAAAAACAAACAGCCCAATCCAAAAATGGGCAGAAGACCTAAATAGACATTTTTCCAAAGAAGATATACAGATTGCCAACAAACACATGAAAGGATGCTCAACATCACTAATCATTAGAGAAATGCAAATCAAAACTACAATGAGGTATCACCTCACAGTGGTCAGAAGGGCCATCATCAAAAAATCTACAAACAATAAATGCTGGAGAGGGTGTGGAGAAAAGGGAACCCTCTTTCACTGTTGGTAGGAATGTAAATTGATAGAGCCACTATGGAGAACAGTATGGAGGTTCCTTAAAAAACTAAAAATACAACTGTCATATGACCCAGCAATCCCACTACTGGGCATATATACCCTGAGAAAACCATAATTCAGAAAGTCATGTACCACAATGTTCATTGCAGCGCTATTTAAAATAGCCAGGACATGGAAGCAACCTAAGTGTCCATCAGCAGATGAATGGATAAAGAAGATATGGCACATGTATACAATGGAATATTACTCAGCCATAAAAACAAACAAAATTGAGTTATTTGTAGTGAGGTGGATGGACCTAGAGTCTATCATACAGAGTGAAGTAAGTGAGAAAGAGAAAAACAAATGCCGTTTGCTAACACATATATATGGAATCTAAAAAAAAAAAAAAAAAAAAAAGGTTCTGAAGAACCTAGGGGACGGACAGGAGTAAAGACGCAGACACAGAGAATGGACTTGAGGACACAGGGAGGGGGAAGGGTAAGCTGGGACGAAGTGAGAGAGTGGCATTGACATATATACACTACCAAATGTAAAATAGATAGCTAGTGGGAAGCAGCTGCATAGCACAGGGAGATCAGGTCGGTGCATGTGACCACCTAGAGGGGTGGGATAGGGAGGGTGCGAGGGAGACGCAAGAGGGAGGGGACATGGGGATATATGTATACGTATGGCTGATTCACTTTGTTATACAGCATCAACTAACATAACAATGTAAATCAATTATACTCCAATAAAGATGTTAAAAAATAAAAAAATAAAACAAAAGCACAACAACAAGAAAAAAAAAAAGAAAGAAAGATTCTCTAGGGCCTGCCTTTTGTTATTCAACACGCTGATTCCAAGTTTCCTGTGTGGGACTCCTCCTGTCATGGTGACAGAAACAGCCATTCCAAATTTCAAGTCACCAGCAATTCTTAGGGCATTTGAGACAAGTCAGTGTATTCATTTTTAGTGCCTTTCTCCAGAAAATAAAGCTAATCACGACGAAGGAAAATGATCCAAGCAGAGCATTTGGGGATTTTAAAGTAAAAAAACAGATGCAGAAGGATTTTTTCATCTTGACAACTTAACTTGGCAAGTTTTTTATCTTGAGACCTGAGCCTGGTGGTGGTAATGATAAGAAGCAATGGTGTCGATTGTGGAAGAGCTGTGGCTCCGAGAAGGAGACCATCACCTTTCACCCTATAACTTAGCAGCAGCTGTGTACATTGGGTGTCAGTAATTCTTATAAAATGAAATGGTATTGCTAGAAAGCAAACTGTAAAAGAGCCGTATGCCTTGATTCAAGGAATTTAGTGTGTGGGGGGGGCTGTGAATTATTCTTAGTATTACTTTCTTTGGGGCTCCAACTTGGGAACTTGGGGAAAAGCAGGCAGTTAAAAAGGAGTAAACTGCGGCTTGAGGAATTGGAGTTGCTTATCTGCGAAGATGCCATGCTGTTTACTTTTTAGATCTCGCATCAATTTTGCACATATGTGGTGAGAGCAGTTGGAATTAGTTCCATGAAGTGTCTCGCTCGGAGGAGCGAGTGATTTCAGGTGCCAAAGGTTGGGTTGGCCGCAGTGCTAGCAGACGCAGAGGCGGATGGTGATGAATCTCTGCAGGTCTCACTGAAGTCCAGGGAGCGGCTTTCTGGATTGTTTCAAGCCCCTGCTCTGGTTGTTCTTTCATCCTGTTGCTTTGCAGGGAGTTGTGGCCAAACCTCCTTCCCTGGGGGCAGGTGTGGACAAATGGTTGGACATGCTTCCTTACCCCGTCTCCAACACCTAATATTTTTTATCATTTGACAGAGCTCAGCTTTCATATCAAAAGACTATTTCTTCGTGTATGTGGCTTTCAAAATTTTTATTTTCCGATTCCACTCTACTTAGCATCCCAGGGAGGATTAAAGAGTGCTAGAAGTTGGTAGGAGACCAGGGTTCTTATTTTTGCTCTGCCATTAATTAGCTGTCTGGCTGTGGAAAAATCTTCCTGTCTCTCAGGGCTGCTGCTTTTTTCAATTTGTAAAATGAGAAGCCCAGAGTAGCTTCTTTCAAAGCCTGTTTTAAGTGCTCATATTCATGAATTTTTTTGTTCTATTGTCTTTACCGGGCCAGAGAACAGAGGAAGAAATGTTGAGATCTGGTCCCGTGGCCCACTATGAGAACGATCAAGGCTGGGAGTCAAATAGAGTGGCCTTGTCAACTCTATTCAATTGCATTTAAGCTCTAGCAGCCTAAGGAGCCTCAGAATTTTCCATGCCCTTGCCAGAGAGAAAAGAATGACCTGTGGAGAAGTGCATTTTGTGGCTCTCCACGTTTTCACCTTACCCGTTCTCTTCTTTCCTCTCCTCACTCCTGTTGGCCAGGGGAGCAGTAATGCTGGAGTGGGTGCATCTGGCCAGAGAAGTCAAACAGTGGATAAGCAGCCCCTCTCCTAGAGCCTTCTCACAAAGAGCAAGTAAAGTAGCACTTTAGATAATGACCTAGTTACTCCTCTGGAAAAGACCCATGGCATTTGGTTTAAAAGACAAGAAAGCCTTGAGAGCAGCACCTGCTGAGTCAGTGGTGGCTGCATGGTTGCTATAGAAACAGATGGAGATTATGCAACTGTCCCTCCTCACATGCTTTGGGAACCTGTAAAGTAATTCATCTGGGCGTCCAGAAGTCTTCCTCAAACAGCACAGAGGTAACGGTGTTGGAGGTAACATGTGCTCATGGTTTGGGCTCAACCCAGTTGTAGTTATGCTAGCAGCTGCTGGGTCTTCCCTGAGTGACCAGAAGGGCTTGTCTCCAGTTCAGTTTGGACCCTGGATCAGATTAAGATTCTGTTTGCAAATGAACCCATCCCTGTGGAAAAGGAGGGTCAAGAACATGAGGTATGTACAACCCAACAGAGATGAATTTTATTAAGAAAGATGTGAACTACAGAATAGCCGTACATGGAAAAGGGCCCAAATGGACCCTTAGCATCCTCTGCTGGGGCCTCATGGAGCCTCGTCCTGTGGGTGGGAATAGGATCATGCTTCAGCCTCCTCTTCCCAGCAATTACCTACGACTTTGGATTCAGAAATGATGAAGCTTAACTTCTGCTTGACTTTTCCGTCTGAACAATTGGTATAACAGCTATTTATATTTTCAGTAAACAAAATTAGGAGGCTAAATGAAATCATCGACTGTGGAAAAAAATAGAAGAACATGAAAATATTTTTTTTCCTAAGCAGCGGGTTGTTGTTTATCTTTTAGTTGTTGCCATCGATCTTTTAAAAAATTTTAGGTTGAAGTTGCAGGTGCAGGAGACTTGTCTGACTGGTCTGGTACCTAGGTGGGAATCATTGATGATGCTCAAGAATGAAAGGCTGGTGAAGCTGGCCTCCCAGGATTTCCCCCTTAAACCAAGGTCAGAAGGTTGATCAGAAAATTCCTAGAATCAACCCATCAGAAAGCTTCAAAATGTTCGTTTGTTGTTATTTTTTATTTTAAATTTTCCCAATGAGCACTCTGAGCCCACTGTTACAGATTGAACTACAAATGGAAAAGATCAAGATCAATCACTCAATCTGTACTGTTTAAAACACAAATTTATCCGTGAGAGTCACTGATTTAGTCAGAAGATGAGCAATAACGGTGAGATAATGACCTGATTTTAGGCAAAAGAAAATGATCTCCAGTGAGATATTGGTATTTTCCCACTGATAGATTTAGGTCCTCCTTTTGGGACATCACCTCTGTATTGGTTTCCATGGTGCAGACACATATGGAGTTGGTTCCAATTTGCTATGTCATCTGGAACAAAGCGACTCGTGGCCTTTTAATATGCTGTACTAATAGTTAGAATGTGAGTTGTTGCTCGATGCCTTTAGTAGTTTATTCCTAGTTACAAGTAATTCCTTGCCTATAAATACTTTTATCCATGTGGACACTAGATCATTTCAAAAATTAATAACACTCTGCAATATGTAAGCTCCAAAATAGCCAGAGTGCCAGAGTGCCCTGCTAGTCTGGTTATCACAGACTAACCGCCATCGCATGCCCTAGCACTGTGAAAGGATGTGTCCCCAGAATATGGCAACAGGCAAGGGGGATATTTTGGAGCAGGTGGAGCTCTGGGAAGCCCGCTGAGTTAGAGTGGTCCCTTGCCTAAGGTGGTGCCATGGTCTGACTCTCTGCTTTCTTCCATCTCAAGGACAGTGAAATGCTGTCACCATTATTACCGTTGACTTTGTTCCAGTCTTGGGGTAAGATTCAGCTTTCATCCTGAACTTGACCTTTTCTGGTTTCCACCCTTCCCCCCTTAAATCTGCCTCGTCAATTGTGATTGACTCCGGAAATCAGCTGTCTTGGAAAGCAAGTGTACATGACGCAGTTGGGAATTCTTCGGCCTAAAATTCACCTTCCCTCCCATCTCTCTTCCCACCTCCAGCCAGTTTGCTGGACCACCCTTGACAAAGGCCCCGCCGAGCTCCCCTCCCTACCTGCCGAGCAGTCAGGGCCTTGGTAGCCCTCTTCACAGAAGCAGATCCCCTCCTGGCAGTGTCCTCGCCCACTGCAGGCGTTCAGACACCGCTGCTGGCCGCAGTCCTCACCAGCGTAGCCCTCCTGGCACAGGCAGGTACCGTTGGTACATCTCCCCTTCCCCGAACAGTCCCCAGGGCACCTCAGCTCGCTGCAGCCCTCGCCAGTGTAGGCCTCTTCACAGACACACTCCCCGTCCACGCACAGCCCCCGGGAGCTGCAGTCTGTCGGGCACCGGAGCTCTGAGCAGTCGTCGCCGCTGTACTCGCTGTCACAGATGCACTGGCCATCCACACACACGCCCCGACTGGAGCAGCCTAGGGGGCAGTAGGGCTCCGAGCAGTTCTTGCCAAACCAGCCTTGATGGCAGATGCAGCCACAGGACTCGAGGCTAAAGTTGCCGTGGCCACTGCAGTGAGGGATATAATCCAGTTGTCCTGGAATGGCCAAGGAGAAGGTCAGAGGGCAGCAGTGGAACCTCCTGTAAGTGGGGTATATGGGAGGGGAGGGCAGAGACCTCTCCTCACTCTCTGATCAGACTTGTGTTGCTGAGAATTAAGCTCAAGCTAGTTTGGTACATCATCGACTTCATGAATGTTTTCATCTAATAGGGGTTGTGTCTGGCACAGCACTGGGGGCGACGATGAGTGAGATCGGGTCCGTCGTCTTTCAGGGGCTCACCTTCACTGTATCTTGGCTTGGGTTCCCTAGAAGCAGACTTTAGATGAGAATTCAGATGAAAGTGACTTACTGGGAAGTGCTCCCGGGAAAAACCCGGTCAGGGAGGGGAGACTCAGGAGGTTGGAGCCCAAGCCAGACACATTATCAGGTAAAGTCCTGGGGGTGTCACTTGGGTTCAGTCCTGCAGGGTCTTCTGGACACAGTGTAAGCCACACGTCAACTGGGACAAAAGGCTGTCCTTGGAGGGTGTAAATGTCCATTGTCTCCCTGGGGCAGGACAAAGAGGTTCTTACAGCTCAAGGACAGCCCCTGACCAAGACGCCCGGGTGCTGGCTATGGGGACGGAAGGGGATCTGAGGGCTTGTATGCTGAGTACCAGGCCTGTGATGCAGGACAAGGTCACGTGCACTGCAGCCACATCCCACTCCCTCTCCTTCCCGCCATCTAACTAACTGCTCATTTTCATCGCAACTTAGCACTAGGGTCACTTCAAAGGCTTCCCAGAACTTGTCTCATTCGGTGAGTGTTTGCTGTGATCTTTTTAGGATTCTATGTATATCTCCTGCCCTAGCCCTTACCATTCTATGACTATAGTGGTTAATTTAAACCACTATAAAAGGTAAAAGCTTGAACCCAAGATAGTAAGGAAGACGCAGTCCTCTTGTTAAAGAATGGAGTTCATGGGTTGAAGGTACCTTTTTGGGTGAGAGGAGCTGGGCACAAAAAGGGACACACTTTCTGCTCATTGGGGGTCAGCTGATAACAGCTATTGCATGTGAGGTCCCTACTAGAAGCCAGGCTTTCATCTGAATGGAGGCTTTTATATGTAATAACTCCTGATGTTCTAGTCTGTCACCATTTGTCAATGGAGAAAGGAAGTCACGGGTTATGCAACTTGCTTAAGTCACAAGCTAGTAAGTAGCAGAGCTAGGATTTGAAGTCAGGAAGTCTGGCTCTGACTGCTCCCAGAGAGGTCAAGATAGTCATTGGTAAGTGTTACTAGTCAGGGGGTGGGTGAGACTAGAGGTACAAGTCCCGAATACTCAGCCTTTGGAGGGGAGGGGGTTGT
Organism: Lipotes vexillifer; assembly: GCF_000442215.2. NCBI lineage: Eukaryota > Metazoa > Chordata > Mammalia > Artiodactyla > Lipotidae > Lipotes > Lipotes vexillifer. The sequence continues at coordinate 722,079 of NW_006777938.1, read as the reverse complement.
AATAAGCTCTGTGAGTGGGTGTGTGCGTGCACGTGCGTGTACACCCACATGCGTTTGTGGAGGGGGCAGCGGATGAAAATTCCATCTTGCTGGAGAAGTTGGAGCCAGGTCCTCTGAGACTATAATGACTATCATTTACTCAGATGGGAGAAAGACTGAGATGGAGTGAACAGAGCGCCTGAATTCTCTAGTCCCTCAGGTTAACATGGATAGATATCAATTCAACAGCCTGTGAGAACCAAAGATGAATGAAGGCAGACGTCAAATTCCCTGCTCACCACAGAAGTTGCTGTGCTGAAACGATGTATCATTACCTGACTCATCCCCCCAAAATCAGGTTAATGTATTTCAAACTGACTATGCGCTGTAGAGAATCCCTACGCCAAATCCCCCGGGAAGGACCACATTTAGATCTTAGAGACGTCTGAACAGAGAGCTACAGACTAGGGCACTTCTTTCCCTCTGTGCGAAGAGGTGCCAGATTTCGAGGGGAGTGGTGGCTCACCCTCATTCACTCTCCCTCTCTGCTCAGCGCCCTCCCTCCCTCCTGAGACCGGCTGCAAACTCCCAGACTCTACCTGTGGCCGCACTCTCCTGGCAGCAGTTGCTGGTGCACTGGTCCCGAAGCACTGACACCTCCCTCTCCAGCATCTCGATTCGGCTCAGCAGCTCCTGCAGCACCTGGGCAGAGCTGGCGCATGGGCAGGCCTTTTTGGGGAGGTTGATCCTGTGGGTGAAGGTGACCTGGCTCGCGTGGTCCGAGGTCTGGCCCGTGTACTCTGTCAGCACCTCGTCTTCGGCACTCACCTCCTGCTCGGCCAAGGCCTCCAGCCCCGAGGAGCAGAGGCTGTCCAGGGGCACGTTAATGTTGTACACGTGGTTGAAGACCACCGGCTGCTCTTTGCCGGATGTATTGTAGCTGTCAGCGCCTCCTTCCTCCTCCACCGCCTGTCTCTGGACCCTTTCCGTGGTGACCTCCAGCTGACACTCCGAGGGCTTGAGCATGGAGCCCAGAAGGATCAGGTTGACACCAATGAGCATGTTCTTCAAGACCACTGTTTCCCCGTCTGCCCCCATCCTCTCAGCAGAGCGCTGGGTTCAAGACCGGCCTGCAGCAGAAAGCATGGAGTTGTGGAAATTTGCAAGAGAAACCAAGGAACGAACGAGATGGCCTCTGAGACCTGCGCTTGGGCACCACGCTATGCACAGTCCTACAAAGCTAAAGCATAGCAGTGAGGATTTCAAGGGGAAGGTTGGGAAGTGACTACCAGGGTCATGAAAGCCCAGAGCTTTTTGTTCCCTAGAGGAATGAACCCCTGAAAATGGACTCTGCTTCTGCAGAAGGGCATTTTGATTTCCCAAAAGGCTTATCTAGAACACATGAGTCTGGCCTCCACAGTGGGCAAGTGGTCCAACAAAGAGGACATGTGAGGACTCGGGGCAGGGGCACTGTGGCTAGGCTAGTCCTCCAAGGAGAACTCAGAGCATCCTTTCACTTCTGAGTGAGAATTAGGATGAAGGGTACCATGGAGCCTTAGGCATACCCTCATATTTCGCCAGATATTTATAATGAAGGGGTCCCGCCAGCCACTTCAAAATAACTTATTAATTCCTCTAAGCTCATCTGTTCAAATACAAGTTGACTTTAGAATAACCAACCAGGCAGATAATATAGTTCCAGGTAACTGTGGTTGTTAATAATCCTTAGGTACATTTGTGATTATCTGGGACTGTGTGAGCCGAACTTTCTTTTAATGTTCTCATTAGTATAGTCCCAGTGCTTTGTGATCACAGGGTGCCTTTCTTCCGAGGTCCTGTTTAAATTGCTAAAATAATGTATTAGCTCCTCTACTGGTTACCTCGTCACCAAGAACCATGGAGAACGATAAATTCTGTAATGCAAATCAGTTTTTCAGAAATTATATTTCTTCTATATTCCCTGTGTAAAAGAGAAAAGAGGCTTTACAAATTTTGGTTCTAAAGGTAATAGAGCTAAGAAGATTAAGGACAAAGGAACAGAGTGAGAGTAAATGTGAATTTGGGAAGAAGGCAATAAGCAACAGCTAACATCAACTGAATGTGTCCTGTGTACAGACTACGCTGTGCACCTCATGGGGGATCTTACTTGACCCTTAGAACAAACCTATGGTGGGATGTTATGATTATCCCCATCTTGTAATGGAGTGAATTCTACCTAGAAAGCTTAAAATTTGAATGCAGGTCTGACTCCAAAACCTGTGTTCTTAACTGCTGTGCTCCAGTGCTTGTCCTGATAAGCATGTTCAATATTCTGTTGTCTCTGATGGAAATTGTGTTAGTTATAGGATCTTCCCAGGAATATTGAGACTAGAAAATTTTGCTAGGGCCAGATCCAATGTTCCTTCCTCCAGGAAGCATTCTCTTCTCATCTTTTTCTTCCTGTTCCCTCAGGAGGCTAAGGAGCATCCCCAGCACAGGCTAAGTTTATCCCTCACTCCTTATAAAGCCCCTCTGACAGCATTTGCCACACTAGACTGTGGGTTTCCTTTGTCTGCTCCTGCCCCCCGCCCCACCAGCTTCGTCCCCTGCCTCCCCCCACTGGCCCCGAACTGCTAAGTCAATTTAGGTCAGACCACACCTTATTCACAGTATTTGATGTGTGTCTAGGACAGCAAAAGTGTTCTGTACTGTGGCTGTTGAATGAATAAGTGAGTAGATACATGGAAGGATGGATAAACAGATGAATTAATGAGTAAATGCCCTGTGAGCAAAAGGTTCAAACATTCTCCACCTCATTTAATCTCTTTCCATTATCCTCAAGTTATTCACTATTTTCTTCAATTTCAGTTCAATTGGACAATTTCTGAGGGATGATTTTATTAGGAGTAATCTGTATTAGTGACTATTTTGGAAACCATGTCTTATGACTCAGTCTTTATATTATATATTGGACTAAAATCTTTGTTTCCAGTATGAAGAAGCAGCAGAACAGAATAGAGCTATTAAGATTCTGGACTCTGGAGCCAGACTGCCTGGTTCTTCCCCTATCCCAGGACTACCCTGAAATCACTGGCACATGTGAGAAATCTCTTCCATCATTTGACAGCCGGAAAGCCCAACCTTAGCATACCCATGTTCAAAGAAGGGTGAGGTTCTTGGAGCGATGGGAGAGGTGGTGATCCACTGGTTACATCAGATGAGGTAAATCAACCTTGGGGACACATGGAGTGACATGTCTGAACCAAATTTCTCTCATGACTGTAAGCTCTTTCCAAGCCCCTCTATCTGAGGTATTACTTGCCTTCCCATTTTCAGCTGCTCTAGGCGTTTCATCCTTGGAGTGGCACTCTGCCCTTATATCATTGAAAGTTTCTCAGGAATGGCTCTGATATAAATCATTTACACTTACATTTACATTGAAGGCTAAGGAGCCTTAGCCATCTCACTTGCTAAACTAAAGTTGGTTTGTCTGATCCGTGTTGATATTGCTGAATAGTTGTTGTTTCTTTGTTTTCTGGGAATCATAAAATTATCACGTAGTACCCATAGCACTTTACAGAACTTTTTGCACAGAGCAGACACTCAATAAAAAAGTGAAAAAATAAATGGCATTATAAATGAAAAGGAAGACAAGTGACAGGAAAATTAAAAGGGAAAAATGTTAGGTTCCACACCAGTCCAAAGCAACAACTATAAAATTATATGTGGAGAGAAAAGTATAGTTTTATGTGTGAAAAACACAAGATTTTAGTCAATAACCAAACTGACTATGAATTAGTCAACAGTGTGATTTTTGTAACCTCCAAAACCTTATTTAGACTCAGGAGTTATTGACTGATTGACTGATTGATTGATTGATTGATTGAAGTATAGTTGATTTACAGACTCAGGCTTTATGAATTGAAATTATAGACTAGGATGTGCAGGGAACCGTTTTGCTCTGTACTGCACTTGTCTTTGATTACTTCTGGGTGGAGAGGATGCTGAAGGTACTCAAAATCTTGTTGTAGGAGGGGGAGGAACTTAGCATTTCTGTCCAGAGAAGTGACAACCCCAGAGCTATCGTTCCTTTATCATTCATTCCTTTGATAGATATTTACTGAGTACCTACTATATGCTGGTTCCTTTATTCACAGAAGTTATATTTAAGTGTGTGTGTTGTGGGGGAGAGGGTGGGAGGGGGAGGACATACAATACATAAATACCCACAGTAATTCTGTATGTCATATATAATGTATGATATAATGCATATTATATGGTATTTAATATATGACGATGTAACATTCACTTGTGTGTGTTGTGTCAGCAAGTGGTAACTGCTGTGGAGGAAGAGAAAAGAAGGGAGCAGAGGAGGTACCAGGACAGGGAAGTCACATGGATATTTTGTAGAGCCCAGCCAGGGAAAGCTTGTCTAATGAGGTGACCACTGAGCAGAGACCTGAGGGAAGTGAGGAGTGAGCTTAGCAGACTGCTGAGGGAGTGCACTCCAGGCACAGGGAACGGCAAGGGTGAGGGCTCTGAGGCAGGAGCCGGCCTGGTGAGTTTGAGTGACAGTGAGACTGGAGGCGAGTGAATGAGGGAGCAGATGTGGGGAGATGAGATCAGAGGAGTGGGGGCCAGGTCAGAGAAGGCCTGTGAACCACTGTAAGGACTTGGGCTCTTACTGTGGCTATACAGTCATTGCTCTCAAATGCATCCACATATTAAATGTTTATGACGATCTAGTTCTTGTCATTGAGAAACTCTCAGCCTCATGAAAGAGATGGAAACACAAGTAAATATAATGACAATGAAATGTGATCATTATCATGACCAAAAAGCACACAAAATGTCCCTAGAGGGCTGGAGGTGACACAGCAACTTTGCCTGGGGCAGCAGGGGAAGCTACGCAGAGGGTGTGGGGTAATCGGCAGTGCTGTTTGCCAAGTATTTCTGGCCTGGCTTTCCAGATATGTGGTAGGACTACATTTTCCAGGGCTGTGTTTTCCGGCCCCCTGTTGGTTAGGTGAGGCCATGTCACTAGTACTGGCTGATGGTTGTGAGAGGAAATGATGTGGGTCACTTCTGGGAGGGGGCATTCATTGCTGACGGGAGACCCCCCAGAGCTCTCTCTTTCCCATCGATGGTGACTGGCAATGTTCAAGATGGTGGCTGCTTTCTCAGTCTGGGTCCCTGAGTGACCATGATAGAGGGTGCCCTGGCTGCGTACAGTAGGTGTGTAGTGCATGAGAGAGAAATAAACTTTTGGTTTTGAAGCACAGATTTTTCCTACAGCATAACCTAATGTATCAGAAGATAGTACTGAACTGGGTTTTAATAGATGACTCTTTAAGTAGAGAAGACAGAAGTTCATTATAGACAAAAGAAATTGCATTTGCTAAAACTCTGACATGTGCACGAATATGGCTTATTCAAGGAATTCAAGTATTTGAAGGGCTGTTAAATGCTATGGGATTGGGCTTTTATACAGCAAAAGGTCCAAGGGAGGGAATTTCCCCCAAATGGGGGAATCTACAGGGAAACAGATTTTGGCTCCATGTAAAGAATAGCTTTTATAATAGTCAGAGCTATTGGGTTGTCATGGTAGGTAGTGAGTTCCTGGTCACTGGAGGTGTTCAAGCACAAACCACGAGACTACTTAGTGAGAATGTTGAAGATGGGCCTTCAAGCATCACATCAGGGAGTGGACTAAAATGAACATTAAGGTTTTCTCTTTCCTGTTACTTTATGAATTCAGGGTCTTATGTGTCCTTTGAGGAGTCTACCGACTATAATATTGTATTAGTTTCCTAGGGCTGCCATAACAAGTTACTACAAACTGGGTAGCTTAAAACTATAGAACTCTATTCTCTCACAGTTCTGGAGACTGGAATAGAAGGCCAAAACCAATATGTCATCAGCGTTAATCCCTTCTGAGGCTCTGAAGGAAAATCTATTTCATGTCTCTCTCCTAGTTTCTGGTGATGGCGGGCAATGCTTGGCATTCCTTGGCTAGTAGATGCATCACTCCAGTCTCTGCCTCCGTCCTCACATTGCGCTCTGCCTGTGTCTCTGTGTCTTCACGGGGCCATCTTCCTTCAAGGACATCAGTCATCTTGGATTAGGGGCCCATCACGCCAATATGACCTCGTCTTAACTAATTACATCTACGATGACCCGATTTCCAAATAAGGTCACATTCTGAGGTACTGGGGGTTAGAACTTCAACATTATCTTCTTTGTGGGACACAGTTCAATCCACAATACATACCAATAGCAAACTGAGTATTTACCAGGTCCCAAGCTAAGCATTTTCCTTATAGGACTTCATACATTCCTGACAACAACCCTATAAGCTAGGAGGAGTGATATTTGGGAGCCAAGATATTTAGCAACTGGTATGGCTCAGGCAAAAACCAATCAGAAGGGGGCATCCATCAATCAGACCTGCGGTAAACAACCAGCAGGGCTCTGTGGTGATTTCACCATGATGGTAGGTCCTCTTTCAAGTTCCATTATTGGAGACAAGGAAAATGAGCTTCAGGAAAGGCCAGGGAATGTGACCAAGATTGCACAGCTAATGAGCGCAGGAGCCAGGACTGAACCCAGATCTTGCTGACCATAGTCTATCCTCTTAACTGCTGTTTTTCAGCCAGCTTTAATGAGCAGCCACATAGCACTCTCATGAAAAGACTTAGAGCTCTTACAAATCAACACTCTCCCCCCCCACCCCCCATCAGATTTAGGACCTCCTGACAGCGATGACTTTTCGCGTAATGTTTTCTCCACCAATCCCGGCTACTACCCCAGATATTGCTTTAGCCTCTTACCCCGGAGGGAAGGCTTGTCTGCTGGCTTTTTATTTAAAAGTGCCCAGCCTCCACTGTGTCCCAGAGAGTCAAGAACAGTGCTAAGCAAGTAAACCTTGATCCTAGAGAGATCACGAGACATTTTTTACACTTGTCCTTTCCTAGGACAGTTCCCCTCCAGCCAGCAGCTACAGAAAACCAGGGCTTGCCCTGGCCCCTGCCGGCTTCATTCACTTCTCTAAGCTCCTTTTGGCTTGTCCCCAGCAGGCTCAGTCACAAGCCATTGTTAACCACACCTCTGACCTCACTGCTTCTCTCCATTTGCATATGGCCGAGGACGCTTTCTGAAGGCAAGGAGTGAGAGGGGGTGGGCTGAAAGGCATGGGAGGCTTCATTTTCCCATTTCATCTGAAGCCTGCTGGAGGGGGGAGGGGAATGAAACTCATGGTTATTTAATGCCTACTTAATAAATGTGCTCTTAGTTTTGCTAAGCTCATGTCACTTAATAATTATTTCAAAGGGGCTTTTCTTTCTTGTGTCCCTGAAAGCTTCCCTTTCCGGCTTCATTCTCTGCTTGCACCACCTGTTCCTCTGGATCACAAGGAATACCGACTGTTCTGCAGGCGGGCCCCTTTCCGTGGCACTCTTCAGCGATGCTGCTGGGCAGATTTTTGTAACTTCCTATGAGGAAGGCCTGTTCTAATCCTGTGGCATATCCAAGAACGCTACGTTGATGTGTTTGTCGCCTTTAGAGGGGTCCTGCTTGCTCTGAGACCCGTGATCTGGCTTTGGTGTGAAGTGGTGGCTGCACCTCTAAGCTAGATGCAAAATCTCTGCCACCAAAAGCAACGTTGGAGGCTGGAGGGGACCAGCAGACCCCCTCTACTCCGTCACTCTCTTCCTGTTTCTCAGATGAGTCATCCGAGCGCAGAGCGCCATATGGCAGAGCGCCAGGCTGGCGAGAGCAACAGACAGAGTTCTCCAGGTAGAGGGAGAAAACATAAACCCGAGGGACAGATAATACACTCGGGGTTCGATGGTACACTGACGGTTGTAAGCAAGACAGGTAGCTAATGACCCTCCGAATGAGAGTGCAAGCAAGTTGCGGCAATTCGGTAGATGGATACTCAGGAAATCCGTGCAGTGCCATTGATTCATTTCCTCCACTCCAGCCTCCTTATCAATATAATTATCATGGCGGGCACCACAGGGGTCTCCGGGTCATGTGTGAGAGACGAGTGGACAGCTGGACGGGCCTCCAGGCCCAGGTGGTGCCGTGCTGCTGGAGTCTGCGCTCGTCCCCCGGCGGCCTGCGGGGAGAGTGCGTGTCACCCGGGCTCGGCCAAGTCTTGCCCCAGCTAAAGTTGTCCTTCAGTGGCTTTTCTTTCCCTTGCCCCCCCTCCGCGTGCCTTCTCCTGGCTTTGTTTCTTCACGTTGAAGGGCTTTGCTACTGTTACAGAAAAATGTTCTGGGAGCCATCACCTTTACACAGGCTGGGAGGAGGGGAGCAGTGGTCTCAGGAGGGTGGGATGTGGGGTGGGAGGGAGGAGGGGGAGGGAACGACGAGGGACAGAAAGAGCCACAAGTCACTCACGTTGAAGCTCTGCCTTTTTCTCCTTTTTATTTTCTCTTAGAGCCAGAGAGGGAGTGAAAGAGACAAACACAGGTAGAGGAGCTTCAGAAAAAGAAAAAGAAAAAGAAAGAAAAGAAATGAGTGTCTAGGTTGTCGGGGGCGGGGGGGGG
>NW_006777938.1:704954-713530 GCF_000442215.2 Lipotes vexillifer | reverse complement strand
GGGTGGGCCAAGGAGAGGTGAGCAGCCAGTGCTTTGTTTAGATTTTCCAGCTTCTGCCAACCTTACACCCCACGCTGTCCCTGGGGGTGATTTTATAAACCAGAACCATATCTGTGAAAAAAAATGACACTCTTTTTTTTTTTTTTTTAGTTAGAATTAGTTTAAAAATAGTTCCCCGCCTGCCGTTGGGATGCTCTGTCACTTGGAGAAAGAGGGTAATTATGAAAGAGAGGGTGTAATGTGATTACTGCCGGCCCCATTGTGTCAGCGGAGGCAGCGTCAGGGCTGCTGGGAGGACTCAGGGCCTGCTTGTCTCCATCAGCCCCAGGCCTTTATTGGTCATGTCAGGTTTCTGAAAAGAACCCGAGGGCAGAAAACTCCCTGCAGACAGGACTCGGTGACTGGCCCAGAGCTGTCAAGAAAGACGCGCGAGAGGAGATGCAAGGCCAGGCTGAGGAGTCGCCTCCCCCCAGGACTGGCCGCCTCACCCCTGCCCCAGGACCACATCCCTTGACATGCCTCCAGGTGGGATCTGCCGGAAGGGTCTTTGGTTCAGAATGTGATGGAGCCACACTCATTTTTTGGCACAAGTGGGTCAGCCCAGTATATTTGTGTGTGTGTCCCTGCGGGATAGAGAAACAGCATTGGCTGGGTGGAGGAATCTGGCTTCTGGTCTTGTCCTCTGGCTCTGTCTTGTGCTGTCTTTGAGAATTCCAACTGACCTGGCCTCTCAGAGAAGTTCCTTCTTCATCTGAAAAGTGGGGTCCTCAAGATCCATCAAGGCAATAACACCAAAGAAATAATAAAATCTTCCGATTGGAAGTGAGGGTGAGGCCATCCAGGTTTGAATTCCTGCTTTACAGTCTAAGGGGAAAGGCTGGGCAAGTGTTACTGCTGGGGGCCTCTGCTTCCTTTTGCAGCAGCTAAGGTTGACAGTCTGCCTCCAGGTTTCCCCATGATTTTTGGTAAATAGAGATCCCATTTAGGTGAGAATTTATCCAATGTCTATAGATCCCAGAGAATTCTTAACATCTGTAGAGCATTTGACTATATACATATGTATATATATATGTATATATATATATATATATATATATACATATATATATAACCACATATATAGTTATATAGTTATATAGTTATATATGTATGTGTGTATATAGAGAGAAAGAGAGAGAGAGAGAGAGAGAAAGAGAGAGAGAGAGAGAGAGAGAGAGAGAGAGAGGGAGGGAGGGAGGGAGTCATATATACAGAGCCCTATTTAATCCTCATAATGGGCAATGAGATTATTCCAGCTTTATAGGCAAGGCTCAAAGTATGGGAGTGATTTGCCCAGTTACACACAGTGAGTTAGAGCCAAACTAAATCCTGAGTCATATTTCCAGACTCTCAGTTCATTCGTAGATGCCACAACCTCCCTCCGTCAGCCACCTTTGTCCTTTGGAAGTAGGTAGGATATAAAAAATGAATTCCTAATTAATCTCCACCATTTTGGTTCAGAAATTCTTCTAAGAGCCTGACCTTTTGCGATCATTAATATCTATTTTTTATCTGTGTTTCTCAAGCTGGGAGAACAGCATGTCACCGTTTGCTGTTCAGTCACTCTTCTTGAACAGTCATCATCCGGCTTTTCATCTTTCTTTTCTTTACATTTAATAAAACTGCAAAGCAAAGTTTCCTCTAAGAAAGATGACCACTCAGACTGCAGCCCAAATCGATGCTTTTTTTTTTTTTTTTCCTTGCCCAAGATACTCATTAGAACAGACGGAGAAATTGGTTTAGAATATAAAAAGTGGTCTCTGCCCTCATGGGGCTTATAATCTAGCTGAGAAGACTAGACTCATACACGTGAGACTGAACTACAAGGCAAGGCTGTCCTTTTGTATTATTAACTTACTTTAAGTTTAATGGATGCCCCTCACAGTGTGGGACAGGTGACCAGAAGAGGCTTCCTGAAGGGGTGGTGTCCCAGTCCACATGGAGTGGTGGTGTTGGAAAGGTGGATACGAGTTGTGGGGAGTGGGGGAGGGGGGGGGGGTAAAGGGCACAGCATAAGCAGAGTTGATTGAAGCATCAAGGCCAAATGCAAGGAAGTTCTGCCTCTGAAGGGACTATCTTCAGTCTTCACGAAGGTTTAAAATCAATTAAAACTATGTTACAAAAATGTATGAAAATAATCCCTACATGCCCTGTGTGTGCCTGAGGTAAGGGTCATGTCTTAGTAGTGCTTTCAGGGCTTTATGTCCAGGAGGCCAACTCGGGGCCAGGCCAATTTATAAACATGGGCTCAGAACTTCTAATTAATTATAACTATAAATGTAGGAATTGTTTGCTTGATTACTTGGACATTGAAACCCTTTACAAACAAACAAATCTTGGGAGTAGTTACCTGTAGAAATTATATTCACCCACATCCAGAAGACCAGATAATTCATCTGCTCTAAAAATACCTAATGACACGTTCAAATATCAGATTCATGCTGTTTCCAATTATATGACATAACTACATTGGATTTGGTCCTTCTATCAGGAACTGAATAATTGTTTTAATATCTGATATCCATTAACTTCTCCGGATAACATGTACGTTGGAGGTGGCAACTTACGAACGTTCAGCTCTAGAGGTCTAGAGGAGTTATTTACCTTACTGTGCAAATTATCAATATGTGTTTTTTTTGAGCATGAAAGAGCACCACTCTGACCCAAAGACTACACACAGATGAATTCTATTTTCTAGTGCATGAAATAGCATTCTGAAGTTTGATGAAGCTCCAAGGGTACTGGTATATGGAGCACAGCCTGTTTAATTAAATGCAGACGCACACTGATTGCATGCCAGGAACTGGGCCAGGTTCCATTCGAGATGTCAGGGGTGAGCTAGAGAAATCTCAGGTAACTCCCTATATAACTAGGAGGAAGGTATTTACATAACAAGAATAAATAGCAAACCATGATAAGTAGCATATCCCAGGTATGGAGAAATTCTTCTGGGAGCCCAGCAGAAGGAATCATTTCAACTGTAAGACTCTCTAGAGAAATCTCGATGTTTTCCGTCGATGTAGTCTTTGAGCTGGGTCTTGAAGAATTAGAAAGATTTTGAAAGGAGGAGACAGGGGAAAGGGGGCAGTAAAGTGAGTGAGGAAGAAGGGCACAGTTCCTGGGGTGTTTGTGTGTGTTCAGGGTTGAGGGGACTAAGAAGACGTCAGAGAGCCTTGATTGGCATCTTTAGAAGTTTCCTCTGTATTCTGTGGGCTGGTGGAGCCTCAGTGTTTTTTAAGTAGGGCGTGACATGATCAAAGAAATCCTTTAATATCTGCAGTTGCAGTTGGCCTCAGAGATGAATTCTAATGTGAAAAACTCAAAAGATTTTTTTTTTTTGCTTGTCGTTTAGCTTATTTTGTAGTTATTCAGTCAGTAGGGCCTGGATTAGCCTTGCTTATTACTTTAGAGAGTGGTTTTTCAGGGTACATAATTTCTTAAATTCCTTTTCTCTCACTCTCTGTCTTGACAAAATGCATTTTGCTCTCCATTAAGTTATACTGCATCATCTTTGTTCACTGTCATTAAAAGGGGGCTCCAGTAGAATTCAAATGTTGTTTTATTAACTGCTAAATCCAGGATATGTATTGTACAATTTGGGGCTTTTTAAATGTTTTCAATCTGAATAAAGATAAGAATTGACCATTTAGCTCCAAGCAGCTGCCTTTCTGACAAGTTGAGAACGCAGACAGCACTGAGTTGGCTCTGAATGTAGCCAGGCTTTGGTGAGCAAAGCACAGTTTTGAGGGTTCCCAAGTCCACGTATGATCCATTTAGGGTACAGAACAGCCCCAAAGAGGATGCAGAATGTCCCCGGTGGGCTGGGGTTGGTGCCTGAGATAGCTTGTGCGCGGCGTCCTCTTCTCTGTGATGGGAGCGCTCCTTCCCAGAGCGGCTCTCCACCCTCCCCAGCCTCTGTGCGCACTGCCTGGGCCTACCTTCCTCTCCTGCACACACAGTTGGAGTTCTCCCTTTGCCCCTGCAGACCCTCTCTCCACCCTTTTCTTCTTGGACCTGATCTCTCTTCCTAGAGAGCTTCCCATTCAGCTAAAGTAGATCCCCAGCAGGGGAGCTGCAGCTCCAGCCAGAGGGGAGTGGGGTCCTGACTTCCTTCCTGGGAGGTCACCCGCTGGTTGTGTCCCTCAGCTGAAGGGCGTAGTTTCTCTCAAGGTGACCTCTCCATAGGACTGACTCTCTTTCCAGGTTCTGGTAACCTCTCTGCCAACTCCCTTCACCTCCTTTGGGGCTTAAGGACGGCAACAGCTCAGCTGCTACTAACCCCGGATGGTCTGGGTGCAGTGTCCTCACTGACTGACCCGTGGCTGTCTAGTGCTCATTCCTGCAGGTCTCCACAGGGGCCTGCCTTCCTGGGAAGGGCTGTTTACCCCAGACATTTCCTCCTGGCCCCAACTCTGCTTAAAACGTACCGGTCCCCTGTGCCTCATTCCCTCAGTAGTCGAATGCCAAAGTAATACAAGATACAGTGTTGGCAATAAATTAACACCTTCTGAAAACCTATTTGGAAAGAGGTAGGCCTTAAACCATAAATAACAGTCACATTTTCACTTTAACAACAGCCTTCAACTAACCTAACAGTGGACATGGTTCAGTGTGGTTTCATGCTGTAGCAGAGAATAAGATTCATTGCCTGTAAAAGGTTTCAACATTTTTTTTCTCACCTTGATCTTTCTACCTTTCCCCTGTTGAAAAGCACTAAAATGAGTCAGAGTAACAGAACACCTGGCATCTGCAGAGCTCATTATAGTTTTCAAGACATTTTCACAAACGTAATCTTGATTGATTGTTCTATGAATTTTGTAAAGTATGTAAGGTGGGTATACTACCCCACATTACAGATGAGTAAACCGAGGCTTATTCCTATGAATAACATGCCATAAAGCTGGCATTAAAGAAATCAGATTTTCTGAGGAAAACTTGAGAAATTTGTCTCTGAGAACTTTAAAGTGTTAAAAGGAATTTGACTCACATCTTCTTGAGTTTGTTTTTCTGATGGGGAAACTGGAAAAGTACAGTGACATTAAAAAATAATAATGACAAAGGCACGGGGCTTATTTATTCCTCAGCAAGAATGTGTGTTTCTCTGAGTTAAAAAATAGTTCCAGCCTTATACTTTTTCAACTCTTTGGCCGTGTATAGGGGCTTTAACGAGCACTTTGCTGGGGTAGGGGTTTGGGGGTGCAGCCACTGACTCTTGGCCGCAGGGCTGGGTGTGGGATGGGGTCTGGCAGCCCAGGGTCAGAGGAGAGAGAGGGAGGAGCCCAAGGTGGTCAGGGCACAGGGAACCCTTCTGTTTCTCTCTGGATTTACTCAACAACTCTCCTTCTTGAGGGTTGGAGGACTCTATCCCGAGGGGCTCTCAGATTCCCCAGTAACAACTCAAGAGTGAATCCTTTCTCTGGAGTTCGTAATGGGAAAACCTATCCCTTTGATCCTAGTTTGCATTATCAAACAGGATTCCTGCAGGGAAATCATTATGAAAGAGATCCCCCTGTTGAGCAAGACAACAGCCTGATTCACTGAATGAGAAGCCCAACACAGGTGACCGGTTTCCCAAGCCAGCTCTGAGAATTTTCCATGCTTTATCCTGTATTTGAAGATAATTTTGAAGTAGGCAGTGACGTGCCTTCCTACTGTTCTGGAATATTATACCTTCATTAGTCTAGAGCCTAATGTCTAGAATGAAACAAACTTTTGATCAACAAGACGAATCCACATTTTTTTTTAACTTTAAAAGTTTCTTTTATTTTTTTTATACAGCAGGTTCTTATTAGTTATCTATTTTATACATATTAGTGTATATATGTCAATCGCAATCTCCCAATTCATCCCGCCACCACCCGCCGCCCCACTTTCTCCCCTTGGTATCCAGACATTTGTTCTCTACATCTGTGTCTCTATTTCTGCCTTGCAAAACGGTTCATCTGTACCATTTTTCTAGATTCTACACGGATGCCGTTAATGTACGATATTTGTTTTTCTCTTTCTGACTTACTTCACTCTGTGTGACAGCCTCTAGGTCCATCCACGTCTCTACAAATGACCCAATTTCGTTCCTTTTTATGGCTGAGCAATATTCCATTGTATATATGTACCACATCTTCTTTATCCATTCGTCTGTCGATGGGCATTTAGGTTGCTTCCATGTCCTGGCTATTGTAAATAGAGCTGTTATGAACGTTGTGTTACATGACTCTTTTTGAATTATGGTTTTCTCTGGGTATATGCCCAGTAGTGGGATTGCTGGGTCCTATGGTAATTGAATTTTTAGTTTTTTAGGGAACCTCCATACTGTTCTCCATAGTGGCTGTATCAATTTACATTCCCACCAACCGTGCAAGAGGGTTCCCTTTTCTCCACACCCTCTCCAGCATTTGTTGATTGTAGATTTCTTGATGATGGCCATTCCGACTGGTGTGAGGTGATACCTCATTGTAGTTTTGACTTGCGTTTCTCTAATAATTAGTGACATTGAGCAGCTTCTCATGTGCCTCTTGGCCATCTGTATGTCTTCTTTGGAGAAATGTCTATTTAGGTCTTCAGCCCATTTTTGGATTGGGTTGTCTGTTTTTTTTAATATTCAGCTGCATGATCTGTTTATATATATGGAGATTAATCCTTTGTCCATTGACTCATTTGCAAATATTTTCTCCCGTTCTGAGTGTTGTCTTTTTGTAAATCAACAATGAGTATGTATTGCCTTTCTCCAAAATAGCAAGATCGCTGGGCTTTTCTTTGAAGACTGAGCATGTGGGACTGGTGGCTGGGTTTGTCCAAACCAGCCGCTTCTGATTAGGAAGGTAAAATCCCCACCACCTTCACCTTCTTGCATAACTGCATGACCCAGGATTTGTGCAATTGACCGCATTGCAATGTGTGTGCAGGATTGTTCTATGAAGGAAAGGAGTGGCTTTTTCTGACTGATACCTGCATATCCCAGGCACACTCCAGGCACTCATCCAAGGGCATTACATATTAACTCAATCCCCACAGCAACCATACAAACTACTCTGATTGTCCCCATTTTACAGATGAGGAAACTGAGTCACAGAGAGTTTAAGTGACTTGTTAAAATCACAAAGCATTTAAGCAAGGGCACCAAGATTCAATTTTTTTGTCAAGGGATGCATCCAGTGTGTCTGGAAGCCTCCGTATGAGAAAGAATTTGTGACAATAATCTCCCTCTCTGAGCTCCAGCAGAACTTGTTATTACACTTATCACAATAGTTACCTGCAAAGTTGTTCCCCAACCCCCCCACCAACAGAGAGTCCCTAGAGGGCAGGTGTATAAGCATATAGCACAGATCCTGGAGTCGAGTAGATTCTCTCTCTCTCCAAATACATACATACACAAACCTGTGATGTATTTCCAGCCATCCTTACCTACTCAGGTGTCTGCATATCCCCACAAACTGGTTTTTCCTGCTGCCAAAGTTTCTGAAACGTTCCTCTCTGCAGTGTTAGCCAGGAGAACTGCTGCCGGGAGTGTGTGAGGTGACCCCAGTGGGACCGAGGACACACTGTGCTGCTGACCATCAGCACAGTTTATTGTTAGGGTAATAAATGTCCCGCCGACCCCCTTCCAGGCTTCCTTGCTGATAGCTTCAGGATTGCAGTCTTCCCCGCACACTTATTTTGATTACTGCTGCCTGTCACGTTGTTTCTTATTATTGACCTTGGTACCTGTCAGACCGTTCACACCCCCTAATTGTCTTTACCTGCTACCCGTCCATCTTCACTGAAAGGCTGGTTTCTCTGATTACTCAGTCCCTGTCAGTTTCTCATGGATTGACTTGATTCTTCTCAGAAGTGAAGGAGTGCTTGGTGGCCTTCCTTGCCCTCGGATTGATGAAGGTTTTGGACTGTGAGCCAGGTCACAGACGGTCCTCTCCAGAGGGCCACCTCAGGGAGGTTTTAGAGAGGGGTCATTGCCTAGGGGGCAGGGCCCTGCCTTGAAGACAGCATCTCTCTGGGTCTCCTGCCATTTTCATTTATTCATTTATTTCATGTATTCAATTTTATTTATTCAAGCTTTCTGAGCTTGAGCAAGTCATGAGACTGCTCTGGCTACCTGCAAATTGGGAATTATTTATAGTGAGAATCAAGTCTATGTGAAAATACTGCTCTCTCCAAATGAATCTTCTCCTAGGTACTGCTCTCAACCTTTTAGACCCTCATTGTCAGGAGGAGGTTTAAGAATTGTGTCCTGGAGCTTCCCTGGTGGCGCAGTTGTTGAGAATCTGCCTGCTAATGCAGGGGACACGGGTTCGAGCCCTGGTCTGGGAGGATCCCACGTGCCGCGGAGCAACTGGGCCCATGAGCCACAGTTACTGAGCCTGCGTGTCTGGAGCCTGTGCTCCGCAACGAGAGAGGCCGCGACAGTGAGAGGCCCGCGCACCACGATGAAGAGTGGCCCCTGCTTGCCACAACTACAGAAAGCCCTCGCACAGAAACGAAGACCCAACACAGCTAAAATAAATAAATTAATTAATAAACTCCTACCCCCAACATCTAAAAAA
>NW_006777938.1:684040-704781 GCF_000442215.2 Lipotes vexillifer | reverse complement strand
AAAAAAAAAAAAAAAAAAAGAATTGTATCCTGCATAGAGAACAGACTTGCGTTTGCCAAGGGGGAGGAAGGGTGGGGGAGGGATGGATTGGGAGTTTGGGGTTAGCAGATGCAAACTATTATATATAGAATGGATAAACAACGAGGTCCTACTGTATAGCACAGGGAACTATATTCAATATCCTGTGGTAAACCATCATGGAAAAGAATATGAAAAATAATGTATATATATGTACTTTGCTGCACAGCAGAAATTAACACAACACTGTAAGTCAACTATACTTCAATTAAAAAAAAAAAAGAATTATGTCCAGGGGGGCGGAATCTTGTATCATCTATGAAGTGGCACATAATCAGTGGGAAGGTCTCAGCATCGCTAACGTATGACAAATAAAGAAGCACATGGTCTCCATTTCTGCATGGATCAGAGTTTCGTTATTTGACATCCAACCACGGAATTGTATTTCCTTCTCAGTCTTCCCTCAGCCCCCGCATTTAGAGGGGGCACGAGCAGGATGAGGAGTCCTCACTTGTTGCTAAGTTGGTAATTGTTGGATTGAGTGGAACTGAGGATGCTCGGGTGGTGAAGAATGACAAATCCCATGGTGGCATTTGTGGTGCGTCTTCTTGACCCACAAGTATAGAGAAGGACCATCACTTCATGTAGATGATCAACAACCCCCAGGGAATTGTCTGCTTTCCAGAGTAGGGTGGATTAGAATGTAAAAAGAAAACTCAATCCCCTAAGAATCACAAGGATTTCTGAATTATTCTATGGCTGTTCCTAGGCTGAGTTTGTACCCTGAAACTGGACTCTAAGAAACCAGAGGGACACCAGGGATCAAAAGCTATTCACCTGATTACAGCAACCAGACATGGGGCCTGGGAGGCCAACTTCGGGGTCCGAGGCCAAGGTGGGGCTGTACTGAGCTGGACAAGACACTAGGGTGGACAATGTGGTGTATCCAGGGCATAGCCAGGGTCAACTGAAAGTCACAGAGCTGGATCAAAGCCACCAGAGTCAGAAACTAAAGAAGAGGAGACACATCGACAGAACCAGGATGCAAATCCCACGTGTCACAGGGTGTAAAGCTGGGTGCGTGCCGGCCAACACCATAAGCCTTGGGAGTTACAATACCCACACCAATGGCCTAAAGCAAACCAACAATTCTCTATTAAAAAAATTTTAATTTCCTGGTGGCACAGTGGTTAAGAATCTGCCTGCAAATGCAGGGGACACAGGTTCGAGCCCTGGGTCCTGGAGGATCCCACATGCTGCGGAGCAGCTAAGGCCGTGCACCACAACTACTGAGCCTGTGCCCTAGAGCCTGCGAGCCACAACTACTGAGCCCACATGCCACAGCTACTGAAGCCCGTGGCGCCTAGAGCCCGTGCTTCACAACAAGAGAAGCCACCACAGTGAGAAGCCTGTGCACCACAGTGAAGAGCAGCCCCCGCTCACCGCAACTAGACAAAGCCCACGCGCAGCAATGAAGACCCAACGCAGCCAAAAATAAATAAATAAATAAAGTGTTTCTCTAAAGAAAAAAAGAGAGAAAAAAGAAAGCAATCGGCAGTCCTGGGTTCTCCAACTAGCAGCGAGACCCGTGCCAAATCTCCTTTAAAAAAAAATTTTTTTTTTTTTTCTGATTGGAAGTAAAACACATATTCATTATAAACTAATCAGAACATACAGGTTGAATTTTTAATAACTTGACCCAGTGAAAGCCACTAGTGTTTTGGTATATTTTTCCCCAATTTTTTTTCTGTGTTTATTCACATAATTGGGATGGAATACTATTTGAATTGACACTTTAAACAAATAAATTTCTTGGGGAAGCACCACCCAGTGACAGTTCAGGCAGGCTCAGAAGGTAGGTCTCAGGCCAACTCGGGTCTGTATCAGCTGCCAGGCTGCAGGGTTGTACAGGTAAGGCAGGGGCCAGGCCTGGCCAGGGAGTAGGGGGGCGGCTAGGCAGATCTCACTCAGGGAGCAGCTTTTGTATTTTCCCCTCCTCCCCTGGCAACAAGCACATTTCTCTGTTCGTTGGGAGCCTGAGCAAGTGCTGACAGGGTGACTAGTTTCCTCTGCACAGTCTTCCTCATTAAGACGCGTGCAGAATCGTGTCTGAATGCACGGCTCTTGTGGGGGACATTCCATTTCGGTCCAGATCGGAATAAAGAACGACGTCTATTAGGGAGTCCTGAGGGAGAGCAGGGTGACTCCTGACTCTGTGGTTTCTGACCGATCTGAGCAGCAGGGCCCTCAGGCAGGTGGACCTGAAGCTCTGGAGAAGAGAAGTTTCAGCAGGGTGGGCGTGCCCGGAGCACAGAACAGACACCATGGGTGTGGGTGAAGTCCCTCAGTTCCCACGCACCACCCTGCACCGCTAGGTTCCATGAGAGCGAGTTAGGAAGGGCCAGCGGCCAAGTTTGCGTGCAAGACAGAATCTGCTGGCCAAGGTGGAATTGTGCTCAGAGCGAGCTTCAGGAACTTTTTGAAACCTGTGACGTCAGTTCCTGAAGTAGTGTCCTCGTTAGCTATGAAAATGGCCTTTGGCGACAACCACTGGGCAGGATAAAGGGCAGCTGGCAGCAATGGGATGTTTGCATCCTTTCTCCTTACACACTGCCTACGGCCACTGAATTTGCAAAGACAAGCCTTTTGTCAGCACCCCCATGGACTGGGGCCTGGGAACATAGGAGGCCTCTGACCCTTCTTCCCAGGGCTGAGACTCCTGGGGCAGAGTTGGGGTTGAGCAGCTGTTACAATGCAGGGAGCTGCAGCTTATGAACTTGCATCACTGGGGTGAGGTCAGGACCAGCCCCCGGGGTGGACCTCAGCCTCTGCCACCAGTGAGGTTGTTCAAAGCACAGCTCATCACCTTTCTGCTGTGGGGGGTCTTAAATCAACCTGGAGCTGGCCTTTGACTTCCAGGGAGTGCTGCCTTGGGAGCCTGCTGAGATCACTGAGGCTCAGTCTGCGGGAAGTGCAGGGTGGGTTGCATTTTTCTAATTCAACTACTTGGAGGGAAGAGGTCTTGGAGTTTTGGATTCCCTGACTAGTCTGGAGAGGAACCTTTTCTGGTCATGCTGGGCTAGGCTGAAGGAAAGAGCAGACCTCGATAGATAAACTAGTAACA
Organism: Lipotes vexillifer; assembly: GCF_000442215.2. NCBI lineage: Eukaryota > Metazoa > Chordata > Mammalia > Artiodactyla > Lipotidae > Lipotes > Lipotes vexillifer. Next base: position 701,639 of record NW_006777938.1, on the reverse strand, counting down.
CAAGGTCTAATTTGCCTTTGAGTGGGCATTACTTCCTGCTCCTTGGGGTACTTGGATGCTGTTTGCCCCCTGCCTTGGTGTGCCAGGGCCCCAGGAGCCCTCAGGGAGTCACAGGGCAGTGCTCAGCTGCTTTCTCCTCAGGCCTCTGTACTTATATGACTCACAGAGGTGGACTGATGGGCAGTGCAGGTACCCTTCTTTCCTGCTTTACTGCATCAGGAGAGGCTGCGAGGTTTCCATAAGCAGAACTTAAAAATTGCAGCATCGACCTGGCTCATTGCTCAATCTCCCTAGTCAGATACCAGTCGTATAGGCTTTGTTTTTATGCCAGAACATTCTGATCTAAGGAAGTACTCTCTCATCCTATGTAACTTAGAAAAGGGGTGTTGAAACACTTTTTTTTACTCTACTGGCAGTGAAAAATATTTCTAACCTTGTAACTCAATACATCAGGCATAAATTCTATATACATATAAAACTGAAACCAAATTTCACAAAACAATACTTACTATTTTGACTATGTTTCAATCCAACCTATTACAGAATATATATTCTATTCTCTTTCATTAAGGAAGAATGGGTTGTAACCCACTAAACTGGTTTCATGCTCCACTAATACACAACCCACAATTTAGAAATCATTGCTTTAGAGCAGTACTGTCCAATAAAAGTATAAGGCAAGTCACTAATGCGAGTCACGTATGTAATTTAAAAGTTTCTAGTTAGCCACACTAAAAAGGCAAAGATAAGCAGGTGAAATTAATTTTAGTAATATGTTTTCCATAGCTAAAATATTACGATTTCAACATGTAATCAGTATTAAACATTGTTAACAAGCTATTTTCCTTTTTTTAATACTGTTTTTGAAATCTAGTATGTACTTGATGCTCATAGCACATCTCAGTTTGGACTAGCCACATTTCAGCAAGTGCTCAATAGTCACATGGGGCTGGTGACTCCCCTTTTGGCCAAGTTTAGAGGATACTTCAGGAAGAAGATTCAAATGTTTATCCTGGTGTTTACAGGTGTGTGAGGTCCTGGCAACATATATATATATATATATATATATATATATATATATATATATATATATATATATATATATATATATTGGAAGCTGCATTTTCCAGGCACCTCTGCTCCAGCACCAAGAAATAACATTACAACAGAATGGATTTGGGCTTGGCATCTGGATTTATTATTAGAAATCCTGTCTTTTGTGTAGTTTGGGGAGACATTCAAGGAGGATGTTCAGGGGGACACCATTCTATCTCCTAAGTAAACCTTAAGGTGTAAAGTTAGCTGAATTCAACAAACCATTATTGAACAGTTACTGTGTATCAAGTGTAAACCAGTGTCTCAGCATCTAAGTGTTTTTTGGGGGGCTCTTTTACTCAGAGCCAGAAGGTGATTTGCATAGGGATTGTCCCTGCTTTGTCCCTAGTGGCCTTTCTTTTAACTCTTTCTGTACCAGGGGCTTTCTTCTCCCTGCAAGCCTGCCACTACCCAGCGTCCCCTACTCAGGGTGTGACTCAGGTGGAGACCTGGCTGAGAGAGCTGATGTAAACTGGGACGGCTGTGCTTCAGATCCAACTAAGTTTATGATTGTTGATGATGACAGCGCTTGCAGCTGACATTTACATCAGCCTTTAAAATTAACACTCACAAATACATCATCTGATTGAATTTTCACAGCAACCCTGGAAGTTGAAATCCCTTTTATCTTCTCCATTTTATACATGAGCAAACAAAGGCTCAGGAAGGTTAAGAAAATTGTTCAATATCAAACATTCATTTGAGTCAACATACATTTCTTTTGAGCACCTACCAGACACAATATTATATGTTGAGCTTATAAGAAGGAATAAAGTTCTAGGTATTGGTTGAATTGGGGCTCAAATGAAAATCTCTAGTCCAAATTTCAAGCTTTTTATGCCATCCCACACTATTCTCATTTTATGTAGGTGGAAATGCTCACCATCTATATTAATTTGTTCTTGGCTTGACTTGACTGACCTGTTTATCATGGATCATCAATTACTTAAAAAATTTCATTGGGAATTCAGGGTTGGAGTCCACTCTGTTCTCTACATTTACTAACTCCCTTTAAACTCATTTAGGACCTGAAAAATTGGATAACTCTCATATGGAGTTTTGAGTCATTCGGTTATACTAATGTTGGTCTAATATTGTATACTAATATCACTAACAATGGTAAATTAAGCAGAGAGTGAGTCTAGGATTCAAGATTCTCATCCTTCCTTCAGAAAACCCTCAAAAGCATATTTTCTTGGTGCTCTAGAACATTCTATAGCATGAGTTGTTAGTAGAAGCTAAGCAAAGACGGGGAAAAAAGTCGGTAGGAGGCTTCTTGTGTCAAATTAATTTAGAAATCACTTAAACAGAGTTAAATAAATTTCTTTATGGAAGGAATTTTAAGAGCCTTTAACATGCTGATGTGATAGATATAGATGTAGAGGTAAGTATAGATTTATAGTATATATGTAGATAAAGATACACAGTATAAAGATAGATAGATACAGAAATGGGAGGCAACATAATGTAATAGTTAAAAGAATGGATTCTAGATTTGGATTGCCAGATTGAAACTTGGCTCCAGTATTTGCTAGTTGTGTGACCTCTCTTGCCTCAGTTTCCTCATCTGTAAAATGGACATTATGATAGGGTTGTTGTGAGAATCAACTAAAACATGCAAAGCACTTAAATCAAAATTTGTGACATGATGAATGCCCAATAACTCTTAGATGAAAATGTTAGCTATATTTAGCATGTGACATTTCCCAAATGTCCGATCAAAAGCCCTCCTTTTTTGTTGTTGTTGTTGTTGTTGTTGTTGTTTTGCGGTACGCGGGCCTCTCACTGTTGTGGCCTCTCCCGCCGCGGAGCAACAGGCTCCGGACGCGCAGGCTCAGCGGCCATGGCCCACGGGCACAGCCGCTCCGCGGCACGTGGGACCCTCCCGAACCGGGGCACGAACCCGCGTCCCCTGCATCGGCAGGCGGACTCTCAACCACTGTGCCACCAGGGAAGCCCCAAAAGCCCTTCTTTTAATAGCATCTTCTAGGGTTAATATTACAGAAATACTCTTTGTAAAATGCTTCTCAAGAACTTAGAGCACAGGTTGGAACTGGAGAAAAGGGGTAGGAGCTGGGAGCTCTGTTTTGGACGATGGGCGGAGACTGTTATATGAGGTCACTGGTTGAGGAAAGATTTTGTCACTGGAGGAATGGAGTCCTCACCATTGTAGTTTCATCTCCATGAAGGCACAGGTTGGTCGTCCAAGAGCTTGGGGCCCAGGGACAGCAAATAAGTGGCATGTATGTCATGACTTCTGTCTTCTTCCCTCATGGCAGACATTGCCAACTGATCATGATGCGCTCTCCTGCCAACCTTCTTAACACGGGACTTCATGCAACTCTACAAGAAGGGTGGAATCTGTGTGTGAGAGAAAACCTACTTTCTAGCCCTGGGTCAGTCATCGTTTGGTGGGGAAGAAAGTAGCAGTGATTCAACACAGCTGGTTGCTGAAACCCCGATGCATGGGTCAGACAACTAATTCTAGTGAGACACCAGCTTTTCAGCTAACTTTGTTTAGAGTTGGCTCTGTATAGAGGCTGAGGAAATTAACTAACAGCAAAAGTCGTGGTAGTCATAATAGTAGCAAAAGTGAGAAAGAAATTGGTGGGCAGGTAGTTGAATGGCAACTTGGACAGCCTTTAGGAAATAACTTCTGAAGAAGGAATTAAGTCAGGGCTCCTGAAGCAAGAATTAGACAAAAGTCTTAGAATATTTGTAACCTCCTATCTCAGGCTAAAAGTATCTTTCTAGTGGCTGAGATTACATCATGTTCCAGAACAGTTTCCCGTACTCCTCACTCCCATCTCCTTGTACTTCCAATGGGTACAGACTCCAAGTGGCATCAGCAGGGTTTAGAGCTCCCTTTAGACCTTTCCGTTTGACAGGAGAAGCAGCAACCCGATTCTCAGTGGTAGATCTGAGATTAGAAAGCAGGTCTCCTGATGCCTGGCTCTATGTTTCTTTCCACTGTACAATCTTCCTCCTCGATGCACCCTCAGAGTTTTTTTCCTTTAAACCCAGCAGAGAACCATGTTTTTCACTGGAATCCTTCAAATTTCTTCTCTACTTCCCTTTCACAGTCTTTAGATAAAAGTTGTTTATATCTACTGTATAGAGAAGAGGACCCAGTGAAACATCACTATTTAAAGGGAAATTATGACTGCAGTAATGAGTTCTTTCATATTTTGGAGTGAAAAAAACCATCATTTTTGATGAGGAGAAGGAAAATTTTGTTTTAGTGCCACTCTAAGTATTTTGGAGTCTCTCTTGGGCCCAGTTTGGGCATCCTTATTTTGCAGGTATAGATATGAACTGGGGGAGACATTTGACCTCATCATCTGCTTTTTCCTCCTATAAGTACCTATTCCAGGAACTGAATCGTTCACAGCTCCCCACAGAGCCCAGGGAGCAGCCTGCATTTTTGCATAATCATCTGTGTGACATTCAGCCTCGGACATCCTCAAAACTGCCTTTTCATTTGGGGACCTGTACCAAATGGACGTTTAGGGAGGAATGAATCAGTTAGGAGAAAAATCAGAACCTGAACCTTTTCCTAGGAAGTTTTTCATATTAACTTGTTATTTAAAAAAAAAAAAATTTAAGGTTTGTGTCTCAGCTATGTGGAGCTGAGAAAATAGACATTTTCTCATATATTTATTTAACAGGTATTATCAACTGTCTACCATGTGAGGAGAGCACTGTGTTGGTATTGAGGGTAATATAAAATAGATGTAAGATCTCAGTCTCTGTTCTACAGAATGTTCTATGTTCTAACTATGGTGATACCATAGGCGTCATCCTCCCTTCTCCTCTTCCCTTCCTTCCACTGGGGGATGAACTAGCCTCCACCCAGTGCTTTAGGTTCTAGGAAGGTCCAGAATAAAAATAATTTAATCCGCATGGGTGCTTTTCCTCTCAGGTGGCCAGGAGGGCTTCTGCTGTGATGTTTCTCTTGTACTGGGGCCTGGCCTCAGGCAGAGCAGTAAAGAATCAATGCCTCTCAGAGCAATCATAGAAGGGGGTCAAGGCCATGATGGTGGTCTTCTGTTCCTAAAGGGCAGGGTCAAAAGCTGAGGAAAACCAAAGCTTGCCTCTGTGAAAGGTGATTACTTGATAGGCAACCTAGTAAGGGCATCAGTCAGTCTTCAGCCCTCACTGGGTATCCACATCCCCTTGTCTATGGACCATAATCTGTCTCTCCCTCTGCAGGCTACTGATGGAGGTGAGAGTACCAATGCCCTCTGCCAAAGCTTAATGCGTTGTTGCCTCAACTGGCAAGATGCAAAGAGGAATGTGGGTGAGCCTCCCCCTGTGTGGAGGGCTGGAGAGGGGCTGGGTGGCTGACTGGGATTCTTGACCCAGGGGCTACATGTCCTGGGTGAAGGAGGCAATCACAGAGAACACCATGTTGCAGAGGCCAGTCCAGAAGGGGCTGTCTAAGGTAACAGCAACCTCCACACTGGAGGTGTGCCTGATGCTATAGGAATGAACCCCGAGTATGTACATTGGGTACCGGGGTGCTTGGTTTGGTGAAAGCTTACGGTCAAGGACAGCCCAGAGATAGAGGAACCTGGCTGCCCCATTTCCTAGGCATTGCAGGAGAAGGGGCTGGAACATCTATGGTTACAAGCAGAAGCAGGGAGCCCTGCTCCTAGGAAGGCACAGCAGAAGACCCTAGGCTTGCGAAAGAGGAAGCCAAAACTTACCCGGTAATAAAAGTCATTCCTAAAAATGGAAACTGGAGGCACCATGAAACACCTGGGTTACATTTTCCTTTTCCTCCTTTCTTTAACCCTCTTTTGTTTCTCCTTTCTTCTGATTTCCAGCTCTCTTTTCTAGTCTCCTTTTTCCCCTTCGTCCTTTCATTTCCATTTCCTTCCCTCCTTGATCATTCTTTCCTTCCTGTCCTCTCAATCCTTCCATGCTTCTTGGACTCATTCCCTTTGCGGAGAATTTGCTGTTATTTTAGGTTCCATGATATCAGGTTAGGGGCTAGGGTCCTCTGCTCCTCATATGATTACAACCTAACTGTAACCGAGACTGCTGGATTCCACCCAGTTTTCAATCTCCTCTTCTCTCTTAGTGGCAAACACATAATATTATATGGGGCCATATTGCATCCAACTAAAAGACTATATTTCCCAATCTTTCTTGCTAGGAGTGGCCAGGTAATCAAGGCAGGGCCAGTGAGATGTAAGCATAGTGTTGTGTGGGAGTCTGGAAGAGTTGCCCAAAGGAAGCTGACCCACTGAGAATTGCATCCTTCTTGCCCTTCCACCTTCCTCCTTCCATTGACTGGAGCATAGACCTGACAGCTGGAGCTCCCGAAGCCGTCTTGAGCCAGGCAGTGAACTTGAGGACGGAAACTACACAATAAGAAGTGTAGAGAGAAGACAGAAGGAGTCTAGGTTCATGATGACACTGTGTGTCTGCTGTACCAGCCCTGGACTGGATGTCTCTGGATTTTTTATATGTGAGAGAGAAATAAATTTTTAAGTTGTTTTAGCCATTGTTATTTCCAGTCTCTGTCCCATAGCTGAACTCAGTCCTAAATGATCCACTGACCTCACCAAAAACTGTTTCCTGTGCTCCATTATCCCCTCCTAGGTCACTGACCCTTCTCTCTTCACTATCAGGTAGGACACGAGGCTTTAAGGGGCAGTCTGGTCATTCTCATATCAGATGGCTTTATCACAAACAATGGAGCATCCCTGATTCTGTTCTCCATCCAACAAACCCTTCACAGGCACAATGTAGAACTTTGGGGAGTTTGGAATTGTAGCAGCTGAAGGTTTGAGTCCCTTGTACCCACAGCAGAGTGTCCGAGAGAAATGTCCTATGGGGAAGCAAAGGCAATCTGTCTGAGGCTGTCAGCTGTCCAGGAGCCTGGACAGGGCAACAATTGATGAGGCGCCTTCAGACATTGCATGTAAGAGAGGGCTTCATCAAGCAGATTTTGCTGGCTGTGTTGTATGTACATTCACAAAGTAATTTACAGTTCCCTTGGAAACATGAAATAGTTTGGGTCTAAATTTAGAGTGTTCATTCTGAGCTGTTGTAATGAGCTCAAAGAATATTCAGAGTGAAGGAACAGAAGGAAAGGATGTGGCACAAGTCATCCATCAGTCTAAGCACCAACCCATCCACTGGGCCACAGAGACGGGAGTTGCTCCTGCAGGAGGTCAGTACCCCTCCCAGTCGTACCAAGTCAAGGGGCAGAGGGCAGGTGACCACTTCTTTGCCTGCTCTAGGAGCTCCGTTCCTAGCGCTTCGTTTCTGGGTTTACTCCTTTGCTTCCTCTGTTGTGTGAGGCCCCACGACATTTGCCATCTGTTTTCTGTTCAATTTTCTTGCAAAGTGTCTCTGTGTGTGGTCCCAGAGAAGCAGCATGTGAAATTCTCAGGATGTAGCCAGACTGAATTTTCAAGATTCATCTACGTGCTGGTTTCCCAGGAAGGTTCTGGCAGCCTGTGAGGTAACGTACGTCCATTTCCAGAGAGCAGGTGTTAGATGAAGTATTGGAAGGGGAGTGAAGATTCCAGATAAGCTCTGCCTTTTATGATCACAACATACGGGGTGTCAACTGTTTCTGAGAACACTGTTCCTTCCCTGGGTTTGATAATTTATCATCTCTTGCCTGAATTGGAATATGCGTCCTCCAGCTGATCTTTCACTCCTTCCTGTGTGTTTCCCTCCCAGCCATCCTCCATGTTGCTGGGGAGACGATCTGGCTCAGATCGTACTCCATTCCTGCCTACACTGTAGCTGCTCACTGACATCCCTACTGGACCATAACTGTGACCGCAGTGCCATTTGCCCAGCAGTTGGCATGTTGCCTATATTAATTCAAAAGAAGTTTATTGAGTTCCTGAGTGAATAACGCCATCATGCCTCTGCATATAACCTTGAAATGTCTCACTGTCATCTACATCCCAAGTTCATTAACTTGGCATTGAAGGTGCTCCATGATATGACTCTCTTTCGGTCTCCAGCCTCATCTCTTGCCACTCCTGGCCTCTTGGTTTATGCTTAGGAATATGTTTCCACCTTTTCTGGTTCCTACCATGTTCTGGCATGTAGCACAGAGTTTCTGAGTTCTCTGGATTTGCTCCCACTGACCCTCTGCCTAGAAGCTCTTGACAGTCCTTCCCATTCGTTACTCTCTCTCCACCAATGCATCTCACCTAGCTGACTCCTCCTTAATTTTAATACTCTGATTATCACCTCTTCCAGGATGCTTTCTATGATCTTCCCCAATTTGGGGTAGTAATTGTGTCTCTTTTTTGCTTCCAGAGCTTTCTGTCACTGACCCCCTACATTGCCTTGTGAGTGTATTTTTATATTTCTGGCTGCTCTGCTAGACTGTGAGCTCCTTAAGGGCAAGGACTGAGCTTGTAATTCTGTTTACTGATCTGTATTTATTGAGAATCTAGTCTGTTTTATGTAATGGGGACATTGCAATGAACAAAGTAGCTCCCAAGGAACTTACACCCCAGGGGTGGAAGAGAGAAAAGAGATATATAAATATAGTATACCAAGTATGATAAGTGCTATAAGGAAAGTTCAGATAGAGTAAACATGGATAGTAAAGTGGTGCTAGGAGGTCTAAGGACACCTCTTATGAGAAATATTTAAGCAGAGACTTGAAGGAAGTGGTGGGACAAGCCATGCAGATATGTAGACGAGAAGCATTCTAGTCAGAGAGACAAGCAAGTGCAAAGATCCTGAGGTGGGATTATATTTGTGATATTCTGAGAATAGTATGAAGGCAAGTGAGAAGGAGAGTGATAGGAGATAAAGTCAGAAGTGTCTGAAAGCAGTGCCCATTATGTAGAGCCTTGGAAGCCATAGTTAGGACTGCAGGTTTTCTCTGGGTAGGATGGGGAACGGTTGGAGGGTTATGAGCAGAGGAGTGACATGATGTGACTTATGTAACATTTTGAAGGAGGAACTAATGGAGTTTCCTGATGGATTGAATATGGTAGGTGAGAGAAATAAAGAGTGAAAGACAGCACCAAGATTTTTGCTCTATGCAAATAGAAGGACGGCAATGCAATTAACTAGGATGGAAAAGGCCAGGAAGGACCAGGTTTAGAGCATGGAGGTTCATTTGGGGATATATAAAGTTTGCAGTCACTGTTAGAACTCCAAGAGGTCATATTGAGGAGGAAGTTGGATATAAGTGTCTATAATTCAAGGAAGATGTTAGACTAGAGATACATATTTGAAAGTTATCAGTGAATATTCATGGAAATGGATGGAGTGAGTGTATGAGGAGAAGGGGATTCCAAGACGGAAGCAGAGGGTGCACTGACATTTAGAGATGTAATTAATGATGAGGAACCAGCAAGGATGAATGAGAAAGAGGACCTACTGAGGCACAAGGAGAGCTAAGAGAGAGTGGACTCATCCATACCAAGGGAAGACAGTGTTTCAAGGAGCAGGGAGGACTCAATTGTGTTAAGAGCTGTGAATCTATCCAGTGAGATGAGAACTGAGAATTGACCATTGGATTTGGCAATATGGAAGTCATAAGTGACTTCAGAGCAGAGGAAAATAGATGATGCAGAATAGAGAAGATATTCAGTGGACTAGTGTCCTGAAGTGGGCAAGAGAGGATGAAATCCAGTATTCAAACGGAGAGAGCTGGATTTAGATAAGAGCCTAGTCACTGGAGGGGAGGCAGGGTAAAAGCAAGTGGGTTGGTAAATGGGAAAGTGGGAGGGGATAGAATTTCTCTTCTGATTGCTTGCATTTCTCAAAGAAGCAGGTCATCAGCTGAGAGTGAAGGTAAAGGCATGGATCTTATTCACTTCTGTGTCCCTAGCAATTAACCTGGCGCCTAGCACATGGTTGGTATCACCACATGGTGGATGGATTAATCTCTATCCAGTGACTTGGCGTTTTCTGCTTACCTGGGAAATGAAACATCACTCTAGTTTTGTGCTGTTTGTGTGGTCAGAACACTTGCTGGCATGGTATAAGATGAGAAGATGGGATACCATGGGAGAAACAAAATGCTTTTTGGTCAACAGTTTGTGTGCATATTCATATACTATATGTAAACATATTTACTTCTATATACACATATGTATTACATGTATGTTACATATACATACTTAAAAATTAAACCAATTTAGACATTATCAATTATTATATATTAGATAAACGCATCTTAGATCATTGTTCTTCCTTGTAATAGCCATGGGCAACGTTCTGCCAGCTGTAGAAATATACTGACTTTCAAAGGACTGTGGGAGGGCAGGTCCATGGGAGGCCCGTGGAGGAGCTATGGTGAGAGAAGGGGACCTCAAGGTAACCCCTTGAGCTACACTACATCTCATCCACCAGCCCTGACACTGGCTGGGGGCGGTCCTGGTTCCCCTTCCTAGCTGATGATTTCCAACCAGCTACTACTCATCAGTGACTTGATCCAAATACTTCTAATACACTATCATCCTGCCAAAGAAGAATATGAAGAAGGGCTTGTAAAATGAATCGAAAAACCAAGGTGCAGGTTAGATAAGCAAGGAAAGGGAGTGTGAATGACTAAAACACAGAATTTAAAAGCTATGCCTAAATGTGACATATTTTGCATTTGGAAGTCTTCCTAGTCTGGAACTAGCTACAGTGGGAACAGAGGGGCAAAGCCTGGCTGATGGTGGCTTCTCGGGTATGTTGTAGCTTCAGTCTGCAGAGAGGCGGCACGTTTTTCCTCTCTGAAGTGGGAGCTCTGGAGGAATCCACGAGGTAAAGCAGTGCAGTCAATTTTAGTTTGCCTCACTGACCTACCTCTTTTTACATCTTATTTTGCTCTTGTTTTTTTTTCACCTCTCCCTTCTCCTTCTCCAACCAGTTTATAGAATTCACTGTGAATAGCAAGCAGCAGGACATGTAAAATAGCCTCATAAATCAGGACAAGATGACTCCCATCAGTTTGACTTAGAACCACGAAAGTGATTGGAGACTTAAGCAGAAACAAGGTGAAAGTGAATGAAGGTAGAGAGTAGCTCAGGGGTCATGCCTGACGACAGGCTGTAAGACGGGAGAGATCTGGGTTGAAACATTGATGTCGAATCCTAGGCTCTGAAATTATATTGGCTGGATTACTAGCACATTCAAAGTGAGACGGTGGTCTCAGAGCCAACTACAGAGGTGAAGAGAGATTGCGTTTGGAATCCCTGGACCATAACTAGATGTACTCTCTATCAAGATAGATGCATACAGAACGACCAGAGGAAAGAGGCAAAAGCTTTCACCCGCATCCTCCCTGGCACACCTCAGCCATTAGATCTTCTGTTTCCAAGCGTTAAAAAGTACAATAAATACGAAAAGCCCTGTCAGCTGCCCCAATACACATTTATTCAAATCAGCTGGAAGAGGTTTTTAAAAGTAAATGTCTACATATCAGAAAGATGAAGGGATCTGGGGAAAGAAATCCTAAGAGAAAACTCCCAAATACGTTCTCACACTCTGACAATTGGTGTTATTTCCAGGATCTGCAAATTTACCCATGCTGTATACTTTGTTGTAAAATACCCATACCTTTCCAAGTACTCAGTGCTCGTTTGGTTTCAGAAGGGTGAAGTCAGTGTGAAATGAGTTGTAAAAATAGTAACATATTCACCATGTATATTTCAAACACATTCCTGCAGGCAACTTGTAGCTCAATGGAACATTTACTCTGTAGCATATTTTTTCAAAAATATTACATGCATTAATAAAGGTAATTTAGAAAAAGCCTCATAAAGTCATTTGACTTTTTTGCCAATTGCCAGTGTAGTAAAACGCCTTTACATTATGCTGCAATAGAAAAGTTGTGCCCTTTTGCTTGATTAAGTCCCTTCCACGTTTACAACTGGATATTTGTGTGTCACTTTATTGCCATCTTATTTTAATTTGAACTATGGATTTCCTGTCTCTGGATGGCACTGCCCTTATGGTTTTGGAGAAGGGAACTCTTACTTCTCACACCAGGAGGATAAGGGACATGAATTCTAGCCTAGAATGTTCTATCACTACCAAGCGTTCATGATATTTACGCTTCACCCCCCAGGACTCCCAGGTCAACCAGGTCCTCCAGTCAATGTTCAGCAAGTCTTTTCTGTCACCTACTGTGAGCCTGGCATTTTGGAAGAGATGGTGGAGGATATTGAAGCAAGATCATAAGCTGAGGTGAGACATTTTACAAAGGCTTTGCTATGTTGAGCCCGGAGTGGAGTGTGACACCCCTAATACGTGTTTCAGCTTCCATAGATCATCACTACTTTTCTCTGCCAGAGCCAAGGAGAATTGTTTTGGTTCCGAGAAAGAGGGGGAAAAGGAGAGATGGGAACTAAAGGAAGAGAGGACCCTAAGGAAAGATTATGGAGTCTGGATGGATAGTTGGGAAGGATTCGGGTAGAAAGGAATGCAAAAAGATGGGTTCTGAGATTGATTGCTCCAGGAATTGAGATATGATTTATTTCTTTGCGGTTTCCAAAACCTTCAGGAAGTTTTACTGTCCCTATAAATGTTCTGTCTGGGCGTTGATTTTTTGAGGGGAGCTCCTCTTCAAAGGAAACTGAAAAAAACTGAATCCCTCATTGACAGGAGCTTGAGGCAGAGGGATTCGTGAAACCACAAGCCCATGGGAGAGCACTAGGATTCGTCTGGGCCGGGGGAGGTCTGTGTCCACTACAGCTAGAACTCTCAGGATAGCGAGGCACCAGAATCAGAGACTCTAATCAAAATACTTATCATCTGATAGGAAAATCACAACCAGCATACAAAGCCAAGGTGCCTGATAGAGACAGAACACAAGTAGTGAATTGAGAGTTAGGGCCATGATTGTTAGAGGGATAGGAAGGAGCCCTGTAACCTGAAGAAAGGTGTTAAGGAGTCTCTTGATTTTCTGACTGAGGAACCTAGAACCTTTTTAGAGGAGGAAATGTGACTTGATGGGGACTTAAAAGAGCTAAGGATTTTGAAGGGCTAAGGGGAATTTGGGTGCATGCCAAAAGAGAGGCCCACGTTGACAGGTGCAATGGGGGAGGCACGAAGTACAGCTGGTCCACCCCTGGGTGCCTTACCTCTTGGTCTGTGGTCAGAGCTTCCTGGACTCTAATCCCTGTGACTGTGTCATAGGTCCTGACTCAAATCTGCCATTTACACATTACATCCCCAAAATAACAAATAGCAACAAATAGCATGGTTCATCCACCCATCCATCTTATTGCTAGAATTATGGTGGTAAATAATACAGACACAATCTCTGCCATCCTGTCCCCTGGGAGAGACAGAGGCCTGGCGTGTAAACTCACAACTAAACCACTCTAAACTGCAAGCAGCGACCTGGAGACCAACAGGATGCTGAGATGATATTGGTGGGCAGGTAGAAGCTACTTAAGAAAAGGCATTCAGGGAAGACCTCACTGAGGAGGTGATATTTAAACTAGGACTTGAAGAAAGAGAAAGAGAAAGTCAGGCAGAGAGTGTGGGAGCGGAGATGAATGGCTCAGGGAGAGGGGAAAGCACGTGCAAAGGCCCTGAGTTGGAAAAGAACTTGACACCTTTGAAGACTCTTGAAGAGCAAGATGACTGATGCAGAGAAGGTCAGGAAGCTATAGACATGACACAGAGTAGGGGGCCAGATCATGGGAGGCTTTATAAACCAAATGAAAGAGTTTACATTCTATTCTGATTGCAGTGAGAATTCATCAGAAAATTTTGAGCAGAAGTTTTAAACCTGTTCAAGGCTGTTTTCATTTCTTGGTCTCTATAAAAATGTTCAGTAACAAATTCTGAGTACTTTACCTGGGTGTACATGCCCCAGCCACTGTGCTACAGAACGTGGCGTGAACCTGCTAAGGTTTACTCATTACAGGTCCTTGAACAACCAACGGATGGATAATAACGTTTAGTCATTGCAGACTGGCAATTACAGTATATATTTAAAGAAGAAATAAAAACATTTCCTCTCATATGAAATAGAGAACCAGTATCTGCCAAACTGTATACCAGAGACTCAATCCATAGTTCTCAGAACTGATAGAAAACTCTCCGAGGTTAATCATTCATGCATGACCTGTGATTGCAGTGGTACGTTTTATCTGTTTTCATTAGATGTTCTCCTTTATTGAGTTTTCACAGTGCACATCAGTAGCCTCTGTGTACCCCTGTTTGAAATAAGCTGCTTGCTTTTAAAATGTTCTGGACAATATAATTTCATCTGAACCATTATGGGGAGCACATGTTTCCTGTGTGCCTGGCTTTTCAAGTCTTTTCACACGGGTCTCTAAGACTGTGGTGGGATGTTGATCTCAAGCTTCTGGGGGTCTAAAGAGTTGGGGCTCTCACTGTCTTGGGGATCAACTTGTCCCCTTCTGCTCCCCAGTGCAGATCTCTCTGATCCTGAGAGGAGGGTTTCTAACTCAGAGCATTTTGCAAGAAGGCATTGCACATACTTGGAAATGAACTAAGTCCTGGGTCTGCAGGCAACAGGGAGAGAATGACAGCTCGGCCCCGCTGGGCCTGACACTGGCACCCAGGGCATCGCAGCATCAGGACCAGAGCTCAGAGTCTGGCCTGGTCTGCACGGTATCCTTGGGTCAGAAGCTGGGCTCCGTCCCTTCTTTCCCCTGAGGTACATTCTTCCAGCCACAAGATGGCTATGACTTTTCCTTTATTTTATCTTTATGGGACTATATAGAAATCCCTGAATTAAGGGCAGCTTTGTAATTACTGGTGACATAGTCTAACTTATGGCTATAGTCCTTCCCAATCTGACTGTAAAACCAGTTGGAAACTGTATTGCTATAAAAATACATCTAATTTACATAGATCTATAGGTAGATATGCACATACACACAAATTATTAAGAGTGAGCATCTCTGGATGGCGGGATTTTAATTATTTTTCCTTTTGCTTAACTGTATTTTCTTTTTTTCCATGAAAATGTTATTCAGGTTATAATATACTGAATTATTTATGCAATAAAAAAGCAAAGAAAGAAAAACACTTTCCCAGTCAGTCTTGGTGCCCAGAGCAAGAGACCTGGCCATCACAGTGAGCTGGGGGAAGGAGAGAAATGACAGCCCTTAAGACATCCAGCAGGACCAGCCCCCCACCCTCTGGCACTCAGGGTGTGTGGGTGCCCCAGACGTTTGCTGTGTGTCTGTGTGTGTTTGTGTGTCTGTGCATGTGTGTGTGTGTGTGTGTTCCAGAGGCTCAGAATCTCCCTCTGCTGCTCCCTGCAGCATAAACCCAGGAAACACTTCAGCTGGGTTTCTCGCATCTTCTGAAAGTAGTGGTGGCATGGACAGGGTGCAGGGTGGGTGCGGAGAGAGTGGGGTCTCTCCTCTCAGAGACCCGCACCAACAGTGAATTTGGTTCCTCTCCTTTCTGGTCTTCCGCCTGCTTCTCCGTAGATTGTCCGTTTCTTCTCCCTCCTCCTCCCACCATCTCTTTTTATTTTATTCCTGCTCCTTTTTTTTTTTTTTTTTTTTTGACTGAGTGGGAGGAAGGCATCGTTCTTAAACCATTCATCATCCTGCCTTCTTCCCAGTCCCTGTTGTTGGCAGACGCTTTCAGCAGCCAGTCCCTCCCGCTCTGCCTCTTCATAATCCAAGTCAAACTTTTGGAATGTAGAAAATACATTCTCTATAAAACATCAAAGCAAAAAGTCCCAGTGCTTTTGTCAATCAAAACCCCTGGGACTTCAAGACCATGGTCTCTGCTATGACTCTTACAATGCCTGTTGGGAGACACTATCAATTTCTGTGTTTCCTCTATTTTTTTATTAGTTGGTTGTTTTTTTTGTTTTGTTTTGGTTTTTTTTTGCGGTACGCGGGCCTCTCACTGTCGTGGCCTCTCCCGTTGCGGAGCACAGGCTCCAGACGCGCAGGCTCAGCGGCCACGGCTCACGGGCCCAGCCGCTACGCGGCATGTGGGATCTTCCCGGACCGGGGCACGAACCCGTGTCCCCTGCATCGGCAGGCGGACTCTCAACCACTGCGCCACCAGGGAAGCCCATTAGTTGGTTGTTTTTTGTTCTTGATTTTGTATCCTCTGAGCCCACCACCTGTGGGCAAGGCATAGCTTCTGAGTCAATGAAGGCTGTGGCTCCACGTAGAGAGGGAGGTGTGTGGCACTCAACAAGGGAAAATTCCTCACTTAATATCATCAAATTTTATTTCGACACATGTAATACGGGACCAATTATGTACCTCTCTCTCTTAAGGTTGTTATGAGGATTTAATGAGCTAATTCATGAGAACCTTCAACACACTGCCTGGTAGTAAGACATAGTAAGGGCTCAGTAAATGCCACTTATTATTATCATTACTGTTACTATCATGCTGTGCATCACTTTCCATTGGGAAAAGATAACAGATGCCTGATTCACCTTGCCCAGGTGTGAACAGGGGTGGTTTGGAGCCACATCGGAGCTCCAGTGAACCACACCTGGCTTCCCCGCCTCAGATGGGCTCTGAGCCCCGGCACGATAGCTCTACCTTTATCTCCCACACCCTGCTCTCAGGGGCTTGTGGGGGTCTTTCTGGCTTGCCATTCTGGGGTCAGTGGCCCACTCTGCTACCTTGTGTACCTCTGATCAGTCAACGTGGATGGTCACATGGGACACAGAGACCTGGCTCAGCTCAAGAGGGGCAGAGTCAATTAGAAGCCGCTAGAGGAGGCTGGCCAGTCACACACCCTCCTGGGCGGGAAGCAAATGCTTCCAGGTTCAAGGTTCCTTATGTTCACTTTGGTGGCCCCTGCAAGTCCACCCGCGAACCTGCGGTCTAAGATTGAGCCTGGAGCTGTTCCTCCCTCTAAGGCAGGCAGGGGAGCTCGGGGAGGGAGTGGGCTGTGCCTCTGAGCCATCTTACTTTCCTCCATGCCAAGAGCCGCCTGGGTCTGTCCTGTACCCCACACAGAGGGATGGTCCAGGGAAGGTTGAAGCTGCTTGGGCACATTTCAGCCCTTCCTTGGGACTGGCTCCTATCTAAAGAATTGGTTTTCTGTAGGGTCCTGTCTTCTGACCCAGCGATCGGCCTGCTGGCATTGCCATCTGCTGACACATTTAAGTGATAGCAGACCGTGGGAGCTTCTGCAAAGACCCTAGGTTGTTTTTTATCTGGAATAGTAGAGACCACTTGTAGTAGAAAACACTGTGGAAATTGCTGCCTCCCAAGCAGCCTGATGGGATGGCATCCATAGACTGCCACGGAACCGACTGGCAAGACCTCCAATTCCCCAGGGAACCCTCTGCTACTCCCCTCTCACATACAGACACACATTCAGTCACACATGCATGCATGCACACACACACACACAGGCACCCGGGCACACATACAGAAGCACACACATGCAGACACAGCGTACACAAAAATGCACGCATGTGCACACTCATGGACACACACATGCCCACAGCAGTGTCCAGGGCACCCGCATATCCTCAATACCTCTGGGGTGGGCTGGTCCTGCAGGATGTCTTAAGGGCATCGTTCCCTTCTCTTTC
>NW_006777938.1:677611-684030 GCF_000442215.2 Lipotes vexillifer | reverse complement strand
TCTGGGGTGGGCTGGTCCTGCAGCATGTCTTAAGGGCATCGTTACCTTCCCTTTCCCTCTTCTTTTTCCTGCTCCTCTACAAATGCTAGATTCTTGAAAATATTGAGTAGTTGTGCAGACCAGTTAGGAGACATTTACATTTTGTGCTGGGTCAGTTGCTAAATGAATGGCCCTGGAGATCAGATACTCATGGTTGCCATCTGTCCCAAGAAGGCATTTGTGAAGATTAAGGTGAAGAGCAGACAAAAAAGATGGAGCTATAAGGAAATGCTGAGGCTTTGCTAACATGTCAGAGGAGGCAGGGGATCCCATCTGGCTGCGTCCCCACTGATCTGGGCTGGATTTGGGGGGATCCTCTCTCATCTGCTCATGTAGGGGGGAGGAGGAAACCTCCTCAAGTTCAGAGGGCCAGGGAAACTCTGCTCTTTTCCTTAGAGATTTGGGAGCTTCCCTCCTCAAGGCTTCCTTCTTTGTAGCCCAGAGAGTCTCCATGTTTCTGCCTGACACAGGCCAGCTTCACCTGCAACCTCACCGCCTACCTTCAGCATACTCAGGCTTTGCTTCTGCAACACTGGCTCGTCCTCCCATGCTGGCTCACCAGTCCCCCTTGCCTCCGTTTTCTCCTGGGCCCTCTCCCTCTTGGTGCCCCTTCCTTCTCCCCATCTGGCTTAGACCCCCGGCCTGTCACATAAACCACTCTCCTATCGGGAAGGCCAGCTCTCCTGCTCTCTTGTCCACCTACTGCGTCTCCTGGAATAATGTCACAGTCCATCAGTGGAACCCTCCACCTCACCTGGTATGATGGGAAAAAACCTATCCCCCAACCTTGTCATTTAGTGTCATTAAAGATTTATGACCAAGTGCGGCTTCATAATCCCTCTCTCTGTCCCTCCATCAGACCCTCAACTCCTCTTCCCAAACCCTGGAACCACTATTTCTCCATAGTCCCTTGCAGCTGTGAGCTGATCTTAACCTTTAGCAATGACAAAAATAGAGATATTTGGGTAGAATCTTCTAAGACAAGCTCAGGTGTCACCTCCTCCAGGGAGACCTCCTTGATAGCAGAGTATTCCTCCCAACTCTGGGTTAAGTTCTCTGCTCTGGGTTCCCATAGCAACCTGTGCTTCTCTTTTCCATAGCACTTATCACACCTGACTGCTGTGGCCTGATCACTCTGTTTACTTGCCTCTCTGAATGGGGAACTCCTGGAGAACAAGGACTGTATCTTGCATCTCTGTGTCTAGAGTTCCTGGCACAAAGTGAGTGCTTAAGACATTTTTTTTTCCATCTCAGACTTTCGAGTTGGAAATGATTGCTCTTGACACCTTAAAACATTGTTTTTTAAATACTTTTATTATTTTACATTTTTTAAAAAGAAAAATGTTTTTATTATTGTATATTTATATATGTATATGTTACTTTTATATTTTATATATCATAAAATCTATTTAAATAATTTTTATTATTAGCTCTTATGCAAATTCTTGGTGGTAAAGTTGGCCTGATATAAGTTATTCCATCATCGCCGGAGATGGAAGTTCTCTGGGCCATTTAAAAAAAAAATTGTTTATTTATTTATTTATTTTTTATACAGCAGGTTCTTATTAGTTATCTATTTTATACATATTAGTGCATATATGTCAATCCCAATGTCCCAATTCATCATACCACCACATCCCCCCACCCCCGCTTTCTCAAGACATTTTTTTTGATGAATGAATGAATGATTGAAGCCCATTCTTCATGGAAACATGGACCCTGACCAGGCCAACTGTATGGGCCAGAGTAGGCAGGGCCAGGGGCTCTCCCTAAAGGGACCCGTGGAAATCCAAGGGGGCCCCGAGAATCTGTCTGCGGCACGGTGATCTGGAAGCATAGCCAGTAGCATCCTTATAATAATGAGAAAGCTATTTTTGTCAACTGGCATTCTGTAGATTTTTAACTGATCATTTTGAGGGGAGGGGAAATAATTTCTTCTCTACTTTTCTTTTCCACAAAGATAAATTCGCCCTCGGCTTAGAGTCCTGAAGTGTACTACCCAACTGCAAGCTGGTGCAAGGCAAAACGTGAAGGGGATGAAAGAAGCGTTAGGTTCCCCTCTCTCCCTCACATCTCTCTCTGCACCCTCTTGCTACACCTGGGTTAGAATGTCCAGGCTTTAAGGGGGCTTGGGAACCATCTGGCTCAATTATTTGCTTTTGCGCTTTATGGAATGGAGACCCAAAGAGGTTAGTTCAAAGACTTGTCAGTGCCACCTGGTTACTAAAAGGGGTGCACCTGAGCCAGGCCTCCAGGCTTCCAGCTTGCGCCTGTGTCCAGCATGCAGCATCTTTCCAGCAGAAGTCTTGGTTATGTCTCTCCAGTGACGGATGTCATCACTGTGGCCCTAGGATAGGCCATCCAGCTGTAACACCCGCCCGTTCCAAGGATGAGAGCCTTTGATAGCTCTTAAGAGCAGCCGTGTGGAACCTGCTGAGCATAGGATGGTGGCTGGCACCCCCTTCTTAAGTTACTCGTAGACCACTAAGTACCTTTTACAGAGCTGCCTATCTCAGCAGCAGGTAGAGCTATCTGTTCCCAGCTTGGCAGGATTGTAGCTCTTATTGATGAAAGAGAAATCAAGCCAAGCCTGAAAAATGACTTAACATTTTGAGCGTTGAAGAGACATAGACTAATGGGTTTTCTCCTTATATATATTACGTGGTGCAGTGACTTGGGGACACGCCTATTAAGAATTGCTCTGGCTGCACCCAGCCAGGTTTCCCCTGTCACCTCCAAGCTCTCTGGGAGCTCAAAGCCTGACATAGCTGGGAGTGGACATGTGCCTTGGGTTTTATGGTGCCAGGTGTGCCCTTCCATGCCATATGTTCCTCCACCCAGGGCTCCCACGTGGAGGTGGCCAACGCAGCTGCTGAAGGAAGAGTTCACAGCAGAGGCTGGAGTGTAACAGGAACCAACACTGTGTTCCCCCAGTCAGCTCCTTTTGGAGCCCTGTGACTCCCCTGTCCTGCTACGCTTCCACTCGGCACTGTCAGATCTGACTTTCAGTTGTATTCATTCCACAAACACACAGTGCCCTCTGTGTGCCGGGCCCTGTCTGGGCTGTGGGATTCAGCAGTGAGCGAGGCAGCCTGCTCTACAGTCTAGAATGGGGAGAAGGCAGCACCCAACAGGGATGTTATGTGATGTCAGGGGTGCAACTGTTTGGGAACAAACAAACTAGGAGCAGGACCTGGTGACTGGATGGACGCTTGGGCTCCTGCAGCTCAGGTGCACGGGGAAGTCCTGAATGAAAAGGAGCTGGCCACTCTCAAGTCTAGGGGGAAAGCAATCCAGGCAGGGGGAAGAGAACGTGCAAAAGCCCTCAGGAGGACATGCTTGGTGAGTTTGAGAAACGAACAGAAGGCTGGTACTGCTAGAGCCTGGTGAGCTCGGGGGAGAGAGAGAGGCCAGAGAGGGAACCTGTAGAAATTAGTGGACAAGGGAAAGGAGTTTAGATTTTATTTTTACATAAAGCTTTGGAGAGCTTTAAAGGAGTGGAGAGTGACAGGAACTGATCTGTATTTTAAAAGATGACCCTGTATGCCAACCTTCATAGCAGCATTATTCACAATAGCCGAAAGGGGGAAACAACCCACATGTCCATCAACTGATGAATGGATAAACAAAATGTGGTCTATCCATGCAATGAAATATTATTCAGTGTTAAAGGGAAGGGAATTCTAACGTGCTACAGCATGGATGAACCTTGAAGACATTGTGCTGCAGGAAATAAGCCAGACGCAAGAGGACAAACACTGTATGGTTTCACTTATGTGAGGGACCTGGAGAGAGAGAGATCTGTGGTCCCAGGGAGCTCAAATTCAGAGACAGAAAGTAGAATGGTGGTTACCAGGGGCTGGGGTTGGGGGAGTATGGGGAGTCACTGTTTAATGGGTAGAGAGTTTCAGTTTGAGATGATGCAAAAGTTCTGGAGATGGATGGTGGTGATGGTTGCACAACCATGTGAATGTCCTTAATATTAATAAATTGTACACTCAAAAAGAGTTAAAATGGTAAATATTATATTATGCATGTTTTACAAAAATTAAGAAAAACACAAACAAGAACAAACAAAAACCAAATAAAGACCTCCTGGCTTCTGTGTGGAGAATGTATGGTAAAGAGCAAGCACT
This sequence comes from Lipotes vexillifer, assembly GCF_000442215.2. NCBI lineage: Eukaryota > Metazoa > Chordata > Mammalia > Artiodactyla > Lipotidae > Lipotes > Lipotes vexillifer. Next base: position 679,855 of record NW_006777938.1, on the reverse strand, counting down.
GAAGCAGAAAAACAAACAACAAACAATAGTGGAGGCAAATGTAATAACCCAGGTGATGGAGGTTTGGACCAGGGTGGAAGGAATGGATAGAGGAAAAAAAAAAGGATGGAGATCATTTCAAACTTAGAGAAAAGTTGCAAAAATAGGACAGAAATTCCCAATAACCCTTTACCCAGGTGATTGTTGAAATATTTTGGAAATAAAGTTGAGCCAGACTTGACGATGGAGCGGTGTGAGGGCTGGAAGGAGAGAAATGTATAGCCCAGCTCTTGAACTTCAGGAAGTTAGATGTGATAGTTAGATGTGAAGGGCAGGGATCAAGTCATAGACCATTAAGTGCCAGCCAACAAAGCCAGGGCCCAGAGAGGTGAGGTGACTGCTCCTGGGACACACAGCGAACACATGACAGAGCTAGGGTGTGAGCTCTGGTCTCTGATTTGCAGTTTTTGATCAAGGGTGAAACTGCTTTCATATTAACCACATTTCACCTTTATGAAAAGGTCAGGGAGGGGTGGGCAGAGTCAGATTCTCAGAGATGGACCCTGACTTCCTGCTCTCAGGCTCCTGTTATCCTTACAGGGAAAGGAAGGTGAGCTGAGGCCTGTTAACTGCTGAAGACACCAGACAGTTGCAGTCTCTCCATCTTCTAAATGAGTCTAACAATCTGTCTGCTGGGGCTGGGAATGGAAGTAAAAGAACATTTCTTTCCATGAAAAGGGTTTTAGCAGACAGAGTTCTACCCCAAACATCTCTCCACACCCGCACGTCTATTCCACACCTCTTGCCCGAGTGACTGAACTCTCAGTGATAGAATCATTCCTTAGGGTTGTAAGCAGAGGTCAGAGAATGCTCAGAAGCAGCCAGTCATGCTGCACTCATTCATTCATTCATTCATTCATTCATAATATGCCCAACTATGCCAAGCACAGCATGATAGAACGGAAACATTCTCTCTTCCCCACAGTGGGCATCCGGTATTGTGGAAAGAATGTGTGCTTTGCAGACAGAGCACTCTGAGTACTGGCTCCATCATGTTTTAGTTGTTATGATGTTGAACAAGTATCCCTCACTGTCTGAGCCATGGTTGCTTCATCTGCAACATGGAAACCATGGCAGTTCTAAAGCATGGCTGCAAATTCTTTTATACTCTTCTCATTGAGACATAGGGTCTATGGCACCTGGCACTTAGTAGGCACCCGATAAATATCCAGTGAAAGATTTCCTGAGCAAAAGTAGTTGGCTGGTCTCCTTAATGAAATAGAGTCTAGCAAACAGATAGTTCAGGCAGTTCAGGCTAAAGGTACTGAAGAATGCTTTGCATGAGAGATTTTTCTTAAGTCAGTAGCTTTTGAAAATAGCCAAGAGCCACGTCTAAAACAAAATGTATGGCCCATGTTCAGCACAATTTTCTGTTATAAACTTTCCCTCTGCATCTCTTAGTATCATAAATGATTATAGCTGGGAGAAATCAGCTCTAAAATTCTCTGTTTCTAAGTGAAAAGCTCTATTATATCTTTTAAAAATTGAAATGATATTTTTTTCTGGATAGTAAAGAAGACCAAGGGTCAGGGTAGTAAGGGGAAACTGAGGATTTTTGCAATTTATGAGTCAATTTCTTGGGTCGGCAGACCATTGGGATTTCTCCCAGTTGCAGTGAGGGGTATTTCAATCCTGTATCTAGCTGCTGGAATAATTCTTCCATTTCTCTAGCTCCCCACAAAAGTCTGCAGATTCTGGTAGATAAATTGTCATCAGTCCTTCCCATTTCTGAGGCATTAAGTTTAAATCCTGTTAAGGTTCCTCATATATTAAAAATAAAACTTCTATTAACTTTTCCCCTGTCAGTGTGATCAGAGTTAAATTAATTTTTAACACTTGGGTAAGCAGCACAGGAGAAATATGCCCCTAGAGCTGCCACATGTGGGCTGCCGGTGAGTCAGGAAGGCCTGGATTGGCTGCCTCCCTACAGAAGCTGCCCGGTGGCACCAACTCATTGTATTTGGAGGGGCTCCGTCTCCATAGACAGTGCTCCTGGCAGTATAATAAGATGTGGTGGGATCCCAGGCTGTGGTCGATGGGCCATATGCAGGTGGATGGCTAAACAAGACATTGACTTTGTAGACAGGCGCTAGACCACTGAGACGACCCACCAAACTGGCCTGCCTGGGTTTTCACTGATTTGATCATGTGGCATCATCACCCCTGGAGATGCCCTGTGACTCACCCTCAGTGCCCAGGGAAAGA
>NW_006777938.1:669691-677582 GCF_000442215.2 Lipotes vexillifer | reverse complement strand
GGGAAAGAGCTTATTTTTGAAGCTGAATATATGGTTTGTGAGAGCATGCGCTTATGTATAGTTGATGTATAACCAGCTATGTAGTTGAACCCCTGTTTTCATCACTTGAAAGCTGTAAGACCTTAAGCAGAAAAATAAAGGAGGGTGGAAACAGAGCAACTATTTATTGAACACTTACTTTGTTTTGGGCCCTGAGTGTGTGTGTGTGTGTGTGTGTGTGTGTGTGTGTGTGTGTGTCTGCAAAACTTATTATAATATTATATTAACTACATGTATGTGAATAGTATGTTAACTACATCATATTAACTACATCTGTTACCACTTACGTTAAATATATATTATGTATATTACAAGAAAAGCCATTAACTGTTAAATGACAAGAGTTCTTATTTGAACCCAGGTCTATCTGATTCCAAAGCTAGTACTTTTTAAGGTTTTAGTGTAAATTATTGAAACTCCCTGTTCCTCAGTTTCCCATCTATGAAATGGGGAAATAGTACCTACTTCATAAGCCCAGTGTGAAGATCAAAGGAGATAATGTGTGTGGAATGCTTAGCACAGAGCCTGGTGCAGAGCTCAATACATGCTAGCTACTACTGCAGTAGTAATCGTAGTAGTAATTAAATTCCCTCTTTCTTGCAAAGGCAGAGAAGATCCTTATGTGCAAATTAATTAATTTCTTGACTGTTGTATGCACCATCTGGGGAGAAAATGATAACACCAGAGGTTCATTGATTCACCCATTCATTCATTCATTTGTTCAGTGTATATTTATTTAAAAGGTGTAGGATTTAAGAAACATAAGACATGTACCCCATCTTCAAGGAGTTTACAGTCCAGTTGAGACTGATGGATATATGCACAAGATCAAATAAATAATAAAGAAAGCAATAAATGTGTTAAGCCAAATAAGTAAGGTCTGAGGAGGGGAGTCACCGTGGGCTAGAGGTGTGGAGCTGACTGGAGCTGGGCTCTAAAGCAAGCCAGCTTTGGCTTTCAGGAGAGAAGATGGTCAGGACCTCTCATCCCAAAGTCAAGAAAGTACCTTGGGCCCCAGCAGGCAGTCGGTCTCTCAGAAATGGAACTTTCATTTTGCAACTTCTGCTCTGAGCTACACAGAATTGGATAGGATTCAGAGAAGGGGTTTTATGGAAACTTGAAATAGAAGCAAACCCTCTCAAAAGAAGTATCCTGTTTCTTGATAAAAATTCTCTTGAATACAAAGATTATATTGTCACACCCTACCATAATCCATAGACCACCACCACTACCTGACCATCACTGTCGTTGTGATCATCACTGCCTCTATCATCCCTCCACTATCATCATCATCTCTACTGCCACCACAGTCATCACCTCCATCACATTAACAGACCACCAGACCCTCCCCATCACCACCGCCACCATCACCACCACCATATCACCTCCACCGCCACCACCGTCACCTCACCATCACCTCCACCACCACCATTGCTACCATCACGTCCAGCGCCATCTTCATTAACTCACTGCCGCCGCTGTTACCACCAACCCCCCACCAGGCAAAACGCCTAGCTCTGAGCCAAGATGGTTACGTAAATGAGTGGACCTCACCTAAAGGTTTATACCAGTCTAAATGGAGTGAGAGATTTATTTCTGCTGTTCCCTCATGTGAGACGAAGTGGGAGCTGGTCTTGGCCCCAAACAGACCTATCGGGAATACCTTCCCCACCTTGTGATCATTTGGCAAAGCTGATGTTGCAAAGGAAGTGCATTTAAAAGTTATTTGCCTTCTTCTGAGCTAAGGTTCCCACCTCCTTCAGGTGTGCCTGGAGAGCTGAAGAGAGGTCCAGTTGTTCACAGTTCCAGGAGGTGGAGGTGGGTGGTGGCCATGGAGGGGGGAGCCTGAGAAAACCTGGAAGACAGGAGCTGTTTCCTTCCCACTCGAAGCAGCCCACTCCCTTCAGGCAATAGGCAACTCTGACTTCAAACCCTAGCCAGGGATACTGCTGCATGAGTAATGCCCAGAAAGATGCTATAAATGGTTTCTTTCATCTCCTACTGAAATGAAAGAACAAGAGAGAGTGAGAGTAGGAATGAATTGTATTCCTACTGCAGAGAGTTCATTTGATAAATAATGTATATAGAGTTTGCAGTAATAACTGCTCTTTTCTGATTCAGCATGTGCGGGTGAGTTTTGACATATATTCTCTGTATTTCTAACAGACCGTAAATGACTGGTGTATGGATTGGCATTATGAAAGGCAGGGCAGACTGTTAACATTTGCTGTAGTGTCAGAAAGGTTAATCTGGCTTTTCCCTTGAGCTGGGGGCAGGGCGCCTTCGCCTTTCAGTGGAGATGTAGGAGGAGAGGCAGGAGACAGATGGAGGATTCTTCTTCCCCTGGGCCCCTAGGAACAGGTGGCAAGAAGGTGACACATGCCACCAAGGTGGAGAGACCAGGACCCAGGCGGGCAAGGAAATGTGTATCTTGAGTCTTGCTCTGCTGCCTTCTGCCGGCTTCTTTTCTCTTAGCATGAAAGCAAGTCCAAGAGACCCACTGGGTGCTGGCAAGAGTGCGGAGATATGCACCCAAGCTTTCCAGGTGGACTTCCCCGGAGGCCTGGGGAGGTGGGGGGAAACGTGCCCCTACCAAGACAGAAAAAGCACCAGCATATTAGAAAACTTCCCCATTTCTGCCAGCCCTTGGATTTCCAGGAGACAAACACTGGACTCAAGTTGAAAAATTAGTAATTTGGTCATCATATATTATCTTCCATTTTGCCCCTAAAAGAGTGTCTTTACTATGTGTTTTGCCTTGCAAAGTATCCTCACATATCTTATCTCATTTGGTCCTCACAACAACGGGGAAGGAATTGTTACCCCCAGTTTATGATGAGGAAACAGGCTAGGAAAGGTTTGAGAACTTGTCCATGGTGGCAAAACAGGTAAGAGGAAGAATTTACTCAAAATATGCCCCAAGTTAGGTTTTCTGGCTCTAAGCTCAGTGCTTTTACTACTCAAGGTTTCCTCTCTAGAGACATTTCTGCAGAGACTTCATTGTGCTTTGTATGTGTGTGTCGGGGACAGGAGCAGGCATGTGGGCATGTACGTGCACACGTCCACACACGCTCAGGTGCACACACATGAATGCATGCACACACATTCACTGTACACACGTGCACAGGACACACAGATCACACAGATGCACACTCACTCATGGACCCACATGTGTGCACACACAGTGCAGTTGCGCACACACGTGCACGTATGCTTGCACAGCTGAAGCCACAGGAGCATTCCCAGTAGGGGAGGGTTTCTGCTATTCAGTTTATTTCCCTTCCCTTCAGTGAGAAATCACTCAAAACCTCAAGAATCACTCCTTCTGGCCCCAGATGGTTGGGTGGAGCAACCTGAGAACCCCAGGAAATAATTTCCACCCTGCAGGGGTCTGTGATTCTGGAGAATCATGATCCACAGCCCCTTTTAGCTACTGACCTCCGGTTGGGGTTCGGAGCGGTTGGTGGCTGCAATTTGCTGGGAGTAAGATTTATAACGCTCGGTGTTCAAGAAGATGTAATTTACCTCCCAAAAGGGACAACTTCTGCTCCCAAGAAAATGTTTTCCCTCCCCTGGCTCACCTTTAGATTTAAGAAATTGCTCTGAGAGGTGAGAAGTACCTAAAATCTTAAATACTGGATTCCCTTCGCCAAAGATTAGACAACATTAATGTCAGAGCTGACTCATGTTTTTCCTCAAAGGTTTTTTTCTTGATTCTCCAGTCAAATAACCTACAAGGAACTTTCCATGAAATAACAGAAAACACATTCTCTACATCTAATATTTTTCTCCCCATACCCCTTCTTTCTTCTCATCTTTTACTTTGATTTCTTTCTGCAACATCTCTTGGGAAATCTTACTTCTTATTTTCAAGTGTTTACTGCTTCTGCTCATACTTTTTTTTATGTCAATTTTAGGTTTTTTTTTTTCCTCAATGAGACCGTTTCCTTCTACTCCCATGAATTCTTAATGGTTTCCTTCAGATGGTCCCTTATTTCTGCAGTTTTTTCGCTTTTCCTTTCCTTGTGCCCTGGGTCCTGTCCTCGTCTTTGCCTTACATTTCCTCCTCCATCTTTGCAGGGAGGTGTTCTAAGCAGAGTGAGGCTTTGGGATTGGGATGGGCCTAAGTTTGACTCCAGACTCTACCACCTGAATAGCAGCATGACCTTGGTCAGCCACTTTCACTGTTCTCAGAGCCTTTGTTTCTATATTTGAAATGTACGGTATTAACATCTGTAATGCAGAGTTGTTTTGAGAATTAAGTGAGATCTTAAGGGAAGCACCTCTCCCAAGACCTGACATGTAATGTATCTCTACAATATCCATCTGCCCTCCGTGCTTTCTCTTTTAACCATAAAATGTGTCCTCTTCCAGTCCTGTTTGATTCTTTTACTTACCTGGATTAAGTTGCATGGGTTAACTGGCCCCATAAAGGTAGAAATGTCCTTAACATGGTGAAGGACAAAGAAGTTCCCAAATAAGATAGGCTTGATTTGATGCCAATGCAAATGAAAATGCAGAAGCAAATTAAACAGTGGAGGAAATTGTGAGGCTGAAACATGTCGAAGGTTCAGTCCTGTCACACTGTGTGTGTACTGAAAACATTTTGATAAATGGGAGAGAAGAAAAATCAAAATGTGCTCCTTGGTTCAAACAAGCTGTCATGGCTTGCAAGATAAAGATGTACTCGTCTAGGGAAGTCAGTTTCTAGACACACACCATCATTATGCGCAATTTAATAATATACACAGACATTCTTCCGAGTTCTTGTTTGGCAGTGGCCGACATTCCAAGAGCTGATCTTGATAATTTTGATCCTGCCGTAAAACAAGCAGTCTCAGTATTTGGGTTCACTGGGAATGGGTTCTGGAATTATGATGATTAAGCGGGGGCACGTCCTGTCCTGTTGCCTTGAAACTTAGTTAACTCACACTGACAGGGTGAGCTTGATGATTTATGTAAATAGCACCACCCCTATCAACAATAACAACACACCACCACCACCTCAAGAAATAGCAAAAGCCAGCAAGACAAGGACAACTGGTCAAAGAAAGTGCACAATGGTTGAAAGGGCTGTAGGAGAGGGGCAAAAATTTGCACCCTGGAGGGGTAGGGTTTTTTTGTGGGTGTGTGAATAATCAGCTTTGCCAGGAAGATAGTTTTAATTCTTTTGACATAGTGATAGACCATTTTAGAAGCTGTTTCTGTAAAATGTAGAATTGTGTCATTGTACCTTTATTGGAGGAGGAAACAGGCCAACAATAACTTTCTAGAAGTCAGGGCCTAGAGCAGAAGGGCAGTTTTTCTCTGAATCACATTGGAGAAGCTCTGCCTTAAAAGATTCTGTATCTATTTTCATCTTTAAAGAGCCTAGAGTCCAAAGCAAGAGTCCTAGAGGGAGCAGATGACCTTAGGTAGATTCACATATACCACCTGCTTGAAGGTTTCAACAGGAGCTTCCAATTCCTCTATGTTTGCCAAAGATTTCAGCCCTTTCCTCATTTTATTTCAGAAACTCTATTATGTAGGCTCTTGCCAGCACCCTCAGTCTTTCCTCTTTTACCATCCTTTCAATGTATACACTGTCCAAAGCCAAAGCATGGGCAAAAGCAGCTTACTTAGCTCAATGTATCGTCAAGGAATTAGGTTATTTCTGTTTTCTTGCACTGACATTCTCATTATGTTGGCTTTTGTTCTCAGGCTAGACTCCTCTTGATCCCAAAATAGTTGCCTCAGCTCCAGTTAGCACATCCTTACCCAGCAATGTCCAAAGTTTGGAAGTGGGGTAGGAGGGACATTCCCATTCTTGTATCTCTTTTTAAAATTGAGAACATCCCCTAAAACTGCCTCACAGCTCATTGGCCAGAATTGTGTATGTGCCCATTTCCATGACAATTCCTTGTAAGGAAGAATAGAGTTACCATCATTGGTTTAGACTGATCAAGACCCACTCATCTCTCCTCCTGTCAGGGGCTAGAGAAAGAGCCATCCTAAACTGATTGCCATTAGACACTTGAACCAAATTGGGATTACACTACGAAGAGGAAAAGAGGGAAGGCCGTTGGGTAGATACCCACAGAGTATATGCTTCCCAGTGGAGTTGGTAACATAATCGGGAGTATATAAAGCAGAGGGCTGCTGAGGAACGACATTCCCTTCTTCTCTGGTCTCACCTGCCTCAGGATTCTTGAATCTGAAGCACAGGTGTTCTGTCGAAAAGGATGTGTAGCTACCGCATAGGCTTGTTCATTCTGAATAATTGGTCCCTTGATGTTCACGTGCCTAATCACTTCCGTCACAAGACTAAGCCACAAATCTCTTCTCCCCAACACTTGATAGAAAGCCTTGAACTCAAAGGGGAGTAATCAAAGAAAAGAATTATTTGATAAAAAGACAACTCCCAGCTGCATTGAACTCAGCACTTTGGAATGAGGGGCAAATCCATTTTGCCCACCAGGTTAAATAGACATGGGTTAACTTCTGTTCTAGGAGTCCCAGGGCTTCAGAAATCCAATATCCAGAGCTAAAGTATTTAGCAAAATGCGAACAATCCTGAAGGGGAGCAAGAATCCCATTAATAAAGATTGTACATTGTACCGAGCTGGAAGACATTGCCAGTCCCAAGGAAAATGAGAAGTTAGCCAAAGGAACTAGATGTGAGGAACCAGCGGTCAGCAATGAGAAGGTCAGGAGTTGTTGGGAAAGCCACACACTTCAGATGTAATAGCACCCAGAACACAGGCGTTCAAGCACCTGGGAAATTTCTGGATTGTACACTGGATCATTCCTTAGCAATGAGCTGAGCAAATGTTACAAACTGAAAGGATACACAGGAACAGCAGTTCACGTGAGCTGAGGTCACTTTCTAGAGCAGAAAAGCAGCCCTTTCGGGACCTTCCACTGTCGTATTGCACTCACATGAGCCAGAAAATGTTCATTTTGACAGATATCATTCGTTTTTCATTGTCTTCTACCCTATCAATTGACTTTATTTAAAAATTTTCCCTGTTCTAATATCATAGACAGGGCACTAAAAATGAAGAAAATTATTCAAATACAGAGCTTGAGAAATCCAGCCACCAGATTGCTGCTGGAGAGTGGGCTTTGCCACCTGGAGGACTCTGCCTCTCCTGGAACGGGGAGAGGGCAGAGGGCTGTTAGCCTTGAAGGCACCCGACTTGCCCTGCTCCTACCGAAGTGGGCCCTGAGTTGGGCCAGGCCTGGAAAGCCAGTATGCAGATTAGGCCATTTGTTTCTGAGCTTTCACAGACTGGTAGGAGAGACATCAGTGCATCCCAGGCCTGTGTGCCAGGTGGCAGCCAGGCGTCCTGGAGGAATGAGCGAGGGCGCTCTTGGCCTTGGACCAGAGTTCTGTGACACATGGCTGTTCAAAGCTGGGCTGGCCTTGATGGAGATCCCAAGTCTACTTCTTACTTATCGTAAGACCTTGCGCAAGTTCCTTTCCTTCTTTTAGCCTCTGTTTTCTGATCTATAAAAGAGGGATAATGGGACTTCCCTGGTGGCTCAGTGTTTAAGAATCCGCCTGCCAATGCAGGGGACACGGGTTCGAGCCCTGGTCTGGGAAGATCCCACATGCCACGGAACAACTAAGCCCGTGCACCACAACTACTGAGCCTGTGCTCTAGAGCCCGCGAGCCACAACTACTGAGCCCATGTGCCAAAACTGCTGAAGCCCGTGCTCCCTAGGGCCCGTGCTCCACAACAAAGAGAAACCACTGCAATGAGAAGCCCGCGCACTGCAACAAAGCATAGCCCCCGCTCGCCACAACTAGAGAAAGCCCGCGCACAGCAGTGAAGACCCAACACAGCCAAAAATAAGTAAATAAATAAA
>NW_006777938.1:629638-668642 GCF_000442215.2 Lipotes vexillifer | reverse complement strand
TAAAAAAAAAAAAAGAGGGATAATAACCCTGCTGAAGCTTCTAGATTGGGATGGTTAAAGTAAATAATCCACGTAAACTTTTTAGCTGGGTGCCGGGCATGTTGTAAGTAGTAGATAAATGCCAGCTGTTATTTTATATAAGTCAGTGGAATAAAATGGGACTTGATGACAAATGCTTAAGTAGATTTCAAAGCATATTGATAATTTGGCAACTAAGTGCCCTTATGTGATTTTCTTAATGAGCTTTTTTAAAAGTTAGGAGGTGCTTGCTTTTCCCTTGGTGTTGGTGCAGCCTGCTTGCCAGTCTCTGTATCTCCCACAGGTTCAGCTCTGTTCAGGGTCCTAGGCTCAAACCTCCAATGCTTGGCACATGGTAGGGGACCCAGAAATATATGTTGAAAGAAAGAGGTAGGGATGGAGAAAGTAAAGAAGTATGCAAGAACTCCACCTTGTCCTTGCTCTGAAACAGCCCTGCCCATGGCTCAGACTGACCTCTGCAGCCAGCACTGCTCCCCTGAACTGGATGCCTAGTGTGGCAATCTGCCCCCCACACCCCCCCAACCTCTGGTCCCTTAAGGCCCCCCACTAAGCAGACCTGCTGGTTGACGTAACCAAGGTGGGGTGGGGTGGCTTAAGACAGCTCTTGCTTGGTCCCCACCTTTTCATACTCCAGCCCTGTTTTACCAACTTGGACCTTAGCTCTGCAACCTTGACCTCAGCTCTGCCTCTGGTCTCTTGAACGTGCTGTGCAGAAGTGGTCTTTCCACCGTTACAGTAACCATAGGGTTTTTATTACTTGAGCCCCTTCTTGCCACGTATGGGCATCATATTGGGCATTATTGTGCCCTTAATCCTCAGAAAAATCCTGGGAGTCAAATTCTGTGAACTCTGTTATAGATTGGGTAACTGAGGCTCAGAGGCGTGAAGAGCCTGACTCAGGACCACACAGCTAGGAATCAAATACCAGTCTCTGGCTTCAAAGCTCATGTTCTAGTCATTCTTCAGCCTTGGCTCTTCTAGTGGACACCAACTTGGCTCTCTGAGTCCTGAGGCCTCAGAAAAGACTCCCGCCTCCTCCTGGTTTCTGTGGAACCCACTTTCCCCAGCTGGTCACTCGGCTGCTATCTCAGCTAGATTCCTTCCACAGTTCCTCCGTCTCCCAGGAGGTCTGTATGCTCCTGGCCCCATCTCTCCAGGCTTGGACTGCAGGGACCCAAGTCCTGTCCTGAATCTCTGTCCAGTTATGGGGCCCTGACACCATGACCATGTCTTCCTGAGCCTGCCAGGGTGTCTACCACCTCCTTGTCTGGGAGTCCCATCATTGATCTGCTATGTCAGGAAATCCTGTTTCTTCTCCCAGACGTCTGATGCACACTGCTTGTTGGAATGACAATCATTGTCTGGCCCGTGGATAACTCGTTCAACCTGACAGATTGTCTAGCTCCTACAACTGCATCTTATGTCACCATCCCACTCAAATGGTCCACACACTGCAGACAAAAACCCGTTTAGGGATCTGAGCTATCTATCCTTTCCTACTAGGCTCCCCAGACATATACAAGCTGCCAAGACCCACATCCGGGACATGGCACAGTCCCCAAACTCCCTGGCCTTTGCTCTCTGGAGTCTGATTAAGTGGTGGCAGAGGTGGGAGAAATAGGTCTTAACCCCTGAATCCTCAGAAGAGGGAGGCTGGGATTCCAGGGCCTGGCAGATGATTAATAGACCTGGCATATTAGGTTCGACACATCAGGGCAACATTAAATGTGATTTATGACTTGGTTTTAATCGAGATTTTACTGAATTATTATTCAATGCAGAACGCAGACCCGGACCCATATTCCTAAGTGTGCCAGGCGTCCTGTGCTTAGAGCTGGGCGAATATCTTCTGCCCAGGGGTGATGTCCATACTCTCCCAGCATGGTGCCAGAGGCAGCTTCTTGCTCTGCCTGCCCCCCACCCCTCCCCCTCCCTGCCAGAGAGGGTCAACCCTGGAAGAACAGCACAGGCAGAGTAGTTTGCCTCTGTCACTTCATTCTCCTTAACCTTTTCAAACCCAAGGTCAAACCACAGATTGACCTGGTTTGCAAAACGAAGCAGTGAACTCCATGAAGTGAAGGTATAAATGACTTCATGGAGCATTTCCGTTCTAAAAGAGAATAGAAGAGTTAGGCAGTGTTTTAACTCAGGGGAATGACCTTTCCAGGCGTGGAATTTCAGCCCATTGCGGAGAAGCTTGAGGGGCTTGTCCACAGGCAGACATCAAGAGACAGCCATGAGTTTTGGAGGTGGGAGAGGAAATGACATGGCAGTCTTGAGGCCCCCCTTGACCCATGGTGCTTGGGACTGCAGCTGCCACGCTGGCCAGCTGTGATGGTCATACTGAGGGTACTGATGTCTGCGGGAATGATGGGTGTGAGGGCAGGGAGGAGGACAAGGAAATATGTGGGAACTTTCTCCCCACCCCCACGAGGCTGCCCTCTGACCTACACATGGGAACATCGGGCTTAAACTACATTTATTGTATTTTGAACTGCACTGGGCCAAGAAAATTACTCGTTAATATATAAAGCACTGCATTTTCCATAATGTGAATGCCAGTGAAAAATGGACTCGTGCTTGCTTCTCTCATAGAGAGAAGCTTGCCTTTAAAGTACTAACGTAAATGTGTCCTTAGGGAGAGAAGGAACGGCAAGTTAGATAGAAGCTTGCAGTATGATATGGCAGCCAGGAAAGCTCGTGCTCAGCTCTGCGCCTGCAGACACGCAGAGCTGAAGCAGGAGCTTGGCAGAGTAGCAGGGGCAACTGGGGCAGCGAGTCTCGATCTCCAGGAAGCCGGGCCCCCAGCCCTCCTTCCTGGACACCTGCTGGGGGTGAGAGAGCTTGCTGCTGTGGGTCACGTAAGGGAGGTTGCCCAATGTGGAGGGAGGGGCATGGTCACGGAGGTATAGATATGGTTTTGAATCCCTCCTGCTCATCTCTGGGCAAGTTACTTACCCTCTCTGAGCCTTAGTCTCCTCAATGATATGTGGATGGGGGCAAAATACTTGCCATGTGGAGTTCATGTGGGATTTCACTGAGGTACTGCATACAAAGTATCTGGCATCTAACAGTGTTCATTCCCTTTACCTTTAACATTAAATGACAAATTTAACAAAATATGGTAGCACTCTCCAAACAGAAGACCATTTGGAGAGTGCTACCATTCCTTTAACAAAATATGCTCATTTATCCCACGTTTGTTGAGTTCCTGTCATGCACAACATGGCTCTTGACCCCAAGGAGCATAGGATGTTCTGGTAGGTGCAACAGTAGTGACATTCACGGGAGATGATAGAAGTACAGAGGAGGTGGAATTAAGCCAATGTGAGGGCGTGGGGGAAATCTGAGAAAGGTGCCAGGAGGACGAGGAGACACCTAAGCAGGAGTAGCTAAGGGAAGGGGCGTTCTGGGCAGAGGGGTGGGCAGGAGGCAAGGCGAGGTGGTAGGAATTGGTGTGGTGTGTTTAGGGCTTCAGTGTGGCATGAGGTGGAGTCAGGGGCAGAAGCAGCTGAGGCCAGCCAGGCCATCAACAATCAGGCCACGGAAGGTCCATACCGAGCAGGTGGACTTTTCTTTGAGTGGTGAAAGGGAGCTGTTGAAGGTGACCGTGGATCTGGCAGCGTGTGGAGGCTGGCCTGGGCAGGCTGGGGCAGAATGGCTGGTTGGGAGGCTCTTGCTGAGGCCAATGAAGGTGACAGTCACTGAAAGTCAGAAATGGAGTGTTGGAGCTGGGGTGGGGTGGAGGGCAGAGACGAGAGACATGTTTTAGGAAGGAAAATGGGAAGAAAACAGGCCTGAGGAAGGCGTCAAAATGGTCTTCAGTTTGGAGAGTGCTACCAACAGACAGAGAATTCGGGAAGAGGAACGTTTGGTGAAGAAATCACTGAGCTAGGTTTCAGACATGTTGAGTCTGATGGACCTACAGGGCTGCTAGCGGGGCCACAGAGAGCAGGATGGCAGATATGCCCTGGCTCTCTGCTAGATGTTCTGGGGCTTCAACAGCAAGGAAGGCATAGCCTCTGCCCTCGAGGAATTCACGGTCCTGCCGGGAGGCCTCGTTGCCATGAGAACACAGCTCAAAGGGCGATTGACTATGTGTGGTTGGGTCAGAGAAGGTTCAGAGAGCAGGACAGTTTTGAGCTGGACCCTAAAGGATGAGTAGAAATGTACCAGGTGGGGATCTGAGGTTGGCATGGGGGTTGGGGCTCCCTCACTGGTGAGAAAGGTACATGAAGACATAGAGGAGCTGAAACGCTGGGTATGAGGAAGGTTGCGTGGCCTCTTCCAGCTGGACTGGGGGCTGCCCTGGTAGCCAGGGGAGCAGGAGATGAGAGAGGAAAGGAGGCCTAGAGTCAGACTGTGAGGGCGTTTGCAAAGCAGGCTCAGGTTCCTCTGGCATGATCCTAGAGGAAGTGGGATCTAACAGTTTTAGGAATGGCAGACCTGGATTTTGGACAGATTTCTCTGGCATCAGTGTGGTGCCTAGACTGGAGAGAAGAGATACCGTGGCTGAAAACATGGAAACCAGCCTGGAGACAACCGTAGCGGTCCAGGTAGGAGAAGGCGAGGGTGATCGCAAGAGCCCCTTCAGAGGGAGAACGTGCAGTGACAACCATTACGCTGGGGGCAGGGGAATGGGGGTGGGCGGGGAAGAGGCAGGGATGCCTGCAAGATCTCTAGCCGGGATGATGGTGTGGTATGATCAACTGTGAAAAGGAACTGTGACAGGAGTAAAATGTGGCGAGGTGGGCGTACAGAGAATGAGTTCAGACTTGGAGAGGTTGCGTTTGAATTGTCTACGGAGAAATCAAATAAGCAGCTGGTATGTGGATCTAGAGCTCAGGAGAGAGGTTCAGATTTAAGAATCACCAGTGTAAATGTGATAGTTGTATCCTTGGGAATGGATTGGATCATTCAAAGAAAATGTGCAGAGTGAAAAGAAAAGAAGACAGAAGATGAAGCAGGCAGAACAGCAGCATGGAAAGGGCTGGTGGAGGAGGACATTTGTAGAAAGAGCGGAGTCACAGCGATGAAGGACTCAAAAGAGACTCAGCCTAAAGTAAAGTCCTAAACACTCAGAGAGAAAAACATGCCTCCTTTAGCCTCCTCGGTATTCCCAGTCCCCCTTGAACACGATGTATCTCTGTGCTATGTAATTGTTTACTCACTTCCTTCCTCATTAGCGCATCAGTGATGTGTCCTGCGTCACTGTTGGCTGAACACTTTGCATAGGGCTGGCACTAGGTGGGAACTCAATGAACGCTTGCCAGATCATTGAGTAAGAGGTCAGTGCTACCAAATGTTGCAGCAAATCAGGTAAAATGAAGAAATGGAGGTAGCTAGATGGCACTAGAAACTTGAGCAGTTTCTGTGTGATGGTGGTGGGATGGCTGGACCACTGGGGTGGGGTTGTGGGTAGAAGGGAGAAGCCAGTCTGTACTGTCAAGAACAGGAAGCTCACAGCTAATTCGCATCTGAATTAGACAACAAAGAGAGAAGAGCAATAAATATACTGCAATTAGTAAAACAGAGGAACTGTCTTATGAGTCGTGACAAGATTGAAGTTAATACATCGGTCTGAATAATAAACTCACTCATGTCCTTCCCCTCCCGCTGCTGTACTTGTTGTATCCCAGCTTGTCAAAATCTTTGTTTCGGGTCCCTGACAGAACCAGTGATCATGTCAGTCTGTACTTGTTGCAATATTAATAATTTGTGCTGTATGTTGACTTGTAATGATTGGTAGAGCTGTTCAGTTGGGGAGGGATGACATCTGAGAGGAAGGGGGTATCTTATTATCTGGGTCCCTTTTGGGTACTTGAATCTCTCTTGAATCTTCTAACATTTACCACCATTGGCTTAGCCAACAATGAGTCAGGCCTGTCATCTGCTCTTCCAAACCAGCACCTGGAGTACACCACTGGGGCCTATGTCACAGACCATATTTGTGCCTGAGGATTAAGGGCCTCTAGATTTTGAGAGTTACACTGAGGTACAAGTTGAGATGGGATATAAGGACAGAAGGGTCTGAAGTACAGGTGGGGAATATAGTAGTGATGGCTTTTAAAATAAGTGGTGGTCCTGGAAGAAATTATTTTTCTGGCAGGATTAGCCTTTACTGCTTAAGCTCCACTCACTCCTTTTGAATTGGTATATTTTAGCAGACAGATATCATAGTGAGGATTGTCCAACTCTCCCAGACAAGTACAGACTCTATCTCAGGATCTAGTAAACCCCAAACACAGGATTTCTTCATAAAACTTCTTTCCCAGCTGCCAAATGCATTTTCCTCCTCTTTCCATTAAACATCTGGTCTCTGTTCTTGTCAGTGTGGTATAACACAAACATGCACACACACATGTTAATCATTAGCAGACCTCAAAGATGCCCCAGGCCCTTATCTTGAATTACACTGTTCCCTGATGAAGAAACACAAAAGAGAAACGTGATCCTGTGCATGCTTCTAGCTGAACTGTTGTTCCTAAGAAATGGAACATCTCAGACCCTCTCCTGGGGATCAGAAGCTCCAGGTTGGAAAGAGAACCCAGTAAACTGGCAGTGACCTCCCATCCATGGGGAAAGGCCAGTTTGGTGGGCAGAGAAGATGGTCAAGTCCCAAAGGTCTAAAAAGCTTTGGGGGCTTCCCTGGTGGCGCAGTGGTTGAGAGTCCGCCTGCCGATGCAGGGGGCACGGGTTCGTGCCCCGGTCCGGGAAGATCCCACATGCCGCAGAGCGGCTGGTCCCGTGAGCCATGGCCGCTGAGCCTGCGCATCCGGAGCCTGTGCTCCGCAACGGGAGAGGCCACAACAGTGAGAGGCCTGCGTACCGCAAAAAAAAAATAAATAAATAAAATAAAATAAAAAGCTTGGGAAATGAGATTTGGGTGACTCCTACCCCTTGTCTGATTCTGCCCATTCAACCCCACTGGGTGGCCATAGTGACGTTAGAAGGATAAGGCTGAAGCACTTTACCTTTTATTCTTCCTTCCCTTTTATGTGTGAGCGACTAACAGCCTGAGAAAGTACACTCTTTAATGTACGATCTACCCGGAAAGATCAATGGCAGCTTAACATGCATTTCTGTCTAATATTCACTTTGGCAGGTCTTTGTCATAAAAATGCTGGTTTTAATGAAGTGCATTAAAATGAGAAGATTCATGGCTAGCCTGTGTGCTTTTATCACTGTTGGCTCCCCTTGAGCTGTCAGAACACAAGCCACTCTTTGGGAAGCAGACAGAGGGATGTCATTTTAGGAATCACAAACACAAAATTTCCCCGTTTCTGGAAAGATCCATGTTACATGCATATATTTTCATTTAATTCACTTTATTTCCATCACATGATATCTTTCCAAAGATGTGTCTTTGGGAGAAGGTTGAGCTATGAGCCAGGAAGTTGCAGATGATGGAGAGAAGAGTCCTACTATGGGCTATACTGTGTCTCCACAAAACTCATATGTTGAAGACCTAACCCCCCAGAACTTCAGAATGTGACCATGTTTAGAGATAAGATCTTTAAAGAGGTGATTAAGTTAAAATAAGACTGACATACACCCACTAATCCAATCTGACTAGTGCCCTTATAAGAAGAGGAGGATTAGGGCGCACAGAGACATCAGAGGCATATGTGGCAGATAAAAGACCATGTGAAGCAACAGCAAGAGGATGGCTATCAACAAGCCAGGAGAGAGACCTCAGAGGAACGGACCCTGCTGGCACCTTGATTTTGGGTGTCCAGCCTCTACACCATGAGAAAATAGATTTCTGCTGTTTAATCTGTGGTATTTTGTTATGGCAGCCCTAGCAAACTAATATGAGACCCAAAGCTTGAGACTGGAGCAGTGGGTTATGAGCTCATTCTTTGGAAGAAGAAAGTGATCCAAAAGGCATGAGAGGGCAGCCTGCAGCCATGTATTCCCTGGAATGAGGTTGATGGGAACATCTGGAAACTTCTGGAAAACAGAGAATGAAGGTGTTGATAGTAGTGGCAGTCTCTGTCTTTGAATGCCTGGGAGGCTACCACTGGTAAGAAAGAATACACTTAGAACATGCTCGTAAGGGGACTGCGCTTACAGCAGCAGGTAAGGAGTTTCATAGGTAGGTAGACAGGTGTTCAACTAATATTTATTGGATGCTACTGAATGAACTGAAATGGGGCACAGCATAGTTGTTAGAAGCACAGACACTGGGACCCCAGGTCCACCACACACCCCTCCGTGCTTCAATTTTTCCATCCGTGAAGTGAGAATAACAGCAGTTCCTATCTCATGGGCTGCTGTGAGGAGGAAACTAGTTAATATTTTTTACGTGCTTAGAGCGATGCCAGACACATGGAGAGTGTGCTGTCTTTGTTAAGTAAGTGAGTGGTTTGGGCTCAGTGTGAGGAGGTCCATCGCAACAACCACTCCTGTAATAGCAGAACAGGATGCCCTGGAGTGGTGAGCTCTTTATCTCCAAGTCATCTGCTGGCTCAGTGTCCCCTGATCCCTCCCCTTCTGTTCCCTGGCGCTGCTTTCCTTTAAGTTCTCACTGACTCATCTAGACTCTCCCCAACCTCTTCTATCAAATCTCCTTGCCCCTAACGTCTTCTCCCCCCATTTCCCTTCCACCATTCTGTCAAAGCAAAATTTTAAAAAATCATGGCACATTTCTACCTATATCTGCATATCTCCATTACCTAAGGGCTTGGGGAGGAGGTGTGGGGATGCTGGTGAATTGGTTAAGGAACTGCAGGAAATGATATACAAGTGCTGAGGATGTGCTAGCTTTTCAGGGGTGAGAGAGATAAAATCAAGCTCTTTGGCACAAAAACGGTCTTTTACAATCTGGTCCTTTGTATACTTCTCTGACTTTATTTCCTATTATTTCCTATTACTCAAAAGTTTATGCTAAACCAATGCAGAATACTAGCAGTATTAGGAATACGTGGTTCTGGGTCGATGCTACTGTACCTTGACATACGCTCCGCCCTGTGTACATACGCTCCGCCCTGTGTACACTCTTGTGCCCTGGAATATACCATTTTCCTTCTTCTTCTTCTTTTTTTTTTTTTTTTTTTTAAATCTGGTGAGTTTATGTTCATCATCCCAAGTCCAGGTGACATCCTTCAGGAGAGTGCCCCTGATTACTGTCCAAATAGAATTCAGAGCTCCCAAATCATCCTGCTCTTATCCTGGATAAGAAAAGAAAACTTGTTTCTTTCCAGTGCACTTACTATCAATAAATAAATATCAGAAGGGGAATTCAAGAAGTAATTAGGAATTTGAAATCATCTAAGGACTAAATCTGGCATTTCTTCCAGTGTAGCTGGCTGCCCCTCAAGACTTCAACAGTCCTATAATAAAATGGTATTTTAAGAAGCAAACTAGCTCTGCAGTCAAAGGGGGGAGGGGCATTCGAGTCAATGGAGTAAAGAGTAAAGCTCTGTGGTGGTAAAAGAGAGCTGGACAGGAAGACCCCATACAGCCCAAATGGGAGAATCAAAGGAATGTCATGTTGGTTGTCATCCCAAAGGCCATAAATCCATCAACACACCTATGCATGGTCGCATGCTGTACTGTTCTCACTCCACTCCATCTTTGGACACCTGACACCACAGGCGAGAATCCTTGATGACCATATAACTATCTTCCAGATCTTAGAAGCAAGCAAGCACACACCATGATCACGGGACAGGGAGATCTCAGGAAAACCAGTCTCTATGAGCATCAGTTTGTAAAACCACCCAGAGGACTAAGTAGACGATGAATGACAAAAAAGTGCTTTTCTTTTTTTTTTTGCATCTTTCTTGGAGTATAATTGCTTTACAATGTTGTGTTAGTTTCTGCTATACAACAAAGTGAATCAGCTATATGTATACATATATCACCATATCCCCTCCCTCTTTTTTTTGAAGTTTATTTTATTTTATTCTTTTATATGGCAGGTTCTTATTAGTTATATATTTTATACGTATTATTGTATATATGTCAATCCCAATCTCCAAATTCATCCCACCACCACCCATCCCCAGTTTCCCCCCTTGGTGTCCATACATTTTTCCTCTACATCCGTGTCTCTATTTCTGCCTTGCACACCGGTTCATCTGTACCATTTTTCTAGATTCCACATATACGCATTAATATACGATATTTGTTTTTCTCTTTCTGACTTACTTCACTCTATATGACAGTCTCTAGCTCCATCGATGTCTCAGCAAATGACCCAATTTTGTTCCCTTTTATAGCTGAGTAATATTCCATTGTATATATGTACCACATTTTCTTTACCCATTCCTCTATCTGTAGATGGGCATTTAGGTCGCTTCCATGACCTGGCTATTGTAAATAGTGCTGCAATGAACATTGGGGTGCATGTGTCTTTTTGAATTATGGTTTTGTCTAGGTATATGCCCAATAGTGGGATTGCTGGGTCGTATGGTAGTTCTATTTTTAGTTTTTTAAGGAACCTCCATACTGTTCTCCATAGTGGCTCTATCAATTTACATTCCCACCAACAGTGCAAGAGGGTTCCCTTTTCTCCACACCCTCTCCAGCATTTATTGTTTGTAGATTTTTTGATGGTGGCCCTTCTGACCACTGTGAGGTGATACCTCATTGTAGTTTTGATTTGCATTTCTCTAATGATTAGTGATGTTGAGCATCCTTTCATGTGCTTGTTGGTAATCTGTATATCTTCTTTGGAAAAATGTCTATTTAGGTCTTCTGCCCATTTTTGGATTGGGTTGTTTCTTTTTTTGACATTGAGCTCCGTGAGCTGCTCATATATTTCGGTGATTAATCCTTTGTCAGTTGCTTCATTTGCAAATATTTTCTCCCATTTTAATGGTTGTCGTTTTGTCTTGTTTATGGTTTCCTTTGCTGTGCAAAAGCTTTTAAGTTTCATTAGGTCCCATTTGTTTATTTTTGTTTTTATTTCCATTTCTCTAGGAGGTAAGTCAAAAAGGATCTTGCTGTGATGTATGTCAAAGAGTGTTCTGCCTATGTGTTCCTCTAACGGTTTTATAGTGTCTGCTCTTACATTTAGGTCTTTAATCTATTTTGAGTTTATTTTTGTGTATGGTGTTAGGGAGTGTTCTAATTTCATTCTTTTACATGTAGCTGTCCAGTTTTCCCAGCACCACTTATTGAAGAGGCTGTCTTTTCTCCGTTGTATATTCCTGCCTCCTTTTTCAAAGATAAGGTGACCATATGTGCGTGGGTTTATCTCTGGGCTTTCTATCCTATTCCATTGATCTATATTTCTGTTTTTGTGCCAGTACCATACTGTCGTGATTCCTGTAGCTTTGTAGTATAGTCTGAAGTCAGGGAGCCTGATTCCTCCAGCTCCATTTTTCTTTCTCAAGATTGCTTTGGCTATTCGGGGTCTTTTGCGTTTCCATACAAATTGTGAAATTTTTTGTTCTAGTTCTGTGAAAAATGCCATTGGTAGTTTGATAGGGATGGCACTGAACCTGTAGATTGCTTTCGGTCTAATAGTTATTTTCACAATGTTGATTCTTCTAATCTAAGAACATGGTATATCTCTCCATCTGTTTGTATCCTCTTTAGTTTCTTTCATCAGTGTCTTATAGTTTTCTGCATACAGGTCTTTTGTTTTCTTAGGTAGGTTTATTCCTAGGTATTTTATTCTTTTTGTTGCAGTGGTAAATGGAAGTGTTTCCTTAATTTCTCTTTCAGATTTTTCATCATTAGTGTATAGGAATGCAAGAGATTTCTGTGCGTTAATTTTGTATCCTGCTACTTTACCAGATTCATTGATTAGCTCTAGTAGTTTTCTGGTAGAATCTTTAGGGTTCTCTATGTATAGTATCGTGTCATCTGCAGATATTGACAGTTTTACTTCTTCTTTTCTGATTTGGATTCCTTTCATTTATTTTTCTTCTCTGATTGCTGTGGCTAAAACTTCCAAAACTATGTTGAATTATAGTGGTGAGAGTGGGCATCCTTGTCTTGTTCCTGATTTTAGAGGAAATGGTTTCAGTTTTTCACCACTGAGATTGTTGTTGGCTGTGGGTTTGTCATATATGGCCTTCATCATGTTGAGGTAAGTTCGCTCTGTGCCTCTTACTGGAGAGTTTTTATCATAAATGGGTGTTGAATTTTGTCAAAAGTTTTTCTTCATCAATTGAGATGATCATATGATTTGTATTCATCAATTTGTTAATATGGTGTATCACACTGATTGATTTGCATGTATTGAAGAATCCTTGCATCCCTGGGATAAATCCCACTTGATCATGAAGTATAATCCTTTTAATGCGTTGTTGGATTCCGTTTGCTAGTATTTTGTTGAGGATATTTGCATCTATATTCATCAGTGATATTGGTCTGTATTTTTCTTTTTTTGTTGTATCTCTGTCTGGTTTTGGTATCAGGGTGATGGTGGCCTCATAGAATGAGTTTGGGAGTGTTCCTTCCTCTGCATTTTTTTTGTAAGAGTTTGAGAAGGACAGGTGTTAGCTCTTCTCTAAGTGTTTGATAGAATTCTCCTGTGAAGCTATCTGGTCCTGGACTTTTGTTTGTTGGAAGATGTTTAATCCCAGTTTCAATTTCATTACTTGGGATTGGTCTGTTCATATTTTCTATTTCTTCCTGGTTCAGTCTTGGAACGTTATACCTTTCTAAGGATTGGTCCATTGCTTCCAGGTTGTCCATTTTATTGGCGTAGTGTTGCTTGTAGTAGTCTCTTATGATGCTTTGTAATTTTGTGGTGTCCGCTGTAACTTCCCCTGTTTGATTTCTAATTTTATTGATTTGAGTCCTCTCCCTCTTTTTCTTGAGGAGTCTGGCTAAAGGTTTATAAATTTTGTTTATCTTCTCAGAGAACCAGCTTTTAGCTTTCTTGATCTTTGCTATTATTTTCTTTGTTTCTATTTCATTGATTTCTGCCCTGACCTTTATAATTTCTTTCCTTCTACTAACTTTGGGCTTTTTTTGTTCTTCTTTCTATAGTTCCTTTAGGTGTAAAGTTAGATTGTTTATTTGAGATTTTTCTTGCTTCTTGAAGTAGGATTGAATTGCTGTAAACTTTCCTCTTAGAACTGCTTTTGCTGCATCCCATAGGTTTGGGATCATTGTGTTTTCATTGCCATTTGTCTCTAGGCATTTTTTTATTTCTTCTTTGATTTCTTCAGTGATCTCTTCGTTATTTAGTAACGTATTGGTTAGCCTCTATGTGTTTGTGTATTTTACGTTTTTTCCCTATAATTGATTTCTAATCTCATAGCATTGCTGTCAGAAAAGATGCTTGATACGATTTCAGTTTTCTTAAATTTACTGAGGCTTGATTTGTGACCCAAGATGTGATCTGTCCTGGAGAATGTCCCATGTGCACTTGAGAAGAAAGTGTAATCTGCTGCTTTTGGATGGGATGTCCTATAAATATCAGTTAAATCTATCTGATCTGTTGTGTCATTTGAAGCTTGTGTTTCCTCATTAATTTTCTGCCTGGATGATCTGTCCACTGGTGTAAATGAGGTGTTAAATTCCCCCACTATTATTATGTTACTGTTGATTTCCTCTTTTATAGCTGTTAGCAGTTGCCTTATGTATTGAGGTGCTCCTATGTTGGGTGCATATATATTCATAATTGTGATGTCTTCTTCTTGGATTGATCCCTTGATCATTACGTAGTGTCCTTCCTTGTATTTTGTAACATTCTTTATTTTAAAGTCTATTTTATCTGATATGAGTATTGCTACTCCAGCTTTCTTTTGATTTCCATTTGCATGGAATATCTGTTTCCGTCCCCTCACTTTCAGTCTGTATGTGTCCCTAGGTCTGAAGTGGGTCTCTTGTGGACAGCATATGTATGGGTCTTGTTTTTGTATCCATTCAGCAAGCCTGTGTCTTTTGGTTGGAGCATTTAATCCATTCATATTTAAGGTAATTATCGATATGTATGTTCCTACTACCATTTTCTTAATTTTGAGGGGTTTGTTTTTGTAGGTCCTTTTCTTCTCTTGTGTTTCCCACTTAGAGAAGTTCCTTTAGCATTTGTTGTAGAGCTGGTTTGGTGGTGCTGAATTCTCTTAGCTTTTGCTTATCTGTAAAGCTTTTGATTTCTCTGTCAACTCTGAATGAAATCCTTGTGGGGTAGAGTAATCTTGGTTGTTGGTTTTTCCCGTCCATCACTTTAAATATACCATGCCATTCCCTTCTGGCTTGTAGAGTTTCTGCTGAAATCTGCTGTTAACCTTATGGGAGTTCCCTTGTATGTTATTTGTCCTTTTTCCCTTGTTGCTTTCAAAATGTTTTCTTTGTCTTTTATTTTTGTCAATTTGATTACTAGGTGTCTCAGCATGTTTCTCCTTGGGTTTATCTTGCCTGGGACTCTCTGCACTTCCTGGACTTGGGTGGCTGCTCCCTTTCCCATGTTAGGGAAGTTTTCGTCTGTAATCTCTTCAAATATTTTCTCGGGTCCTTTATCTCTCTTCTCCTTCTGCACCCCCTATAATGTGAATGTTGTTGCATTTAATGTTGTCCCAGAGTTCTCTTAGGCTGTCTTCATTTCTTTTCATTCTTTTTTCTTTATTCTGTTCAATGGCAGTGAATTCCACCCTTCTTTCTTCCAGGTCACTTATCTGTTCTTTTGCCTCATTTATTCTGCTACTGATTCCTTCTAGTGTATTTTTCATTTCAGTTATTGTATTGTTCATCTCTGTTTGTTTGTTCTTTAATTCTTCTAGGTCTTGTTGAACATTTCTTGCATCTTCTCGATCTTTGCCTCCATTCGTTTCCCAAGGTACTGGATCATCTTCACTATCATTATTCTGAATTCTTTTTCTGGAAGGTTGCCTATCTCCACTTCATTTAGTTGTTTTTTGGGGGTTTTATCTTGTCCCTTTATCTGGTACATAGTCCTTTGCCTTTTCATTTTGTCTATCTTTCTGTGAATGTGGTTTTCATTCCACAGGCTGCAGAACTTTAGTTCTTCTTGCTTCTGCTGTCTGCCCTCTGGTAGATGAGGCTGTCTAAGAGGCTTGTGCAAGCTTCCTGATGGCAGGGACTGGTGGTGCCTAGAGCTGGGTGCTGCTCTGGTGAGCAGAGCTCAATAAAACTTTAATCCGCTTGTCTGCTGATGGCTGGGGCTGGGTTCCCTCACTGTTGGTTGTTTAGCCTGAGGTAACCCAGCACTGAAGACTACAGGCTCTTTGATGGGGCTAATGGCTGACTCTGAGAGGGCTCATGCCAAGGAGTATTTCCCAGAACTTCTGCTGCCAGTGTCCTTGTCCTCACGGTGAGACACAGCCACCCCCTGCCTCTGCAGGAGACCCTCCAACACTAGCAGGTAGGTCTGGTTCATTCTCCTGTGGGGTCACTGCTCCTTCCCCTGGGTCCTGATGCATACTACTTTATGTGTGCCCTCCAAAAGTAGAGTCTCTGTTTCTCCCAGTCCTTTCGAAGTCCTGCAGTCAAATAGCCTTCAAAGTCTGATTCTCCGGGAATTCTTCCTCCCATTGCTGGACCCCCAGATTGGGAAGCCTGACGTGGGGCTCAGAACCTTCACTCCAGTGGAGGGACTTCTGTGGTATAAGTGTTCTCCAGTTTGTGAGTCACCCACCTGGCAGTTAATGGGATTTAATTTTTTTGTGATTGCACCCATCCTACCATCTCACTGTGGCTTCTCCTTTGTCTTTGGATGTGGGGTATCTTTTTTGGTGAGTTCCAGGGTCTTCCTGTCAATGGTTGTTTAGCAGTTGGTTGTGATTCTGATGTTCTTGCCACAGGGAGTGAGCTCACCTCCTCAAAAGTGCTTTTCTAACTCAGAACACTGTACAGATTTGGTTTTGCTTTGGGCAGAATTGCTTGATAGTTGGCTTGGGTGTTCCTCACTCCCTGGATCACCTGATTGATCCACAGACGCCCTGCCTCAAGGCCTGCCTCTGAAGTGTGCCCCCTGAGCCTCCCCTCTTTGGAGGCAGCCGAAACAATTCACACTCTACACTCCCTCCCTAGTCCCCCAAAGTCACACCTCCCAAGCAAAAAACTAGTGGTCTCTACGCAACAATCCCTTCTGTGCTTGCTGGGAAGTGGATTAATTTATCTGCTAAGTAATTTTTGCAAAAGCATTAGCAGGTAATAGCAGCTTGGTGTGCAGCTCTGTAAAGTAATAGAGGCATATCACCTGATATTCTCCTTGAACCCCAAATGGTGACCCTTTGGGGAGTTTGAACTCCATGGAAGCTCAGGATGGGGGTTGGGGGAAGCAAACGCAGGGCTGTTGGTCTTTCGAGACTCATCACAGCACCAGGGAGGCATCTGCTATGTAAGCCTATGAATAAACTGCCAGATCCCATAATGGAATTACCGCTCCTTCCCCTAACCACATTTCAAGGAGAGTGTAATGGAAAGGTAGGCCTACATAGGAAAGGAGAGCCAAAAGAATTGAATCTTAAGTGTGTCTGTATTTTGGTAATATGCTAGCAAAATATAAGTGAAAAAAAATCTGCAAGGATAAATGAGATAATAATAACCACGGATCATTTTTAGTTCCTGGGAAGAAAAACACCATATAGATTTGAGGTGTTATTATTATGCATATAATATATATAGACATTGTATATTTATTCACAGCAAAGCTCACATATGTCATTCCCACTAATAACATTTTCTTTTCTAGCTCTGGCCTAAAAGGAGATATGCCATTTTCATATGCTCTACACATACTCAGAGGAACCTGCTTAGAATAATTTTGCTGATGAAATTTTCTGGGTTGTAACATTTATCTTTTTGAAGAGCTCAATTTCTATAACCCCACGTGGAGGGTTGTGCTTTTACCTCTCATTGTGATGCCATCTACATGGGGACTTTTGTGTCAACCGCTTATCTCAGGCATTAACCAATTTCTTGTCTGTTTGTATTGTTTTTAAAGTGCCGGACATTCACAGTGCTTTGCCGATGCGTGGGGACCCGGCTCCCTGCCCTGTCTGTGGCAAGCAGCATCTAATGAAAAGAGACAAGCCCAACATACTGGAAATCATACAAATTCAAGACCTGGAAAGATGCTGCTGGCTTGAGAATTGGAAAAGGCCAGTCAGGGCTTAGAGGATCTGAAGAAAGAGAGAGAAATATTTGCAGGAAGGATGTAGTAATTAAGGCACACACATACAGCACACACAGCGAGTTCTTACACAAACACTAAAAGGTTGGAAAGAACCTTTAGAAGTTATCCGTCCCCTCCATGTCCCCTTGTGTTTCTCTCCCTCCTCCTGTGCATCCCTTGGTCTTGACCATCCCCAGTGGTGGGGATGGGCCGTTTAAATGCCGATCTTTGCAGAGCAAGTGTTTAATCTCCAGCTGGCTTCCTCTGCCACCCAGCATGCTTCTGGGTGGCCTGCTCCCTCTGCTGTCGCTTGCAGGGTGCTCAAAGAATGCAAATTCACTGGAGTATTAGTGATAGCAAGGCATAATAGAGAAATTAAATGTGCTGCAAACAGAGGGGCACAACTTTCATTCTCACGCTAAAAATAAACCATTTGGGGTTATGTGTAATGGCTCTCTTGGCTTTTTCACTTCATCGGCAATTCTCTTTAGAGTGGATGATTGGAAGCTTCCAGTTTAATTTATATACACAGTCCTACACAGCTTCGGGTGAGAAAACTTGCACCAACTTTCAAGAAGTGTGCACACTTGGTTCACATGGAGCGATGTGAGTATGAGTGGAAGAGAAGAGAAAGAGGGGGGAATGGAGCAGGCGGGACTCAGTCGTGTGAATTTAGAAAGAAAGCAGAGTGCAACAGAGAGCAGGAATAGGGTCCAATGCAAACACTGATTCGTGGTCCGACCTTGCACAAGTCACTTAATCTCTCTGTGCTTGTTTCTCCATCTGCTTATGCACTCTGTAAACATTAGATTACCTTTCTGGTGTGGCTCAAGAGGTAGAGTAAAGCCAACAGTGGGGTTCATCTTGGTGTCTGTGAATTAATTCTATCCAGACCAGCATCCGTTGGGGACACCTATCCACCCTCCATTAAAAAAATAAGAGAAAACAAAAAAACAACCCACTATGTGCACTTTCCTTCAAGCAGCCACCAGGGTGGATGACTTAAGAAAGGATGGAAGGAGATCAACACCCAGCTCAAAGTACCCTCCCCCCACCCCTCCCCCAGCCCCGGCCAACTGTGGAAAAGGACATCAAAGGACTTTGCTGGTTTAGGGTTATGTGGCTGCCTCCCTGTAGTAGGACTTTCTCTTGTTTCTCCCAGAATTGTGCTTAAGCCATCAGTATCGTCTTGTTAAATTCTCCTTATGGCCGTTGGCAATTAGGCCACTGGGGCTCGTACTGTACAAATGCAGACATTGAAAGGAAATAGGACTCTATACTATGATTACAGGCTGGTAAATCTTGGGGCATATGGGATATATTAGCCTTGTACTTTGAGCATTTATCTTGTGCCAAGCCTCTTATGAATATTATTTCATCTTAATTGGAGCTTGACACTATGATCCCCATTTGACAGGTGAGAAAATTAAGGTTCAGAAGAGTTAAAAAAAATAGAAAACTTGTTCAAGATTACACACAAGGTAGAGCTGGGATTCAAACTCCAGACAATCAACCACCGGTAGGAGTTCACCCCATGCTGACTCTCTGATTTCCCAACTGGCTGCCCAACTGCCCCTGTCTGCAATAGAAATGACACCTTCTCCACTGATGGTACAGTGACCCCTCTGTATCCTTGGGGAATTGGTTCCAGGGCACCCTTGGATTCAGAACCCACAGATATGGAGGGCTGACTGGGTAACTCTTTGGTTTTCTTGAAGAATTCGGGGCAACTATTTTCCTAGCACCGGACTGGAATACATTCAGAAGGCTCCCCCCCGCCAGGGATACCCCCTTAAGAGGTTTCCCCACAACTAACAAGTCAGTACCCCCGGGGAGGAGCCCATCTTGCTTCAATCTCTTCTGTGTTAGGTGATTAGGCCACTCAAGTGGGGATTCTTTAAGTGAGTAGAGTGGTCTTCACCTTCTCCCTAAAACTTTTAATCCTGGTGATCTGGCACCTCAAACTCAGCCCACAATTTCTCTAAGCTTTCTGTGGCCCCATCGGCTCCTGTTGTGCATGGGTCTGTTGGTTGGACTTGGCAGCCGGAGTCCTGAGGTTGGGATTCAGTTTCGCCCCACATACCACCCTCAGTGCCAGGCTAAAATAACAGCACAGCTTAGCTACTCTCTGCTTACTCTGAGCCACAAGCCCTGGATCTGAGACGTGGATTTTAAAGGACCTCAGGGAGTCCCTCTGTTACGCTTTGTGGCTGGTCGGTTCCTTTGAAAACCCTCCCAGCTGCTGTGGGTAGCTGCATTTTCCGGTTTCTTTGGAGCCAAGCTAATGAGGCATGCTAATTTTGGAAGATGCATAACCATGGACAAATCTACTTCAAATCTCCATGGATAGGATTCTGGTGAGATTCTAGAGAAAAGGTTAAGGCCTTTGATACCTCCAGAAAGTCGCTCCTGTATTCATGTTCCTCAGAAGAGCCAGTGACAAGTGGTAACACTAGCCAAGTAGGAGAAGGGGCAGACGGAGGAGAGACCAGCGCTGGCCACGGGGCCCTGTCTGTGCATGTGTGCTGAGTTCTGGTAGAGTCTCCACGAAGTCTTTCCCTCAGCCTCCTCACAGCAGCCGCGGGACAGACAGAGCTCTAGGACTCCTTCTGTAGGTCTCTGGGCTGACCCTTGGCCCCCCTCTCCAGCTGCAAGGTCAGGTGCTGAGACGAGCCCTGGGGCTGTGCTCACTGAAGGAGCTCTGCCCAGAGAAGGTGATGGGCAGAGGGAAGGGCTGGACTTACTCAAAAGTCTGAGCAGTAGTTTGTCCCTACTGCGTCCGCAGCCTCCTTCTTCCCCTCTAGTCGTGACGACGAATGTTTACTGAACACTTACTCAGTGCTTGGCACTGTGCTAAGAACTTCACATGACGTATAACTTCATTCCCACAGTGCTGTATGAGGAACTGGGAGGGAGGTTTAGAGAGGTTAAGAAGCTCACCTGAATTCCAATGCTAGTAAATAAGAGAAGCCGGATTTGAACTGAGAACTCTTCCCCCAAAGGCAGTTATACTGCTTTTCTCTGACCTCCCTCTTTTCTCCAGGTGCCTAATGTCCTCAGTTCTCTTTTTCTAGCCCTTTGGGTCTCATTTCACTACTCTTTCTAGGGGCATATATTAGACCACTTCTTATCTACTTCTGTTAATCCATGCTTACATTCTGTATGTATTCACCCCAAGGATGCTTCTTTCTGATAGAATAAACTAATTTCTGCTAAAGTGTTAAGGACTACCGAGGAGTAATATGTTCTCTTAAACTGAAAACCCTCTGCATTGTCACAGAGGACTATGATGCCTAAATACCAAGGAGAGAGAAATTTGTAAATCTCAGGCTTTACGTCTGGACCAGTGAGAGAGAAAATTCGAGGTTAGGGAAAGGGGAAGGAGGCACTCATTCTTGCACCCGTTGAATCACATTATCTTACTAGCTTGGCACATAGTAAATGTTCAATAAATGTTTACTGAAAAATAACTGCATGAATGAATGAGTGAACAAACGAATGAATGAATATTAAAATATCTAGACAAGATTTAAGTATGTGGTAATACTGTGTCTGGACAGTAGAGGCCGCTGTTAACATTTTCCAACATCTGTGCTGGTACTAATCATTGAAAGGAAAGCCTGGGGCGTGGAAAATTCTGTTACCCTAAAGGTTGATTGATTCTGGGGATAAAAATCTGAGATGAATTTTTCAATGTGATCCCTTCCTTCATTAAGCCCTTCATCAGAGGGATTTTCAGGTGCAAACAAGGGATTGTTCTGTTTCTTGGAGAGAAGGTAAGACCCTTCCCCAGCTCCAGGATGACCAGTGCCATGGAGGTGTCCACCTGAGACACAGCCCCACTAGGATGATCAGAGCAAACACCTACCTTATCAGACTTTGCTCTAGTGGGTGGCTCTGGGGAAGAGGATGATGGTCGGGGGATGGACCATTGGCTAACCGCTGGTTTCTGCTTTTTGGTGTATCTTTCTGATTGGAGCACTACCAGAAGGCAATTTTCCAGATAACGCCCTAATTCAAACCTTCACTCTGGAAACCCAGATAGGAGCCTGAGAATCTAGGTGGACCCAGAACTTTTCTCTAGGAACAGGCATAGTCTTCTGCACAGAAAGCCTTGTCCCAATGTCTTGTGTTGGGAATGGTGGTTGGCGTTCCTCTGTACCAGAGCTATTTGAATAATGCCCAGGGGTTACATCCTCCATGAGGCCTCCCTGATACGCTCTGCCCCCCATGCACAGCCCTGGCCCAGATGTCATCACATTATGTACCAACATCCAATGGTCAGTTCACCGTCATTTTCTGGGTATGTCCCTGTGAATTCTTCAAAGGCAGAGACAGTTTTCTTTTCTTTCATCTTTAGATTCTAAAACAATGAAGTCCACTAGGCTGCATGTGCTGATCCAAATCAGCTACTAGGATGACCAAATTAGCCAGACCTACTGTTGTGTTATTTATGTCACATGGATGCAGGAAGGGGGAGGAAATGGAAACAGCTCTTCCCGATTTTGCCTTTGTGGCCCTAACTATGATAACTGCAAGGGATAAAACTTTTCTTGCTGGACAGAATGAACCAGAGTTAATTTTATCCATGTTTATTTTCAGTTCTGCACGCGCAACAGGAGACCCTTAATGACCATCCAACTTGTGTCTTATTAAATTTAAAAAGATAAAATGAATTGCATGAACCGTAAGCTTATATGCTACCATAGGCTAATGAGGAAAACGCTGATTAAAGTTTACTCAGCGAAGAACAGTAACACTCTGTACCCCGAGCATATCAAAATAAATGTACACCGAGAGGATACACTAGAAGGGAAATATCTAGCCCGGTGCTTTATATGAATGAATTAACCAGCTAGGAACAATGCAATAAATTAAGAAGTTAAGATCCCTCTGTTCCCTTCATGATTGATTATAGGAGCCAAATCCACTGAAACTTCTCTAGGATTCTATAAAATGGGAAGCTAGCATCAACAGCTGAAATTCAACCCTGCCACTTTCCCTGGGCCATGTTGGTGCCCTAATACAAGATCTCACCGGATGGAGACCTCATCTAATGGTCTCCCATGGGGAAGCCTACAGTTCTGTTTTGAAGATCAAAATCTGTCTTGTTTCAACTGGGAGGAAAGGTTGATCAGTCATTCCAAAGTGAACTAGAGGTTGCCTGCAACTCAACTCACTGGGGGCTCATTTCGAGTCAGCTCCCCAAGCATTTATTCAACACTTTGAGTAAATAAAGAGCTATGCCAGGCACCAGTGGTAAACAGATGAATGAACAGGCTACCTCCCCTGCCTTATGGTCTACTGGGGGAGGCAGACAAGTCAAGAGATGATTAAAACATTGGGTGTGGTAACTGCCCTGAGAGAATTGCAGTGTGAGCCTAGGGGAGGGGACACCTGGTCACACTGCTTGGAGAGGGACATTAGAGGGAGAGGGCTCTTTAAGAGGAGGTGGAACCTGGGCTGAGTCTTGGGATGAGTTCAATGTGTAGGCCAAGCACTGTAAGGATGGGACTGGGCAGGTACAGGGAACAAACCCCAGTCAAAGGAGGCTTGTCTGTAGAAGAATGAAGGCCCATTCATGCACCTTCAAGTACTTCAGTGTGGTTAGAACACAGTGGGAAGAAGGGAGAATGGGTAAGGTGGATGGAGTGTAAACACAGCTCAGATGGAGGAATGCCTGGATGCTAGGAGTTTGGATTTGATCCTGAAGGCAATAGTGAGCCACTGGAGGATTTCCTGACATATAGCGAAGGAGGCTGCTATTGGATTTGATCCTCTGTACTCAGGTTAGAGAGGAGTTGTCAGAATGTTGGAGTTTGAAGGAGACACAACCAAACCCCAGAGGCAGCTGGATACAAGGGGCTGGAAACCAGGAGATTGGGCCTCCATTTCAGGCTCTGTCGCTGAACTCCTCTGAAGCTGGAGGCTCTTGGTGGCCAGCCTCCAG
Organism: Lipotes vexillifer; assembly: GCF_000442215.2. Taxonomy (NCBI): domain Eukaryota; kingdom Metazoa; phylum Chordata; class Mammalia; order Artiodactyla; family Lipotidae; genus Lipotes; species Lipotes vexillifer. Next base: position 645,606 of record NW_006777938.1, on the reverse strand, counting down.
GCCTGCAATCACCCTGCCTGGTCTGCACGGCTGTCAGGGCCCTCTTCTGCAGAGGCTCCCACAGCCCCTGCACCGTCATAACTCTCATCCCACGGGGCTGCCCTTGCCGGGTCACTTGTCCACATGCCCCCACGGACCGTGAGCTCCTTAAGGGCAAGGACCTTGTTTGTTCTGTTCAACATGGTGTCCCTGGTGCCTAGCATGAAGTGCGGGCATATGGAAGATGCTCAACAAATACTTGTTCAATGACCAAATGGGTGAATGAATGCACAGATGGATGGATGAAAGGTCACAAACTCTCTGAGCCTTTATTTACTGTATATACTTATCAGTAAAATGAAAACCATCTCGAGGGAATTCCCTGGTGGCCTGGAGGTTAAGACTCCCCGCTTTCACTGCAGAGGGCCTGGATTCAATCCTGGTTGGGGAACTAAGATACCTCAAGCTGTGTGGCCTGGCCAAAAAAAAAAAAGAAAGAAAGAAAACCATCTCTGTGCTCCTTTCTAATTATGAAACTCTTCCTTCTAACCATCTCTAATCTCTGAATGCATTGCTTTCCCTCTCTCCCACATCATTCCTTCCTAGACGCCCACTCTTGCCAGTTTCCCTTCTAGGATTCCTGCCTCGAGGTGCGCGTTGTGTTCTTATGTTCCGTGCCCAGGTGTGGTGCTCCAGTTCTTCACTTGACCTTGACCTGGACTATATGATCCATCCCCTCCCGTCTCCTCTTCACTCTCTCCCTTTGCAGCTCACGTTCCCCTTGCCCACGTCTTGCTTCCTGGCTCTCCTAATTTTCTCTCTCTCTCTCTGACTCTTCCCCCATTTCTCTCCATGGAGTCCTCCTTCCCTTCCCCAGTTGTTCTTGTCCTCATAAAATTTCTACTAACCTAATTTCCTGTTTGGCTTTTGCTTCTGGCACTTGGTTCTAACTGACCTCCAGACTCTTTTCTCCATTTATTCTGAATAGAACAAATTGGTGATGATAATGGCACAGATGCTATTTCAGCAAAGAAAGGAATAAAGAAGGAGAGGGTGTCTTTGAAGGGACTGGCAGGTCGGCTGTGGAAGGAAGGAGGGACACCACTGAGTTCATCACGGAGAATACCCTGTCCTTTGATGGAGCTTCAGAGAATTTGCGAGCATATGATGAGCATCTGGAACTGTTCCTTCCAGAAAATAATATATCAGAAGGCAGAAAAATAATTATGTTTCCCTCAATGATCCCAGCAAAGATGTTTGCTCTCCTAAAGGACCTCAAGGCACTCATAAAACTAGGAAAACTGAGTTAAGTGTTTTTTATTAAACCATTAAGAGATTTTATTCATCCAAGATAAATGTCTTCACTGAAGGATACAGAGTTTGATAGTATAGAAAATACACAGATGAAAACTTGTCTGAATAAATGAGACTGATGCATTTGGCATTTAGGGCTCCGAGTGACTGATTCCCTTCTTCAGCCCCAACCTGCCAACCAAAGAAATATTCTCTAATGCTGGACTCACTGAGTCCGAGGAGGGGGTGGGAAGCAGGCATGAGAGATCTTGACAGCACTGGAAGTTTCCCAAACCGTAAATGGCTTTGGGGACTAAGGCGGTGGTAGCAAGGAATCCATTTTCTTTCCTCCATAGCCAAGCACTCCCAGATCCCTGTGGTCTCATCCACTTTGCCAGCCTCAGGGAGGCTGAGTGACAGACCAAGGAGACCAGAACATTGGCAATGAGGAAGGGCAGGCAGAAATGCAAAACTCACATCCAACTTCAGGGCACTGAAATCTCTGGTCGGCCATGAAATACACGAGGGTGTAGACTCAGAGAAGACATATTTAAAGATACTTATACCCAGCTTTCCTGTCACACCTGCCAGATCCTTTGTAATCCTAGAACAGATCCTTCTGGGGACATCACAACTCTTCCCTTAGCCCTTTTCCCACTTTTTCAAAAATGGGAAAAGTACTGGCTCTGAGAATCTTCTGTGCCAAGGGATTTAGTTTAATAATGTTTATTTATAAAGAATAAAACTGAGCCAGGAGCTTCCCTGGTGGCGCAGTGGTTGGGAGTCCGCCTGCCGATGCAGGGGGCACGGGTTCGTGCCCCGGTCCGGGAAGATCCCACATGCCGCGGAGCGGCTGGACCCGTGGGCGATGGCCGCTGAGCCTGCGCGTCCGGAGCCTATGCTCCGCAACGGGAGAGGCCGCAACAGTGAGAGGCCCGCGTACCGCAAAAAAAAAAAAAAAAAAAAAAAAAGCCAGGCACTGTGAGCTTGCAATGACTCAGACTTAATAATATTAATAGCTAACGTTTATTGGGTATTTACCATGTGCCAGGCACCATGACAAGCATTTTACATACAACTTCTTATTTTGTCCTCACAATGGCTCTAGAAGGAACATGCTGTCATTCCCATCCTTCTGATGAGTTATCCAGGTTTCATAAGGCGATTTAACCTACCCAAGGTCACTCTAAGGCACACCCATTTGAAGATCTTCCCGGCATCCTTTTCCTTGTGGAAGTGACTAGCTTCCTCCTGGGAACTGCTCTTTCTCTTACCCTCCATCCTACCCATGTGGCTACTGAGGGGGCTGCCGTGGTTTCTTGTGACTCTCCCCACTGCTGATCATTCCCTCCCCAAGGCATTTTCAAATCTGGGAAGAGCAAGCACGATCAGTCTGAAGTTCTAATGTGTGATGGTATCCACACTTCCTGGCACATGACCTGGGGGAGCAAGCAGAGAGTCGCTGCTAGGAGAGAGTTGGGAATGATGCACATGCTCCCAGAGCACACTGACAGCCTTTAAGTCCTTGGCACCAGTTGCTCCCGAGGCCCAACTCCTGTTCTTGGGTTCCACCGGCCACCCCAGGGTGCTTATAATAAAGACTCTCCTTTGCTTTAGCTATTTCAAATTGGTCTCAGGAAAGCAGTGCAGTGTAGTGGACACATGCGTGGGCTTTGGAGTCGGACAGCCTAAGCATAACCCCAAATCCATTAATTTCTGGTTGTGTGATCTCGAGCAAATTGCTCACTGCCCCGTGCCTCAACTTCATCTGAAAAATGGGGATAATAATAGTACCTACTGCTGAAGGTTTTCTGATGATTATAATGCAGATAAAGTACTTAGCACTGAGCCTGGTACGGGGTGATCTTCAAAAAAAAAAAAATAGTGATCTTTATTTTTAATACAAATTTTAATTGTGACTTTAGTTATTATCATTAACATTATTTCTCCTGATCGTTGTAGAATCACAGGTTCTAGTTAAGGTTTTCTGATGGCACTTGGGATTTCGAACTGACCAGCCAAATTTCCAGAAATGCTCCTTGTGGAAAGGGTGGAGTTGGGCGTGTGGATGGCTGTAAGTAGTCCCATGAGGGCCTTGTGTGAGGGTATTTAGCTGGTGCTTTTCTGCAGCCCTGGGGTTGGTTCCAAAAAGAAGAGCTAATAATACCTTCAGGAGACTTCTGTGCACACACCACCATTCTGTGCAAACTGTGAGGTGGGGGTGAGGAAAGCAGAGAGTCAGATTGATTTTTAAAAGGCTGAACTTCCAGGCTGTTGTAAGAAGCAGCCAGCAAATGAGAGATCTATAAACTCTGGGCACATGCAGTGCATCTCTGTGAGTGGTGCTGGGAGATGGATTAGGCATTGAGGAGTACTTTGCAGAACAAAGAAGTATTCATATGATGTCAGAATTTGAAAATTCCCAGAAGAGTTTTTTATGGGCAAAGTTGGGTGGGGAGAGAAGGGTGGAGAATGAAATTAAATTTCTTAAATGGATCACCGCTGAGGATTAAATGCTGGTTGGAAGAAAGTGCTAGAAGCCAGATGTGATTTGGGAATGCAGTGAGGGGCAGTGGAGGGCAAGAGATTCAATACAATCCTGTCCTGTTTTTCTGCTGGACTGGGAAATTGGTTTAAGAGGAGCTGGGCAGGGCATCCTCAGAGACCCTGAAAAGTTGGGCAGATTTGTTACTGCGTCCAGCTTCAAATGCTTCCCAGGCAACTCTCTCCAAGAGAGTCACTTGGGTGAGAGCACTGATTATTGATCCCCAGCTGCCACCAAAGCTTTAGCACGGTCCAGTGCACATGCCACTCAAGGAAATGCGAGAAGATGAAACTCCCAGAATTCTCCTGCCATCACAAAAAGCTGGCAGATTACATGAGAGATGGGAAATGAGAATGAAATGTTATTTGCTGGCCCCGGAAGAGTGGATGGGGCAAGGTTTGGGGGGTGGGTGGGGAGGGAAGGGTGCCTGCTCTCTTAAGGAAAGCCCAAAAAGGATGGAAATCTGGAGGTAAAGGAATAGGAATCTGGGCACAAAAGAATGTTGAGAGTTGATGGGATTTGAACCTGCAAGTGAATTTAAAGTCTACCAGGAATGGTAAGATAAAAGTCACCCAATGTAGTACTGAACGTATTACAGCCCTAGAACTTCAACTCCCTGAGGACCTTATTCATTTATTTGTTGGCATCTTCACACACGTTTTATTTTTTTATTTATCTTTTCATTGACTATATTCCCTGTGCTGTACATTACGTCCCGGTAACTTATTTATTTTATAACTGGAAGTTTGTACCTCTTAATCCCCTTCACCTATTTCACTCAATCCCCTATCCCCCTTCCCCTCTGGCAAACACCCGTTTGTCAGGAATGAGATTTTACATATGTGAATTTTCTATGCAATTATATTATTCCTTTGAGTACTGATACTTTTTTTAATGTTATTCGCACACATTTCAGATCCCTGTCAACACTATGAGGGTGAAGGGAGGTGATAGGATTATCCTGAATGTATGGACAAGTGGAGCCATCCCAGAAAAGTTGAGTGACCCAAGGTTACCCAGGATAAGCCAGAAACAGCCCAGACTCTCCTGAATTCCAGCCCAAAGTCCTTCCCTTCCACCTTCCTCACAAAGCCCAGGTCCACTTCTGAGTAATTCATGTGGTTCCCAGGGACTCTGCCATCCCACACAAAGGATGCCTATTGCACCCCACAGGTGGAGGTCAGATGGGGTCATAGCTGCCATCCTTGCTGGGGAAAAGCTGGGGATTTCTAGTCCCCTTCAGAGTTTGTGCAGAATGTGCTTGTCCCAACTTCATGTAAATCATGGTTGCTGAGCCAAGCTGAAGTGTTGGCATTTGTTTAGGAGGGGCTAAGATGGGAGTAGAGATGGTGCCTTCTTGGGGAGACCGTGTAACCTCATTCCCTGCCCTGTAGTTGCATCATCCTGGGAGACCCGAATGCATGGAAGCTCAGGGTTACTCGTTAATTATTTGATGTTGTGAACATTCGTAAAGGACCGCTGATCATGGGCTAAGTGGCCGCTGTGCTTGACTATGTTTAGTTTTTAATAACACTCACTATTCAGAATCTGATCATTTTACTTGTCTAAGAACTTTACATCTATCATCACTTGTATTTTTCAAAAAGTTGAAATCATACATATATTCATATATATATATATATATATATATATATACACATTTCTAACTTCAACCAAAAGAACTATACATTTTCAGTCCTCAATATGAGTTTCTTATAAACATGATACATTCAAATATTAATTTATTTCCTATTCTTTTCATGATATCATTCTAGAATTTCATCTCCTGACTCTGTACCTACTTACCAGTGAGGGAGACTGAACTATGATGATTTACTCCTTTTCACAAATGAGAAAGCAGAGCCCCAGAGTGGTAAAGTAATTGCTTCAGGATCATACAGGTTAGTGGACCTACCCAGACCTCTTGAGTTTAAATAATACACTTTCTACCATGGCATAAACATAGATGTCATTCTGTCTAAATGTCCAGGTCCAGATTTTAAACCATAAACTTTTTGATAGTTTGTTCCATGAATTATTTAAAAGTTGCATAAAGGAAGGTCACTCATTGTGGGCCAAGGGACATTCTTGGCAATCAGATGAGGGGCCCGAATTCAGGCCTCCCAATAACCATCTTCAGAACCAAGTTGGTTTTCTTGCTCAATGAACAGATTTCATCACATTGGGGGTGGGGTGTAGGGAGAGCATTATCTGAGGGGGTTTTCTCTCTGGAGAGAGTCCATGTTTCTTTTATCTGTTGCTTCTGAATATTGCATGTGCTGCTATCATTTACCAAGAGTCATTTGATGATCAGATTGCACGTCTTCCTTGTTTAGATAGTTCCGCAGATGGATCGGCAGTTGCTCCCATACAGCTGTGCAAATCTGGCACGCAGGTGTGTTTTCTGATAGGCGACTTGCTTATAAAATGATTTCTTCTGGGAACAGAAACAAGAAATTGCCTAAAGCCTTAGACAAAACTGTCCATGAGCTGGGGTACTGATTTGTTTCTAACAGCCGTTTTCTGAGAAGGACTATTTGGTCAAGATGATGAGATACACGTGCTGAAACACTGAGGGTGGTCACAGAATTTCCATCCCCAAAGGCAGGCGTGTGCCAAGGCCTGAGCTGCTTTCTAGGGCTTAAGACAGTCTGGGGGGGTGAGTGCTTTAGTCCAACTGCTCCCATGAAGATTTATGGATAAAATAACGTTACTGATTGGAATTTCTTAAAAAAAAAAAAATCCCATGTGGGTGTGGGGATGTTTGGGGAGTGAGGGTTATGGATGGAACAAGAGAGGTGGAGAGTTGGTAGTTTTTATAGCTGAGTGATTGGTATATAGGGCTCTTTATTTTGACAACTCTCTTTAGTTTTATGAATTTAAAAAATTTTCTATAATAAAAAGTTAAAAAACAAAATCTGTTCCTACATATGGGCCCTCAGAAGTCCAATTCATATTATGAGGCTTTTTATAAATTCCAGGGAGCGGATGCCTGTTGGAGTGCTGGAATGGACACAGGCAGTGTTAGGAACAGGAGATGGATGGACGGTCACTCGCAGAGCAAGGGGGACAGGAGCATAAGAAAGAGGCTGAGACGGGGAAGAAAAGGGCAAGGGAGGGGGAGAGAGAGGGGGAAGAATGGACGTGGCATACTTCCTGGGTGACATGTTATTCTCCACTGCTCCCCTCCCCCCATCAGAAAGCAGGAGCCTCATTCTCATCACAGTAGCTGGCCCCCGCTTCCCCAGACACTTGCCAATCTCTCCAAGGAAGGGAGCTGGGAGTTCCACAGAGCCTATAAATATGACCAGAAAAGGGGCTGGTAGAAATCAAATATCTACTAAAGCCACATTCTGTCAGAGGCCAACCCTAATCTCTAAGGTGTAACCCCAGGAAGGGAGAAAGGTGAAAGGGAACAGAGAGGTGACAGAGTAAACACAAAACCAAGGCGGTGTTAGAAGCGTTCCTCTTCCGGGGAGAGGCTTATCTGGCCCGGCCATCGACCTGCTTATGCAACAGGCAGGTGCCAGGAAGACGTGAGCCTGTGTGACTCAGGCGTCGGAAGAAGCCTGGCCCCTCTCTGGCTGATACCCCGCTGGGAGCAGCTGGCCCCACTCTCACCCACCAGGCACAGGCCATGGCTGGCTTTCACAACCTTAATGGAAGAAGTGATGGCTACCTTTCCAGCCAGGGCAGCCCCCTCTGGACCCTTCCAAAACCACCTGAACTAAGCATGTGAATGACCCTTTGCCCCTTGTCAGCTCCCAGTTGGGTTCCAGGGTTAGCCTCCCTCCTTCCTTACTGGAGAAGATATGCTTTGGGTTCAGGCCCTGGTGCCAAACCATGGGGGCCGGGGTGGCCAGTGCCTGGCAGGAGGTGAGAGCATTTGCTGTCCTCCAGGGGTTCCATATGGCTGCGTGGCCACAAATAGCTGCACCAGCTTGAAGGAGACGCCCACTCCTCTGAAACCTGCTCTACACACTTGAGTCAGATACACACTGTTCCCTCCCTCCATCCTGACAGGATGAGATTCAGCCCAGCCCAGGGGACATACAGCCTCACTTCTAGGAGGCTTGCCTGCTCATCTCAGTACTTCTTGGTCACCAGCAGATCTCCCTGCCTCTCCCTCCCTCCTTCCTCTGGGTCTGGGCGTCCTCTTCCTAATTCCTTCTCCACCCACCACCCGCCTCCCTCCGCCCCTCCCTCCAGCCCACCCTCTCCTCCCTCCACACAGCTGGGCTCTCCAGGGATACAGCTGTTTGGACTGCAGTTCTGTGGGCACAGGTGGCACTGGCAGATACAAGTTCTTTCCATTCATGTGGGCAAACAGTAAACTTTATATTAAAATATTTATCACCAGGGTCTCTGCCTGAATGTTAGTTGGGGTGGGAGCTAATTCCTTGTCCCCGGTGAGCCCAACAGTGTGACTAGAACTGCGGCATCAGGGTAGTCAGGAAAGGGCAGCCTCATGGGTTTCGCATTTGCTTTGGGGGAGGAGAGACGGTGGAGCTTTCTGGCCAGACAGACGGCCTGTGGGCCTGGGGAGGACGGTTTTGATAGGGCGTCACTGCCGCTAAGCACCGGCTGATTGGCTGGGATGCCTGGGCAGACCTGCAGAACAAGCAGGTGTCTGATACTGGGCTCCTGGAACCTGTTTATCACCTTTGTATTTATCTGTCTGGCTGTGTACTGAATGCTAAAAAGTCCTGGGAATCTTTAAACACCCGCTGGTGATCCATTTGCTCTCTGTTGTTAAGGATTACATGCCGTGTATCTGCTCCACCTTTGCCGTTGAAACCAATGTATCCTAATGGGTCTGGAAAAAATGCCTCAGTGATATCAGACAGAGGGAAACCTAGCTTCTTTCTAAAGGACAGATTATTGCAGGTCCGGGCACACTGTTCCCGGTGTCTAAACATTTCAGCAAGTTCTTGCCTGTAATGTATCTAAATCCCTCCTCCTTCAGAGGAGTTGAAAACTGGTGGGACATGGTGCTCCAGGTGCAATCTCTTCCTGGCTTTGACACTCTTAGGTCACGCTCACTCCTGCAGGCATGGCTACATGCATCCTTTCTTCCTTTCTCACCCTTGCACACGCTCATTTATTCAATGTGTGTTTGTGGATTGCCTGCTCGGTGACACACACTGGACCAGGCCGGGGGAAGATAAGTCGTGCAGAGAGAGACAAATACATCACATACTGTGCTAATTAGTCAGGTTAAAGAGCTCTCGGAACCCACAGGAGGAAGTGACAACATTGCCTAGAACAGATGACATTCTAAGTGATATTTGAGTAGAAATAAAATTTCATAAGATGAAATACTTATCCAGCACTTACTGAATACAAAGTACTCTTTGGAACACTTTCCAGACATTAATGTAATTTTTGTGCATGGCCACTCTATTTGGTTAGTACTGTTATTATCCCCATTTTATAAAGGGAAGAACTGAGGCACAGGATAAATGACTTGGCTAAGAATCACACTGGTAAGGGTGAGTTTGGATTTGAGGGCAGGCAGGCTGGCTTTTAACCATTTTACCATGTACCTCCGGATTAATGCAAGATATTTGGGGAACCCGTGAATGATTCAGTATAGCTGGGGCCTATCAATTATGTGTAAGAGGAGTAGTTGTCAAGCTGGAGATGGAGTTGGACCAGACTGTAAAGGGCCTCACAGGTTGAGATCTCATCCTATAGAAAATGGGGAGCCAATGGAAACTATTTTCTGTCAAATAACCCTAGTCCCTCCAGACTCAGCATAGTTCTTACTTGTCACCTCTCAGTGGCTCTTGGCTGAATCCTTTGCACACTTTCCACACCCCTCACTGGGGAAGCCCTCTATGATGCCTGGCTCTAGACAGTGCTGATCACCCGAGGGTCTCCTCTTTTTGATGCACCCAAGAATGGCACTCATCCCTGTAGCAGTCAGCTTGAGCTGCCAGAACCGAATATCACAGACTGGGTGGCTTAAATGACAGAAGTTTACTTTCTCCCGGTTCTGGAGACTGAAAGTTCAACATCGAGGTGCCAGCCTGGTTGCTTTCGGAGAGACCTCTCCCTCTGGGTTGTAGATGGCTGCCTTCTCGATGTGTGCTCACATGACTCCCTCTTGGTGTGAGCAGGGGAGGGAGAGTGGTACATACAAGCTCTTTATTGTCTCCTCTCATAAGGGCACTAATCTTATCATGAGGACCCCACCCTCATGACCTCACCTAACCCATATCGTCTCCCAAAGGCCCCATCTCCTAATGCCATCACATTGGGGGTTGGGGCTTCAACATATGAATTTGGGGGGGCCACATTCAGTGCATAACGTCCATGGAGGACCCAGACGCATTACCTGCCTCATCCAGTTGAGGAAAAGCACTAAGTTGCTGAAGCAAAGGCTAGCAAACTCCTGAATGGCCTGTAATTTCCCTGCGTATCAACTGCCCTCCCCCTTCTTCTTCCTCTTCTGCTCCCTCTCCCTCCCTCTCCTTCTCCTCCCCCTCCTTCTCTCTCTCTCTCTCCCCCTCCCTCCCTCTCTCACACACATATAAAGATGTTTGATTTTCAGTTAAGCAATCGTATAAGCAAATGTCCTCTCATCATTCTCTATGCAGGTCAAGGTAATCTCTTCAATTAGTTCTTCTGAACCTCCTTTCTGTTTAACCCCCTCAGCACCCACAAATGTTACTAAAGGTTTGTTGTCTGCCTCCCTGGCTGGACTATGAACTCCTCAAGTGCAAGGATCCTATCATATTCATATTTTTAGTGGTAGTGCCTGCACAGCACCTGGCTCATCATAAGTGCTGTTTGGATATTTATTGAGTGAATGAGTGAAGGTATGCTTAGGCCACAAAGATGTGAAAGATGATCCCTGCTATCCAGGAGCTTAGACTCATTGGAAGTGGAATCGGGAACACAATACTTCTGAGTCACTAAGGAGCATGCTCCCCAACACTGATTCAGGACCAAGCACTGGGGACCCCAGCCTGCTACCATCCCCATGACACATTCCATGACCACCGTACGCTGGCTAACTGAACTGATATATAGCGACCATGTGATAATCACGACAGCATAGGTGCCATTATGCCTACCGTGACTCAGGACAAACATCGGGCATTTTACATGGGTAGTCATGTTAATCCTCACACACCCAAACTGTGTCTTTTTAAAACTCATTCAGGAAGAAGAGCAGAATTAAGAAATCTTGCTAAAGTCCCTGAATATTACTTTGTGTCACTTCCCCAGATTCTGTTACTGTGCCACAGAGAGACACTGGATTATACTTTGGTGGGGAGTATGCTGGCTGATTGATTCCTGCGGCTGGTGTCTAACATCCTACCCTCCTGAAGGCGTTTTGGAATTGATTTTAGGAAGTCTTCATTGTTTTTCTACATAGAGAAGCTTACCTTCTTGTACATCTTCCTCTTACTAAAATAGAAAGGCTTATCATTCTTATTTTGTGAGTATCTGACTCGCATGGATTCTTGTGTCTCTGTGCTATTTTTTTTTGTTTTTGGCCGTGCCACACGGCATGTGGGATCTTAGTTCCCCGACCAGGGATGGGACCCGCGCCCCCTGCAGTGGAAGCGCCGAATCTTAACCACGGGACTGGCAGGGAAGTCCCTCTCTGTGCTATTTTAATACTCCGGGCTATATGTCACTGAGTCTGCTGGAGCCAGATCCATCTCACTTATTTAAAGACCTTTCGCCAGGTATTCCCTCACTTCTCCTCGTTTTCCAACCCTGCCAGTCTGTGTGGATGTACTACATATGTCTCTCTAATAACCTGGGTGGGAGCTCAGCACACACACGGCCCCTTATTCTGTGAAATAAGTAAAAATTAAAGTGCTGGCTGGCACACACTCTTCTTGGTGACTCGGGGCTGCCGTATGCAGGAGCTTCCCTGGCACTGTTTACCGACGTCTTTCATTTTCTGTCTTGCTGGGATCTGGGAATACTTTAAACACTCAGCTCGAGGTAGCACTTAGCATTTATTAACTGCCAGTTCTGTGCCAGGCCCCCGGCAAGCACGTCCACATGCACAGTTTCAGCAAATTTCACCACCTGTGAGATGATTTGGTGAGGCCGTAAAAGCAGTCTCATTTTACCAACAAGAAACTGAGACTCAGAGTTTAAATGAAGGGGCTCAAGGTCTCCTAACTAGTCAAAGGAGGAACAGAGGTTTTAACCCAGCTTTTTAATTTTATTCACATCTGCACGGGGCTAAATGTGTTCTAGGTGCCGTTCTAAACATCTTACAAATGTTAATGCATTTAATCCTTACAGCGACCCTTCGGGTAGTTACTATCTGACATTAAAGTGTAAGGAAACTAAGGCACAGAGGGGCTAAGTAACGTGCCTGCATTTATCCGGGTGGTAAACGGTGCAGCCACAGCATCTGCTGCCTCTTAGAGTCCCTGGACTTCGGGTCATGCTTGCTCAGGCTCAGGGTTTTATTTATTTATTTAAAAAAAATTTTTTTTAAACTTCTTATTTTATATTGGAGTATAACCAGTTAACAATGTTGTGATAGTTTCAGGTGCACAGTAGAGCGACTCAGCAATACAATTACATGTACCCATTCTCCCCCAGACTCCGCTCCCATCCAGACTGCCACATGACATTGAGGCTCACGGTTTTAGAGGGGAAACTCCAATAGAACAAAGTCCACCAGAAGGACCTCCCTTTCCTAAACTTCTTAATTGTGACCCTAATTACACAGCTGCCTAGACTTTTCTCCTTTTCCTCCTCGGTTCCTTTCAAGAGACCTTCAGGGGGAAAAAATAGTGCTTAAAATCTAATTTTCAGGGCTTCCCTGGTGGCGCAGTGGTTGAGAGTCCGCCTGCCGATGCAGGGGATACGGGTTCGTGCCCCGGTCTGGGAAGATCCCGCATGCCGTGGAGCGGCTGGGCCCGTGAGCCATGGCCGTTGGGCCTGCTCGTCCGGGGCCTGTGCTAAAAAAAAAAAAAAAAAAAAAAAATCTAATTTTCAGGCCGCACGCTTGACAGCCAACCCCTACTCGCCTCTCCCTCCGCCTTGCCTCGGTTTCAGGCCTGTGGGAACGGAAGGTACTAACTTCCGGGAACCATGGGCTCCTCCGCTTGCCAGGTCACCCTCTCCCTCACCATCAATTTCAGCAAATGTCATTAATTTGAAAGGCAAGGGACCAGGAAGAATGGATTTTGAATTAACTAGTTCACATCATCTGATGTCTTTACTGGAGCATGACAGGGTATCCAGTGAGCTGGGGAACAATTGCTTTCAATTGTTCATTCTCTTGGATAAACCGTATCTGCTTAACAAGGTTTTGCTATAAAGGGCGATCAAATAGGCATTTGTGTTTCACAGAGTTCTGAGCCTGAATCCCGATGCCTGCCTTGGGCAGCTGATAATGTGTGTGTGTGTGTGTGTGTGTGTGTGTGTGTGTGTGCGCGCGCGCGTTTGCGTGGGTGTCTTACGGAGGAGCAGACTTCCACTTTATGTAAGAATACGTGCTCCTGGGGCTCACTCGTGTTCTCTGTCCTACTCCCTCCTCAGTACCATTAGCTCATCCCTCTGAGTCTTCAGTGCACCAAAAACATGTGCACCCACCTCCACACATACAACTCTGTGAAAGCAGCTGCCTTGCTGCGGGCTACGCTTTCCATCACCCTCATTCGTGAGAAGTTCTCGCTGACGGGATATGAGCCTGAGTCATGTGTGTCACTTCCAGGCCGAGCAGGGTATGTAGGATAAGTAGTCTTTCCCCCTCTCTTCTCCATCTGGGTCCAGAGAACCCTGAGGACCAAGGGATGATGGAGCCACGAGATGGAAGAGCCTCAGACCCTCAGTCACCATGAGGAGGAAAACTTTATGCTGATGAGGAACACACACCAGGTTGCCAAGAGAGTGTGAAATAGGCTTTTGTAGTGGGGTGTCTGTTTGTTTCAGCAGCTCGTGTTTACCCTGACTTCTGTAGCCTCTTCAGTCCTTCTATTCTTATGTTTTTCTCCCTCATTAAGGCAGGGAAGCTCCATGCCTCGTTTGAATCTAAGCAGAGAAGGGATGTGGTCTCAGAGAAACCACCACGAGGGAGTGTATAGGTGCTGGCAAGCCAGCAGAGTGCGGGAGGAGGGGACGGAAATCCCAACTACATAAAAGTCATCCTCTGAGTAGTAACCTAAGTGAACTGCCTATCCGGTGCGGCCAATTACCATGCAGCACATGCAAATATTAGTATCATCATCTATCAATAACATGGACCGTAAGAACGTGGTTATTGGTTGCATTTGATTATAGCATTAAACTCTGTGTGCCCAACCTTCTGTTGCTCATATTTGAGCCATACTTTATATAACAAGGTCATCCGATCATGATTAAAAAGAAAAACAACAACAGAGGAAACATAAACCAGGGACAAAACCGATGAAAGCCAGCATTCCGCTAGGCCCATACCTGGGACTCTGGCTCCTTTGAGGTTGAAACTATGCAGGGTCTCTCCGATCACATGTTTCATTTCTGTATTTTTGTTTTGTTTTCGTGGCTGATTTTTCCTTTCCAAATATATACAGAAGAGGCAGAAAAATATTTCTTTGGAGTCGAAACGGGTAACGGCACTGACCTCCCCTCCAATTAAAAATAACAAAGAAAAGCATGTCTCGTGAGTAATAATAATAATTACAGTAACCATAACTGATGTGTTTGAGTATTTAATAGGGGCCTAGCATAGCTCTAAGAGCTACACTTGTCAAATGCAGGATGGTAGAGCCACGCTGTCCCTGCAGGGATGTCCAAAGCTGAGGGGTGATGCTGACCCATCTTTTCCCTGATCCCTGGCCTGTCACCTTTGTTTCCTCTGTGCCCCCAGCTGACGTTAAGACCTGGGTCTGTTTTGTATTCACTGACCCAGTTCACCTCCCTTCATACCCCCGCTTCTAGGAGCCCTCAAGCTCTGTGGCCCAGTCTCAGCTGGCGTGGCCTGCTTCCCTCACATCTCCATGGCCCGTGCTGTGAGGGGCTTCCTCCGTGCTAGGCTATTTTGGGGAGAAATGAGCTAGCCAAATAGAACACCCCCCCATAATTGGTTAATCAAAGTGTTTCCCCTTCCATCCATCAGATGTCTTCAGTGTCCTGGTTAATGTGCCCTCAAAGTCCTTTTGGAGTGGGGTGATATAGATGTGGGGTTAGGGTAAAGGAGGAACCCACAGTTTTTGCGGAGTCTCTTAGCAGGAAGCGTGCCTGTCTTCTCTGCCCACCTCCCACTTCCATCCTCCCATCCTTACTCCCAGTCAATCCATACTCCCAGTCAATCCACTATTCCATAGTAGTGACATAACTACTATGACCATAATTTTAGAACTAAGGTTGTATTGGTTTGACAAACACAAATTATGGTGCAACACAACAGAACGGTTGCAAGTGAAAGCACTCCAGAAAATACAATACCTGCAGTCATGGTCACCATGAGGATACCAGAGCCTTTTCTACCAGCTGCAGAGAGATTTGACTGCACGAACGACTTGCCATGTGTCTCTCCTGTCCCCCATGTTGTGACGATGCTTGCTCCATGACAGCTTCAACCTTACTGAGACTTGAACCAAACGGGAACAACAGCCCTGGTGGAGCTCAAAGGCTGCCTGCTTATCACCTGGGAGTCATGAAGGAGTCAGTATTTCCTGGAGGATTTGCGTGGCGGGGTGGGGGGGAGGGCGTGGTTTAGCTTCTGAGACACACCAGCCACTTGGGTTTCTGGACATTGAATGTTGAGCCCAGGGAGTTGCAGGCAGGCTCTTTACTTGTCAAAGAGAAAGCTGAAAAGTGGAGCTCAGGCCTCGCAAGTCACATTCTCCTCGGTTTCTATTTTCCTGGTGTGGATGTAGAATTTTTGAGTGGATTTGGGCTTGGGAGGGCCTCTGAAGCCTAGTGGCCCTGACCTAGCTGTAAACTCCATAAGCCCAGGAACCTGTAATAGATACAGGGGAATAGAAGTTGTGTGTCGACAACAAAGGATGCTGGGAGGAGGCAGGAAAGAACCAAGGCTACGCTGTTGCCAGGTGACCTTGGGGACGAGCATGCATTTGACTTCCGTACTTCTCTGCCCAGCTCAGCCAGAGTTTGTTTTAAAACCAGAACCAGATGCTGCCTCTGAGATCAGCCTCAGGGCTGAAAATAAATTAGGGAA